>NC_133152.1:51566436-51929906 GCF_048418815.1 Hemitrygon akajei
ACACATTTTTTTTGCTGTAGATTATGTTTGTAAAAATATACTTAAGGATTTTTTGTAATTCAGTTTACAAAGTTATATGTAAACTATGATTATACTTGAGTTATGCAGAGAATGTATGATTTACGTATGTTTTCATTTTTAGATTTTTTTTATTAGAAATACCTGAAGTGGACATTCATCACCTGAACTGAAACATACGTACACTCAGTGGCTACTTTATTAGGTACACCTTCATATAAATACAACTGCAAAGAAAGCATGACAGAGCCTCTTCTTCCTCAGGAGTCTGCAGAGTTTCAGCGTGTCATCAAAAACCTTGGTGAACACCACACTCTCCAAATTAAATGAGTCTGCTAATTTTTTTCATCTGGGAGTTGCTGCCTAAGTGCAAAAGCTCCCAGTTATTCATGAAATGAGAGACTTACATTTGGGGTACAGAAAGGAAGATCCAGACAATGAGACAATTCACTGAAAGATCTCCCACCCAGGACAAAGCAAAAGGAGGGAAATACTTTCCAAATGTACATCAATGGGCCAGGCAGTTTCTTTAGTTCCCTCTAATTAAAGAAGTGAAACAGATCACAGAGAAACATAGAAGAGTGTTTTCAACCAGGTTCTAACTTGTTAACAGTACATTAGTGCAAATGATTAATTGTTTCTGAAAGGCAGATTGTGAAAGATTCAAGATTGAGGTTGGGGCAACTTGGGATCAATTCCTGAGCTGACAGTTAGGAGTTTGTACAACTGCGGAGGTTTCCTCCGAGTGCTCTGGTTTCTTCCCACAGTCCAAAGATGTATCGGTTGGTAGGTTCATTGGTCATTACCAGTTGTCCCATGATTAGGCTGGGATTAAATAGGAAACTGTTGGGCAGCGCAGCTCAAAGGGCCAGAAGGGTCTACTCCACGCTGTACTTCAGTAAATAAATAAAAATGGCTTATTGTCATTCTTTAGTGCACAAATGTGAAGGAGGTCTTTTTTTCTCCAGTCCTGCTGAAGGGTCTTGGCCTGAAACATCGAGTATACTCTTTTCTATAGATGCTACCTGGCTTACTGAGTTTCTCCAGCATTTTGTGCGTTGCTTAGAGTTCCAGCCTCTGTAGATTTTCTCTTTTGTGAAAGGAGAACAAAATGATTGTTACTCCAGATTCGAAGTAGCTTGAAAGAAAAAGGCATGAATTCTGCCCCAATGCCTTATGGTCATGTGGTAGGTTTTGGGGAGAATTGGGTTGCAGGGGATAATAAATCAGCCATGACTGACTGGAAGAGCAGACGTGATAAACCGATTTATCTAATTCTCCTCTAATGTCTTATGTTCTTAAATAACATAATAAAGAAATAAAAACACAATAAATATAAATATAAAAGCAATCCTATAAAACACAATATACAAGTAACTGTTACACACACAGACTGATTATATGTACATTAAGTGATGCTGGGTGACGTGTATGTAGTAGTGTGGGGAGTGGTGGGTTGGGTTAATGTGGGGAGGTGTTGATCAGACTGACAGCTTGGGGGAAGTAACTGTTTTTTGAGGCTTGTAGTCCTGGCATGGTCGCTGTGTCGCCTCTTCCCTGGTGGTTTGGGGCAAAAGGAAAGGAGGTATTGAGAAAAATCAACAAGAGGTGATACTTTCTGGACATGGACACCGTGGAGTTTAAAGTACTTACACTGTCCAGTTCTACACTCTTCAGTTGTTGAAGATTCGCTTGAAAATGTTCCGTCAGGACATTTCTCACACACTGTATCTTTGAAAGGTGTTCCTGAAACACACAATTAATGTTATTGTGGGTAACTTATAAAGCTGTAATACCAGTGTCAGAGAGATCTTGTTACTTCTTTCCACATTCCTCTTCAAATAGTTAAATTAATGTGCAATTCCACTTTCAACTGTTATGAAGTTGTCACCTGCAGCATGTTGAAAATATCAAAGAATCCACTTCACTGAGTAGTTCTCAGTGTTTTTTCAGAACAGAATTTTTGAACCTGTTTTAACATCCACAAATACCTTCAGTCAATTACTAGAGTCTAGAAAAATACCCATGCTTCTCGGTCACACCACTGTACAAATAACACTCCCAACTCCGAGCAGCACAGGAGAGGAATAAATTATCGTGTATTCCTTTCCTCATGGTGGATTAGCGCGTGGGCCTCTGTCAGATGAAGAATTTACTCAGACTTTGGAATAGCAGCATGAGAAGAGGCCAGATAAAGCACTACCAAAATACTAATGATCTCAGAGATGAGGAGGAATTTATTTAGCCAGAGGGTGGTAAATCCATGGAATTCATTGTCACAGATGGCTCTGGAGGCCAAGTCATTGGGTATATTTAATAGGTCTTTGTTTAGTAAGGGCATTGAAAGCTACAGGGAGAAGGCAGGAGAATGGGATAATAAATCAACCATGATGGAATAGTGCAGCAGACCTGCTCGGCCAAATGGCCTAATTCTGCTCTTACCTCTTATGTCTTATATCAAGCTGTTTAACAAAGAACTGGAGTAGAACCTCAGACTTTCTGTGGTCAGGAGCACGCAGTCATGCAATAAGATGGGCAATAGAGGCTGAAGGTTGTTTCCCTAAGGTTGTTATAGCCAGGGGTGGTAATGGGGACAAACTCCCACTACAATAGACAATAGACAATAGGTGCAGAAGTAGACCATTCAGCCCTTCGAGCCTGCACTGCCATTTTGAGATCATGGCTGATCAATTCCTTATCAATACCCGGTTCCTGCCTTGTCCCCATATCCCTTGATTCCCCTATCCATAAGATACCTATCTAGCTCCTTCTTGAAAGCATCCAGAGAATTGACCTCCACTACCTTCCGCAGCAGTGCATTCCAGACCCCCACAACTCTCTGGGAGAAGAGGTTTTTCCTTAACTCTGTCCTAAATGACCTACCCCTTATTCTCAAACCATGCCCTCTGGTACTGGACTCTCCCAGCATCTGGAACATATTTCCTGCCTCTATCTTGTCCAATCCCTTAATAATCTTATATGTTGCAATCAGATCCCCTCTCAATCTCCTTAATTCCAGCGTGTACAAGCCCAGTCTCTCTAACCTTTCTGCGTAAGACAGTCCTGACATCCCAGGAATTAACCTCGTGAATCTACGCTGCACTTCCTTTATAGCCAGGATGTCCTTCCTTAACCCTGGAGACCAAAACTGTACACAATACTCCAGGTGTGGTCTCACCAGGGCCCTGTACAAATGCAAAAGGATTTCCTTGCTCTTGTACTCAATTCCCTTTGTAATAATGGCCAACATTCCATTAGCCTTCTTCACTGCCTGCCGCACTTGCTCATTCACCTTCAGTGACTGATGAACAAGGACTCCTAGATCTCTTTGTATTTCTCCCTTACCTAACTCTACACCGTTCAGATAATAATCTGCCTTCCTGTTCTTACTCCCAAAGTGGATAACCTCACACTTATTCACATTAAACATCATCTGCCAAATATCTGCCCACTCACTCAGCCTATCCAAGTCACCCTGAATTCTCCTAACATCCTCATCACATGTCACACTGCCACCCAGCTTAGTATCATCAGCAAACTTGCTGATGTTATTCTCAATGCCTTCATCTAAATCATTGATGTAAATCGCAAACAGCTGTGGTCCCAATACCGAGCCCTGTGGCACCCCACTAGTCACCACCTACCATTCCGAGAAACACCCATTCACCGTTACCCTTTGCTTTCTATCCACCAACCAGTTTTCTATCCATGTCAATATCTTCCCTCCAATGCCATGAGCTCTGATTTTACCCACCAACCTCCTATGTGGGACCTTATCAAATGCCTTCTGAAAATCGAGGTACACTACATCCACTGGATCTCCCTTGTCTAACTTCCTGGTTACATCCTCGAAAAACTCCAATAGATTAGTCAAACATGATTTGCCCTTGGTAAATCCATGCTGGCTCGGCCCAATCCTATCACTGCTATCTAGATATGCCACTATTTCATCTTTAATAATGGGCTCTAGCATCTTCCCCACTACTGATGTTAGGCTGACAGGACGATAGTTCTCTGTTTTCTCCATCCCTCCTTTCTTAAAAAGTGGGATAACATTAGCCATTCTCCAATCCTCAGGAACTGATCCTGAATCTAAGGAACATTGGAAAATGATTACCAATGCATCCGCAATTTCCAGAGCCACCTCCTTTAGTACCCTAGGGTGCAGACCATCTGGACCTGGGGATTTGTCAGCCATCAGTCCCATCAGTCTTCTCATCACCGTTTCCTTCCGAATGTCAATCTGTTTCAATTCCTCTGTTACCCTATGTCCTTGGCCCAACCATACATCTGGGAGATTGCTTGTGTCTTCCTTAGCGAAAACAGATCTAAAGTACTCATTAAATTCTTCTGCCATTTCTCTGTTTCCCATAACAATTTCACCCAATTCATTCTTCAAGGGCCCAACATTGTTCTTAACTATCTTCTTTCTCTTCACATACCTAAAAAAGCTTTTGCTATCTTCCTTTATATTCCTGGCTAGCTTGCGTTCGTACCTCATTTTTTCTCCCCGTATTGTCTTTTTAGTTAAGTTCTGTTGTTCCTTAAAAACTTCCCAATCATCTGTCCTCCCACTCACCTTAGCTCTGTCATATTTCCTTTTTTTTAATGCTATGCAGTCTCTGACTTCCTTTGTCAACCACTGAGGCCCCTTTCCCCCCTTTGAATCCTTCCTTCTCTGGGGGCTGAACTGATTTTGCACCTTGTGCATTATTCCCAAGAATACCTGCCATTGCTGTTCCACTGTCTTTTCTGCTAGGCTATCCGTCCAGTCAACTTTGGCCAGCTCCTCCCTCATGGCTCCATAGTTTCCCCTGTTCATCTGCAACACTGACACCTCCGAGCTGCCTATTAAATGCTCCCAATGCTGTGTGAACCAAAAAGCCTCTGAAAACCAAGTCTAGCTCCTGGCCTTCACGTGTGATTTAGTTACTAAAACTAGCAGAACTGTTTCTACTAACAGAAGGTGCAAAGGCGGGTTATAGGCAATTTAAATCCAGTCGCTTAGAGCAGATGGGGCTAGTCAGCCGAGACTGGCAGCTCATCTAGGAGAAGGAAAACTCTGATCTCAAGCTTCCACTGCTTTGTGACCATACCCAGTCATGGGGAAGGCTTCGGGAGTAAATCCAGAGCTGGAGCACTTAGGGCAGTCCAACATTAAGTTCAATGCTGACTGGCAACTCCTGTGATGCTGCTGGTACCAAACATTATCAATCTCCGCCACTCCTTTAGATTCATCAGATACATGGAGATGGGGAGCTTGCTACATGGACAACAGCTTGCTCTCCATGTTGTACTGCCCAGGCTTGTATCCCTAGACAGCTAGGACACAATATCCATGGTCAACTCTGATCGACTGAGGCCTCAGGCTCGGTGGCTAAAACTCAAGCCTGGCCAATAGCGGGTAAAATGGGAAGTGGGATGAATTAGCTTCTTAAAATACAAATCCAAAGACCATTCCAGTTACACTCAAAGAA
Organism: Hemitrygon akajei; assembly: GCF_048418815.1. Lineage (NCBI taxonomy): Eukaryota > Metazoa > Chordata > Chondrichthyes > Myliobatiformes > Dasyatidae > Hemitrygon > Hemitrygon akajei. The sequence continues at coordinate 51,571,932 of NC_133152.1, forward strand.
CTAACAGCAAGCTGCCGTTGCCAGTAGGGGGCCTCAGGCAGCCATCCTCAGAGCAAACTCCAGTTGGTGCCAGTGATTTCAATTTCCCCTGTCCTGCCCAGGGCACAGCACTTAGTAATGACACTCCATCAACCTACCTTTCTCTTTAACTCCTTCACCAGGTGGGCATTCTGTGTGCTTTCTGGCCACCTGCCAGCTGTCAATGCAATAATACCCTTCCCTGGGCTCACATATCGTATTGCGACTGTAAGTACAATCCTGTTTAACTTGAAGTCCCAACTATGTAAATACAAAAACATTTATGAGATCCACGATGAGTTAAAGTATCCTGCTTTCTGTCTGAAGTTAGACAGAAGACTAAATCAGTACTTGGCTGCTAAATTCCTTGTGTCTGTGCCACCATTCAAAAAGATCTTGTAGCTCAAAGGTTTTGAGCTTGTAATTAGCTCATATCCCTCAAAATCTAAAAATATATCACACTTGGTCTTATCTTTTCCAGATAATCCCAGCAAGGGAAAATATTATTCCTGTTAATCCCACTAAGAATTTTTAAAGAGTTGAGTGATCATCTCTCATGCTTCTTCTAAACTCCAGAACAAGGTTTCCCAACCAAGCGTCCATGGGCCCCTCAGTTAATAATAGTTTTTAATCCATGGGATTAAAAAGGTTGGGTTGTAGACGTTACAATAATATGATCCGGTTAATCTTTCCTTATGAGACAATTCCTCATCCCAGGAATTCTTCTTGTCCTCCTCTATCAAACATATGTCCATCTTTAGGCCAAGACACCAGATGTGTACACAACATCCAGGTACAATCCCACTAGAGCTCTGCAAGCACACCATTCTGCCATTATTAGTCAAAGTGGATAAAGAACTTAATATTCCATCTACCATATGTCACCCATTCACTTATCCTGTCCATATTCTCCCATGAACTCACACTGCAACCTGCTTTGTATCAGTAGCAAACTTAACAAATCACTCAAAAAGCAAAAATTGCAGATGTTGGAAAATTGAAATAGGAATTGCTATAAATATTAAGCAGCCGCATAACAACAAATTTCACGACGTATGCCAGTGATAATAAACCTGATTCTGATCCTCAGAATGAGCTGATCTGTTGCGTGAGAGTCAATCCCATCCTATTACTCCTTCCTGTTACCATTTCATCAACCATTCATAAATTTAATGGCCAAGGGGAAGAAGCTGTCCCTAAAATGTACGTCAATGGAAAGGGGGAAAGGATGCAGTAAAAGGCAGGATATTTAAGAGCAATTACCAATAGATGGATATTGAGGTGGAAGTCCACAGGTCCCCGAAAATGACCACGCAGGTAGATAGGATGGTAAAGAAGGCCATATGGCATGCTTGCCTTAATCAGTTAAGGCATCGAGCACAACAGTCATAAAGTCATGTTGTACACATAAAAAAACATTTGTGAAGCCATATTTGGAATATAGTGTGGAATTCTGAATCCCACATTACAGGCAGTACGTGGAAGATTTGGAGAAGGTCCAGAAGAGGTTCATCACAATGCTGCCTGGATTGGAGAATCATATCTACAGTGCCTATAAAAAGTATTCACCCCCCTTGGAAGTTTTCATGTTTTTATGACATTGAATCTCAGTGGATTTAATTTGGCTATTTTACACTGATCAACAGAAGAAGACACTTTTGTGTCAAAGTGAAAACAGATCTCTACAAAGTGACCTAAATTAATTACAGATATAAAGCACAAAATAATTGCATAAGTATTCACCCCGTTCAAGTCAGTATTTAGTGGATACTCCTTTGGCAGCAACTGCAGCTTTGAGTCTGTGTGGATTGGTCTCTATCAGCTTTACATACCTGGACATTGCATTTTTCCCCATTCTTCTTTACAAAACTGCTCAAGCTCTGTCAGATTGCATGAGGATTGTGAGTGAACAGCTTTTTTGAAGTACCAGCCACAAATTCTCAATTGGATTGTGGTCTGGACTCTGACTTGGCCACTCCAGGACATTAAATTTGTTCTTTTTACGCCTTTCTGGTGTAGCTTTGGCTTTATGTTTCAGGTCATTGTCTTGCTGAAAACAATTCTTCTCCTAAGTTGCAGTTCTCCTGCAGACTGCAGCAGCTTTTCCTACAGGATTTCCCTGTATTTTGCTGCATTCATTTTACCCTCTACTTTCACAAGCCTTCCAGGGCCTGCAGCAGTGAAGCATTCCCACTGCATGATGCAGCCACCACCATGCCTCACAGTAGGGGGTTTGTTTTTGATGATGTGCGGTGTTAGGCTTACGCCAAACATAGCGTTTAGTCTGATGGCCAAAAAGCTCAATTTTGGTTTCATCAGACCATAGAACCTTCTTCCAGCTGACTTCAAAGTCTCCCACGTCTTCTGGCAAACTCTAACCGAGATTTCATGTGAGCTTTTGTTTCCAACAATGGCTTTCTCTTTGCCACTCTCCCATAAAGCTGCGATTGGTGAAGAACCTGGGCAACAGTTGTTGAATGCGCAGTCTCTCATATCTCAGCCACTGAAGCTTGTAACTCCTCCAAGGTTGTCACACATCTCTTGGTGGCCTCCCTCACTAGTCCCCTTCTTGTACAGCCACTCAGCTCTAGGCAGATTTACAGCTCTGCCATATTCTTTCCATTCCATAGATTGTCTTAACTGTACTCCAAGGGATATTAGGTGACTTGGAAATTTTCTTGTATCTATCTCCTGACTTATGCTTTTCAAGAACTTTTTTGCAAAGTTGCATGGAGTGTTCTTGTGTCTTCATGGTATAGTTTTTGCCAGGATACTGACTCACCAACATCTGGACCTTCCAGATACAGGTGTATTTTTACTACGATCAATTGAAACACTTTGACTGCACACAGGTCTCCATTTAACTAATTATGTGACTTCTAAAACCAATTGGCAGCACCAGTGACAATCTGGTGTGTCATATTAAATGGGGGTGAATACTTATGCAATCAATTATTTTGTGTTTTATATTTGTAATTAATTTAGATCACTTTGTAGAGATCAGTTTTCATTTTGACAGTAAAGAGTCTTTTTCTGTTGATCAGTGTCAAAAAAGCCACATTAAATCCACTGAGATTCAGTATTGAAAAATAATAAAAATATGAAAACTTTCCGGGGGGGGGGGTTGAATACTTTTTATAGGCACTGTTTAAGAAGAAGTTGGACAAACTTGGGATTGTTTTCCCTGGAATATTTAATACTCAGTGGAAATGTGATAGAGGTTTATAAAGTTATGAGACACATAGATAGGGCATATAGTCTAAACCGGAGTGTCTGTACATAACAAAATGATAAGCAGTGGTAGTTGGGGATGTGGAGGGAAGTTGAGTGGGTAGAGGTGTTGATCAAACTTACTGCTTTTTGAGTCTGGTGGTCCTGGTGTGGATGCTATGTAGCCTCCTCCCTGATGGGAGTGGGACTAACAGTCCATGAGTAGGGTGGGTGGGATCCTTCATGTTACTGGCCCTTTTCTTGCACCTTTGTGTATTTATATCCTTGTTGGTGAACAGACTGGTGCCAGTGATGCATTGGGCAGTTTTGACTACCTGTTGTAAAGTAGTTGTACCTCTACTGCGTATACAGGCAGTCCCCGAGTTACGAACGTCTGACTTACGGACAACTCATACTTATCAACCGAGGAAGAAGAATGCCATCCGACATTTTAAGCCAGATCGCGTCACCGTCCGCCATTTTAAGCCAGATCGCGATGCCGTCTGCCATTTTAAGTCATTGCCGTTGACACAGTGTTGAGTGTTTAACTTTGTATTTGGCTTAAATTTTTCTAAGTAAGATTCACCCTGACCCCCCCCCCCCCCCCCCCCCCACCATTCCGGTCAGCTGGTGGCACAGTCAGATCAGCACCAGGCTAGAGAACGGAGGTTCCCGAGTTCGATTTAGTGACAGACCGCTCCTGTGCCAGGTTGATTATCGAACCAGTGGCTCCCGTACCATCCGTGCCGGGTTGATGTTGAACTCGCAACTCGACCTCGTAAAAAAAACCCACTGCCACCGGATCAACAATTGATTTAGGCAAATGGCAAGGAAGTGCGGATCCAAGAAGTGCAGAGATGGAGAGATTCTTATTAGAATTCAACTCCATTGCCACCCATATTGGGCAGTCAGACTGATTATAAAAGTAAGACCAAAAGATATGACAATGTATGTTGGCTGCCCAGTAATGCAAATGAAAATTGGGCAAGGCCATACCACCTACCCTTTTAGGTTTTTGGAGATGAGCTTTATTTAGTCTGGGACGTTTGCCCTTCCATAGATAGGACAAAATAATAGAATCTAACAACTCAAAAAAGCTTTATAAATAAAAATTGGTAAGGACAGAAATAAGTATAAAACCTTAGGAAGGATATACATTTTAATAACATTAATTCGACCTATGGAAGACATGAACAAGGGTGACCACTGTGCTAAACTCTGTTTTGTATGATTTAAAAGATCACTGAAATTTTCTCCAAAAAGACGCTTAAAATTTTTTGTTACTGTAATGCTAAGGTAAGTAAATTGATTATTTACTACTTTAAAAGGGAGGTTATAAAATTCTAGTAATTGTGCTTCCCTATTTATTGGAAAGAGTTCACTCTTTACAGTTAAATTAAGTTTGTATCCGGAAAGCTGGCTAAATTTGTTAAGGAGTGAAAACACTGGGGATAAGGAGGTAGTCAGGTTTGATATCAAAAGTAAAAGATGATCAGCATAAAGAGAGATTTTGTGCTCAACACCTCCCCCTCCAAATCCCCGTCAATTCAGCACAACTTCGAAACACAATCGCCAATGGATCTATAGCCAAATCGAAAAGTAAGGGACTTAAAAGACACTCTTGCCAGGTGCCATGTTTAAGATTAAAAGGTTGGGATTGCTGAGAATTAGTCAAGACAGAAGCAGTGGGGTGTGAATATAACAATTTAATTCATGTAATACTGTAAAACTTTGTCCAAAATCAAATTTATCTAAAACCACAAAAAGATAATTCCACTCCACATGATCAAATGCTTTCTCCACATCTAGAAAAATGACACATTCAGGAATCCCAGCTGAAGGTGAGTGTAAGATATTAAATAGACACCGTATATTTTAAAAAAGGGAGACGATTTTTAATAGAACCAGTTTGGTCTTCAGAAATAATTAAAGGTAAATTGTTCTCCAATCTATAGGCCAAAACTTCAGTCAAAATTTTAACATCAACATTTAGCAAAGAAATCGGCCTGTACGAGGAACACTCTATTGGATCTTTATCTTTTTTCGCTAAAAGAATGATACATGCCTCATTAAATGATGCTGGCAATTTACCATGTTTAAACGAGTCAGTTAAAACTAACATTAGTTGAGGCAAAAGCGGTGAGGAAAATGATTTATAGAATTCTGCAGAGAACCCATCAGGTCCAGGAGATTTACCAGACTGCAGTACAGAAATAGCTGATGATATTTCCTCTAGTGGTAATGGTTCATTCAATTTTGCTTTAAGATCAGGAGAAAGCGTAGGAATCTTTAAACTATTTAAAAAATGGTCGACAGAAATATTATCATTTAGGGATTCAGAAGTATAGAGTCAAGAATAGTAATTCTAGAATGTATCATTAATTTCAGAGTGATTCAAGGTAATGTTCCCATTTTCCATTCAAATTTTTGTAATATGTTGTTTAACTTTACAGCGTCTTATTTAGTTGACTAAAAATTTACTGGATTTATCACCATGGATATAAAACCAGCTCTTACTTTCCAAAAGTTGGCGTTCAACTGGGTGAGTGGAAGTAAGGTCAAACTTAGTTTGAAGTTCCACTCATTTCTTATACAGCTCCATATTTTTAGTCTCGGCATCTAGTTGGTCTATTGCTTTAATTTGATTAACCAGATCAATCACTCTTTATGGGTCTTTCTGTTCAAATTCACAGTATATGAAATTATTTGACCCCTTAGGTATACTTTCATAGCATCCCAGGCAACCTGACTTGAGGTTTCAGATGACATGTTAGTATTTTTTTTAAAAAGTTATCTGGTCCTCCATAAATTTTACAAAATCATTATCCAACAACAAGGTTGGATTAAAACACCAAAGTTTATTCATTTGGGGGAAATCAGGAAGAATTATAGACAGGGTGACTGGGGCGTGATCTGAAATCAATATACTCCAATAGTCACAAGATCGAGCAGAAGGAATCAACTGATTATCAATTAAAAAATAATCAATTCTAGTGGAAGTATGACGGGCATGTGAAAAAAAGAATAATCTCTCACATTTGGGTGAAAACGCCATACATCAGAGATACCATAATTAGAAAGGAAAGACTGAATTGATAAAACAGATTTACTTGGTAGTCTAGGAATAGAGGACAATCGATCCAAAACTGGATCTAATCAACAGTTAAAATCATCACCCAGTATGAGAATATGAACTCAGCTCAGGCAATAAAGAGAAGAAACGATCAAAAAACTCCACATCATCCGAACTGGGGGCATATAAATTAGCCAAGACTACCAGTGTGTCGTATAATTTCCCCGAGACAATAATAAAATGACCATTTGTATCAGATACTTTATTATGAAGCTCAAAGGGAACATTTTGATTCATAGGAATTTAAACCCCCCTGTCTTTAGCCTGAAAAGTTGAATGGAAGTTCTGCCCCACCCATCTTGACATAAGATGAGAGTTATCAGAACTACAAATGTGTGTTTCTTGCAAAAACAATTGCTGCGTTAAGCTGTTTAAGATGTGAAAACACCTACCTTCTTTTAACAGGATGGTTCAATCCCTTAACATTCCAGCTTACAAAATTCAACAGACTAACCATTGTCCTTTAAAAAAAATAGAGGATAGTAGACATAAGCATTGTCTGAAATTCAAGTAACAGCTCTGGGGCAAAAGTATAAAACAAGAAAAACAGGACAGAAAAACATCCTGAATAATACAAATGTCTAAAGGTTCTATGAATAATATTGGCATTAGAGTTCCCTGCCCCCCTCAAAGCCCAGAACAAGAAAGCTACTGGAAAGCAGCAGCAAGCTCTTCAAAAAAAATCACCCCATACTCCCACTTCCTGTTTCTTAACATCATCATCAGCTCCATTTTGCATCAATTACAAAAAAGAAAACTTTTAGCACTACAAACTAAAGCTATACATAATGAAAAGAAAAACCATTCCACCAAAATTTGATAAGTTTAACTCAAGGTAATAATCCAAAAAAAAAGATATGAACTAGTGTTTAAGAAAAATACAAAAACAAGTAAACTCTTGTATGCAGATGACTTGCCCTGTTAGTTTACATTGGACAGTGGAAAACATCCTGTATTGTCCCGGTACCGAAGAAACCACAACCAAAGGAGTTGAATGACTTCAGACCTGTTGCCTTGACGTCGCACGTGATGAAGACCATGGAGCGGCTGATAATACAGAATCTGAGGCCACAAACCAGGCACGCCCAGGATCCTCTTCAGTTTGCGTATAAGGAGAAGGTGGGAGTGGAGGATGCTATCACGTATTTACTGCACAAATCACTCTCTCACCTAGATGGGGTCAGTTGTGCTGTGAGGATTACATTCCTTGACTTCTCTAGTGCCTTTAACACCATCCAGCCCAAGATCTTAAGGCACAAACTAACGGAGATGGGAGTAGACTCTCACATGGTGGATTGGATAGTGGACTACTTGACAGATAGACCTCAGTATGTGCGGTTGGGAGACTGTAGGTCTGACACGGTGGTCAGCAGCACAGGAGCGCCGCAGGGAACCGTACTCTCTCCGGTCCTGTTCACCCTGTACACATCAGACTTCCAATATAACTCGGAGTCCTGCCATGTGCAGAAGTTCGCTGATGACACGGCCATAGTGGGGTGTGTCAGGAATGGACAGGAGGAGGAGTATAGGAAACTGATACAGGACTTTGTGATATGGTGCAACTCAAACTACCTGTGTCTCAATATCACCAAGACCAAGGAGATGGTGGTGGACTTTAGGAGATCTAGGCCTCATATGGAGCCAGTGATCATTAATGGAGAATGTGTGGAGCAGGTTAAGACCTACAAGTATCTGGGAGTACAGTTAGACGAGAAGCTAGACTGGACTGCCAACACAGATGCCTTGTGCAGGAAGGCACAGAGTCGACTGTACTTCCTTAGAAGGTTGGCGTCATTCAATGTCTGCAGTGAGATGCTGAAGATGTTCTATAGGTCAGCTGTGGAGAGCGTCCTCTTCTTTGTAGTGGCGTGTTGGGGAGGAAGCATTAAGAAGAGGGACGCCTCACATCTTAATAAGCTGGTAAGGAAGGCGGGCTCTGTCGTGGGCAAAGTACTGGAGAGTTTAACATCGGTAGCTGAGTGAAGGGCGTTGAGTAGGCTACGGTCAATTATGGAAAACTCTGAACATCCTCTACATAGCACCATCCAGAGACAGAGAAGCAGTTTCAGCGACAGGTTACTATCGATGCAATGCTCCTCAGACAGGATGAAGAGGTCAATACTCCCCAATGCCATTAGGCTTTACAATTCAACCGCCAGGACTTAAGAACTTTTTAAAAGCTATTATTAATGCTTTTTGAGATAGTGATTTAGATGCATATCATATTTTTTACTGAGTTAAGTATTGTATGTAATTAGTTTTGCTACAACAAGTGTATGGGACATTGGAAAAAAGTTGAATTTCCCCATGGGGATGAATAAAGTATCTATCTATCTATCTATCTATCTATCTATCTATCTATCTATCTATCTATCAGATCCTAGGAAATCTACTCCCTCTATGCTAGCAATACTTTCTGAATTCAGTAGTTTTTCAGGATATAAATTAAATTTACATAAAGGTGAGTTATTTCCCATTAATAATTATTCAGCTCAATATCATCAAGTACCTTTTAGTATTGCAAAAATTACTTATCTTGGTATTAAAATTACTAAAAATTTTAAGGACCTGTTTAAATATAATTTTTCCCATTAATTGATTACACCCAACAAATGCTTTCTAAATGGTCACCTATGATGTTGTCATTAATAGGTCGAATTAATGCTATCAAAATGATAGTTCTACTGAAATCTTACATACCTTTCAAGCAGTTCCTACCTTTGTCACTAAAACATTTTTTGATAGAATAGACTCTATAATCTTATCTTATATTTGGAATAATAAAAATCCTAGAATGAGCAAACCGTTATTGCAGAAATTAAAAAAGGATGGTGGTATGGCTTTGCCAAATTTTAGAAAGTATTATTGGGCAATTAATATTCAATATATTACTTTTTGGATTCATTATTCAGACATACATGAATGTCCTTCATGGTTGGATTTGGAGGAAAACTCAGTGAAGGGGTTCTCTTTGACCTCTTTACTGGGAGCTCCTCTTCACTTTTTGTTTTCTAAGATTAGTAGACAAGACCTTAATCCTATTATTAAACATACTTTAAGAATTTGGTTTCAGTTTCGTAGATTTTTTGAGTTAAATAATTTTGTTCTTTCTAGTAATTCTTTTTAATTATTTTTTAAAACCATCAATTTTGGATAAGGCCTTTTTAATTTGGAAAACCAAAGGAATAACAACTTTTTCAGATTTGTTTTTAGCAGATTGTTTAATATCTTTTTCTCAGTGGATAAATATGATTTATCTAATGTACACATTTTTAGATATTTACAGATTAGGAAATTATCCTTCTGCTTATCCACCTAATATGACAGATGCTGTCTTTCAGCTTAAACCATTTCATCAAGGGCTGATAGCTATAATTTATAAACGGCTATTGAATTTACGAATGGTATCTTAACGATAAAATTAAACGTGCTTGGGAATTGGAATTTCAAGAGTCATTTTCAGATAATCAATGGAGCAAAATTTTTTATTTGGTTAATAACGCATCTATTTGTGCCCGCCACTCCTCGATACAATTCAAGGTAGTGCATCGGGCCCATATGTCAAAGGATGTCAAACTAGCACGTATTTTTTTCAACATAAGTCCTATTTGTGACAATTACTCTTCCAATTTCTTTTTCAAAGTTTTAGATTTGATCAGAAAGTCTTTCTTTTTTTTGGTTGTATCCTCAAAATGGACTGCCCAGTGTCTTTTTTTTTGTATAGCGTAGTGGTTTTTTTTCTTCTTCAATTAATAATTTAAAGATTTTTTCTCTCTTTATGAACTGAGGAGAATTAGTTGTCTTTTTTATTATATATTATGTACTAGCTTAACACTATGTATGATTTTGATAATGTCTATTTCACTTTCGGTTTGTATTGTTATTGACATATATATTTGAGATAATTCTCCTCCTGTCTGTATTTATGCTCCTTTTAAATCAATAAAAACATTGATAAAGAAAGAAAGAAAAACAAATAAACAGATTTTACCTCATAAGCTACCAGCGAAAAATTATGAAAAAAAATTTACCGACTTAAGAAAGAAAGATCAGGGAAAAAAAAGAGAAAAAAAAGTAAACACGAGGAAATCTGCAGATGCTGGAAATTCAAACAACACACACAAAATGCTGGTGGAACACAGCAGGCCAGGCAGCATCTATAGGGAGAAGCACTGACGTTTTGGGCCGAGACCCTTCGTCAGGACTGAAAACAAGTACTTCTCCACCAATATAAGTAATTAGACTGAACCAGAGGGAGTCGAAGCCACAGGGAGGTCACCAATAAATTTCTGAGCATCTGAAGCCGAGTTAAAAGACTTGTTGTCTCCACCAGTAAGAATTATTCGGAGGCGAACTGGAAATCGAAGGGAAGGCCTGAATCCACAATTATATAGTTCTTTCATAAGTCCTTTAAACTCAGCTTGTAGACTCAGAACTTGGGGAGCATAGTCCTCGACAACATGGATTGATTGACCCTTATATTCCAGTTTTCCTCTCCAATGAGCTTCTTTAATGAGGAAATCTTTTGTCTGGTAGCGATGAAAACAGATAACTACCGGACATGGCCTGTGTCCTGGGTCCGGGATAGGCCCTGAAGTGCAGTGAGCTCTGTCTATCTCGGGCGGGGTCGAAAGTATTTAGTTCCCGGAAATCTCACATAGCAGAGTAGAGAAAAATTCAACGGGAGATCCATGTTCGATAATGTATTCATTCTTTAGGTGAAGGCTCACCTGTAGCCTGATCAATGCTGCTTATATTAGGCAATATGCCCTTTTGAGAACTGGTTTCAGGCTCAACTCAGCTGGGCTAAAATATGACAGATCAGAACATGTCAACTTTCACCAAAACAGGGTGACAAGAGATGCTGTTTTAAAATCCTGGAAAGAAAGTGAAGCAAATTCTACCCCGGGATATCTTCACTGAGATTTAAGCTCATCATAATTTGTCCTACAGCAAGAATCTGATGGCAGAAAATGGCACGTCAGGTTTGAAGTTGAGCTCAGGTTTTCACTACGATACAGTCATGACATTGTTTGGTACAATTGATGAAGTTTTAAGGGAAGTAAGAAATGATTTTTAGACTCTTGTAGATAACGGGTTAAAATTGCTACAAACTTCTGTTTATTCTGCTCTGAGTAAACCACCTGAGGCTGGTTTCAGACTAACGACCTTGCAGATGTCTCCGAGAATGGGGATTGAGTTCTGCTTATCGGTCGCATACATCTTGCCTTATGGTTTTGCAAGAATTGGGCTAAGTACCCTCATTTGATTAGGGAAAGTGAGGACTCACTGACAAGGACAGGAGTGAACATCTGTCTGTAATTAAGTCAGGGCCTAGCAAAGGGAATAACTGATAAGGACTGGATAGTACACCCATCTGTAATTACAACCTTGATTTAGTGGACTCTCTTATCTAAGTAATTAAGGTTTGCTCCAACAGACTTGGTGGGAATACCAGTTAAACTAAGTGTTCTTTGTCTCGCTAGTTCTATAAATTGTAACATTTCTGCATGTTAGACAGAGGTCCGATGTGAGCCCCCAGAGGGAGAGGAACACTGTCCCTCTGGTGTGCGGCTCTGCACCTCAATCACCAGATTATTCCGAGACAGGGAGGGAAGAATCCAATAAAGCCCCAGAGTTAATGGCTCCACAAAGGCAATTGCCCACCAGAATGCTGCCCAATCCACGAGCAGGAGGAGGAACAGCCCTCAGTGATTCCTGTGTATGCACCCTGGAAGCCTCAAGAAATGATCATGATCATAAATCAGACCACAGAGAGAAAAGAAAAACCAGCACGGTTTGCTCAGTATGTCCACAGTACTATATAAAGGTATAATGCGACCCCGCAAGATTTATTTGGTCTCTGCTGCATGATTCTCTCAGCTGATGGGGGCGGAAATGGAAGGCAGAATTAAGATACCAAACCTATCAGGAGTTACAGGTGGGAATCCATAATGAGAATGAACAGACAGACCAGATTATTCAAGCCTTGGAGAGGGATCTCCAACAACCTGTAAACATCACTAAAGTACATGAATGCAAACCTAAGCCTGGGAAATCGGGACCAGACTATCGGGAGTGATTTGCGGCCTGCTACGGCACTTTCACGGGAAACCAAGCTTTTAATTAATGGGAATTCGTCCCCCCAGTTTAATGCCCTACTGCTCCAATGCTTACCAATTAAGTTAGCCAACATGATTAAAACTAATAATATGGATTGGCCAGACAATGACCGAAATCGAATGTGACGAGCTTTGACATATTACTGGGACCCGGTTTTCGAATCCCCATCAACCCCAAAGGAAACTAATATTAAAGGTGAATATGTTCAGCAGGAAGAAGGACGTGAGTGGGCTATATCTGGGGATCAGAAATGGGAACAAAAACCTACCAAGGGACAGGTGGGGACAACAACCCGTTTAGAAATGGACAAGCAAGGATGCTTCCTACCATGAGTATCACACCTCAGGAAGAGCCCAATGTAATATTGCATGTTGCTGCAATTCTAATTCCGTTTATGATTGATATGGGGAAACCACAACCACTCTCGATCAGGAAATAGTGTCAGAAAAGGGATTCCAGCTATCGGACACTACAATCACTCTGTCTGGGTTGGAAGGCATGGAACGTACATATTCACATACCCAGCCACTGCAGGTGGAATTCCAGGGGGACCCAGTGTGAGGTTTCATTTACAGTCACCACCAGTCTGGGGTGTAATCTAGCAGGGAGAGACTTGCTCTGTCCGTTGGAAGTCGAGATTCTATGCACGGACTAGGGTGTCACCCTGGGACTAGCAAACAACTGACAGCTTCTCCAATATCCGACCCCCCAGTGGTGGACACTTAATCTGGACTCCACTACATTTGAACCCCTTCTGCCAGCTGCCGACCCCCATGTGACTCTGTCCTATGACCCTACGGGGTGCTCAACTGAGGAAAGCCAATATTCTGCACCCATCAAGGGACAGAAGTTCCCAGTCATGGTGATTGGAGAGGTTAAAGGAAAAGAGGGTAGTGCATTACTGGCTGAAGTTCCGGATTTCCTTTGGCGACAGACAGGACTGGTGGTTCCCCATACCACCGTTAGGGTTTGCCCTGGGTTCAAGCCAAAGAGTCTAGGGTTCCTTGCCTACACCCTGATGAAACAAGCCTCCAGCACCGAGGGAGACTGGCGATACTTGCCCGCGGGCCAACTCCTATACAAAGGTGAGTCAGAGGTGAAGACGGGACATCTGGTAAGATACTCTTTTAATATCGACCGAACCCAATATGTTGTACCCCACCTCTGGGCAATTTCAAGCCATGAAGTTGGCCGCACCAACTGCCCCCGTCTGGATCACCGTGAAAGAAGGACAGACTCTCATGTCCATTCTGCAATACCCCCTCAAGCCCGAGGCAATGTTTTATGAGGATGGAAGCTCTTTTGTGGATCCAGTGAGGAAACAATGTTCTGGCTATGCGATAGTGACGGACAGTGAAGTAATTAAGCAGGCCTCTTTTGAAACAGCTGTCTCCACCCAGAAGGCTGAGCTGATTGCTCTGACTCGTGCCTATACCCTAGCATCAGTCTAAAGTACAAACGTTTGCACAGACTCCCATTATGCATTTGGAGTTATGGGATTCCAGACTTCCTCTGACCACCCCTTTAGTAATGCTAACTTTCTAAACAACTTACCCACCACCCTACAGCTACCTCAAGTTTTGGCTATTTTGTCAGACTGCAAACGTGTTGCAGAAGGAACTGCGTAGAAGGACTCTCTTGGACTAAAGGAAAATGTATTGGTTGATAGTGGTGTTTGTGCTTATGTCTTTGAGAGGGCACCCCAGTCAACACCCTTCTGTCTCTCTGTCACACCTATGCCAAACAGGTAGAACTAGGGGCCTGCTGGGTTTGCACTGAAATTCCGCAGCATGGTAAAACTATGATTCCAATGTCAGTAATCCCGCTCAACCAGAGTGAGGAACTCTCAGCCTGGGCTTTCTCAGATAACACCCGGGGAAGTGAGGTGAGGAACTGTAGTCCAGTCAGAGGTGACTGTGGCTGTCGGTGTTTTGAGGGATGGTATCTCAGGCCCCCACCAAACGGAACCTCATATACTGGGAGACACGCATCCTAGCCAAACCTGCAGGTGCCCAGCTGCGGAGTAGTAAATGCCACCTGTCACTGTAACTTCCAGGAAGGAGAAGATGCATTTTTTTCTGGGAAATAACAGCTGTACCACCTATACCACTACAGACCCTCCCCGACCAGCAATTGGCACCCACTGGGTGTGTGGAAATCGGGCCTATATATGACTCCCAAGGGAAACTGCCAGTAGATGGGATCCACAAAGTCCCAGCAAAGGGTGGACCAGCTGTTGTTATCTAGCATATTTAGTACCCGACCTGAGAGTTATGGCCCAGCCTCAGGATCACTCCCATTGGAATAGGCAACGAAGGGACATAACGAAAACCGAAGGATTTTGGGTGATTGTCTTTCCCTCTCATGGGGTGGCCAGAAATTCCAGGGAAATAATTAACTTAGCAGCAGCTCTAGAAGAATTAGCCAACAATACGGCCGGGGCACTGAGTGATACTCAAGCACAGGTAACTGAAATATCCACTGAGATGGTTGCAATTTGCCAAACAGTGTTACAGAATCGCAAGGCCCTGGACTTTGTCTTAGCTGAGAAAGGAGGGACCTGTGCTATTGTGGGAAGGAATGTTGTACTTATATCCCTGATGAATCCTCAAACATTACTGACCTATCTAAACACATAACCCAAAAGATTCAGAAAATCCAAGATGTCGCCAGTAATCTACATGGTTTTCGGATTTGTGAGGCAGGGGGATGGCCCTGGCCCTTTAATATTTTTGGAAATTCCTGGGGAGTGTTTCTGCATTTTGGGAGTCTGATTATATTAATTCTGGCTGTTGTCTGCATTTTAAGATGCCTTTGGCCGTGTTTTGTATCTTCTTGTAGAAGTGACCACCTATTGTGAAGATTATCATGTAATGATAAAAA
Organism: Hemitrygon akajei; assembly: GCF_048418815.1. Classification (NCBI taxonomy): domain Eukaryota; kingdom Metazoa; phylum Chordata; class Chondrichthyes; order Myliobatiformes; family Dasyatidae; genus Hemitrygon; species Hemitrygon akajei. The sequence continues at coordinate 51,587,299 of NC_133152.1, forward strand.
GGAGGGAATGATGAAGTTTTTGAGGATATTGGGGATGCAGGGATTAATGACCTTCAAGGACTTCGTACTCTGTCAGCATAAGTTGCATCCTTTGTTTTTGCTTTGCGTGATTAATTGTACTTCTGCAGCTGTGAGGTTGTGAAATCGCTAAACTACTACCTGTACTACTCCCCCATCTCTGAACATTTTTGTACCCTGCGGTTTCACGTACTTTGTAACGGAAAGAAAACAGATTCTTATATGGAATGGACTGTGGCTCTTTATGCGTATAAAAGTAAACTATTGTAACCTTACTGGAGAGATCCAATAGGAACCCTCAGAGGGAGAGGAACCCTCTCCCTCTGGTGTGCGGCTCTGCACCTCTCGCCAGCTGAGTTTGAACAAATAAACTGGTGAAAAGGATAAAGTAAAGAACCGTTTGTGGGGCGGTTATTGGTCCGGCAAATTTAAGTTTACACAGATAATGGATTATGCACAGGGAGATAAACAGATCCAATATCCCAGATATTGGATTATCTACAGGGAGATAAACAGATCCATTATCCCAGATAATGGATTCACCACAGGGAGAGAAATGGATCCAACATCCCAGATAATGCATTATCCACAGGAAGAGAACCAGATCCAACATCCCAGGTCTCAACTGTTTAGTTTTTCCACTTTTCCCATTCTGATCAAGGGCATTGACCTGATGAAGGGTCTCAGACTGAAGTGCCGACTGTTTATTCCCCTCCATTGTTGTTGCCTCACTTGCTGAGTTCCTCCAGTATGGTGTGTGTGTGTTGCTCAAGACTTACAGCATCTGCAGAATCTCCTGAATCATGGGGCATTGACCTGCCATGTTTCCCTCCCCAAGTGTTTATGACAATCCAGTCAGTGGACAGCTTCATTGATGAAATTAACTTTTAGTTTTACACTTTGAATGTATTTATTAATATGAGCTTTAATTCTCCATCTGCAATGTTGAAGCCTTGAAACCACTGCACCACTCAATCTGTAAGACCACCATAAGACAATCAACACCAGGCGCATGTAAATAATAGGTGTATATTTAAGTTTAAAGTTCAAAGTAATTTATTATCAAACTACATAAAGTATGTGTCACCATATAGAAGCCTGAGATTCATTTTCTTGCAGGCATTCACAGTTGAACAAAGAAACACAATAGAATCAGTGATAAACTGCACACAAAGATGGACAAACCACAAATGTGCAAAAGAAGACAAGACTGGACAAATACAAAAATGAAATAATAATAAATAAACATGTAATAAATAATACTGAGAATGTGAGTTTGTAGAGTCCTTGACAGGTTGTGGAATCAGTTCAGCGTTGAGGTGAGTGAAGTTATCCACGCTGGTTCAGGAGTCTGATGGTTGAAGGGTAAAGACTGTTCCTGAACCTGGTCGCGTGGGATCTAGGCTCCTGTACCTCCTTCCTGACAGCAGCAGTGAGAAGAGAGCTCGGCCTGGATGGTGGGGGTCCTTGATGATGGTTGGTTCTTTTCTGCGACATTGTTCCTTGTAGATGTGCCCAGTGATGGAGATTACATCGATCACCATACTCTAATCATCCACAAGGTATAATTACCACCACTCTCTGTATACTGTGACTTTACCACTATGTATATGTGGTAAAAGCACACTGTCGATAGCCCTGTGTTCAGTAGATTCTCCACCTACCATTCCTCTTTTCTCCCTATCATGTATATGTTTATATGTTGGGGTAAATGAAGCTAACTGAAGTAACCCCCTCTTGTTCAAGAGCCTGATGGTTCAGGGAGCAGTAACTGTTCCTGAACCTGGTAGTGAGAGTCCTGAGGCTCCAGTATCTTCTTCCTGATGGCAGCAGCCAGAAGAGAGCATGTCCTGGGTGGTGGGGGTCCTTGATGATGGATGCTGCTGTCCTGTGACAGCGCTCCGTGTAGATGTTGAACCACACCCCCGTTTCCTGTTTTTCTAGGATCTTGCAGCATTCCCGTCATATGAGCTGTTGAATTAGTGTCAGAGAGCACTACAGCACAGAAACAGGCCCTTTGGCCCATCCAATCCATGCCAACCTATTAATCTGTCTAGTCCTCTCGAACACACCTGGACCCCCCTCTATCCCCCTCCCATTCATGTACTTATCCCAACTTCTCTTAAATGTTGCAATCGAACCTGTGTCTCCCACTTCCATCAGCAGTTCGTTGCGCAACTGCACCATCCTCTGAGTGAAGAAGCTCTCCTTAAAAGCTTCATAAAATCCACACGCACTGGATCAAATGGACAGGCCACACCAGATTTGGTTCCCTTTCCTGAAAATCCTCTCCAGCTCCCTTGGATTACCCAATCTAAATGATGACCGCCCGTTTGAAATGTGCTTGTGTCATGTACCCCCCACTGACGTCAGGCTGGTGGACCTGTATTTAATCAGCTATTTTAAACGATGAAACTGCTCTTTCAGCCTTTCTGTACCACGGCTGTGACCAACAGGCCAGTCCATCGCAGGCAAAGCCCTTCCCAGCATTGAACGCATCTACAAGGGGCGCTACCACAAAGTGGAGGCATCCAACATCAAGGACCCCCACCGTCCAGGCCTTGCTCCCCTCTCGCTGCTGTCGTGGGGAAGGAGGTACAGAAGCCTCAGGTCCAGCACACCATGTTGAGGATCAGTTATTACCCTTCAACCAGCGGGCTCCTGAATCGGTGTGGATAACTTCATTCACCTCATCTCTGAACTGATTCAGCAAACCATGGACTCGCTTTCAAGGATTCGACACCTCATGTTCTCAGTGTTATTTATTTACTTTTTTTTATTTGCACAGTTTCTCCTCTTTTGCACATTGGTTGTTTGTCGGATTTTGTGTGTAGTTTTCAATTGATTCTATTGTACTTTTTTATTTTCCAGTTTTGCTGTAAGAAAATTAATCTTTCCTGTGACAGTGCTCTGTGTAGATGCTGAATGACACCCCCATTTCCTGTCTTTCTTGGATCTTCCAGCTTTCCTGTCATATGAGCCCTTGACTAATTGATAATAAATTTACTTTGAACTTTGAACAGGGACTGAGAAATGATGTCTCTGCTTTTTCCTCCCTAACCTGGGAAAAGTTTTGTCCGTTTATCTCCTGCTACAAATCATGAACTCCCTCTCCATGTTTATCTTAACAAGTATTTCCCAATCTCTCCTAAACCAGCCTGTTGCCTGTCAATAAGTCTGTCACCGACTTCCCACAGAAGAAAGCAGTTTGTGGTGATTTCGAAGTATCCGCAGTACCCCTAGATGCCAGACGGTGGCGCCCTAGCTCACATTTACAGCGCCATTGGCAGGAAGTTAGCAATGTAAACACCAAAAATTCTGAGATTACCAAACAAGGTTCAGTCTCTTTGTCAGGCTTGAAATGTTCACTCCATTTCTCTTCTGACGGAGGCAGCTAGACCCGATGTATATTTCAAGTATTATGAGTTGCTACTTTAGATTTCCAGCATCTGCAGTTTTATTTTTAATTTTCAGGAAGTTATTGATATTTTGGGCATTCAAAGTTATTATTAAAGTACATATATGACACCATATACAACTGCAAGATTTGTTTCCTTGTGGCCATACACAGTAAACACAAGAAACAGATAGAATGAAAGAATGAGCACACCCAACAGGAAGGATACGTAACCGTGTGCAAAAGACAACAAACTGTGCAAACGCAAAAGATAAAAAACGCATAATAATAATAATAATAAGCCAAGTCAAGTCAAGTTGCTTTTTATTGTCATTTCGACCATAACTGCTCCTCACGCTGAGGCTATACGGCGTTGAGGCGCGTCCCCTGGGTGGTGGATGGGGGATCCCTCGTGCGAGGGTTGCACCGGATAATATGGAAGAAGGTACTGCGAACCAACATAGCCTAGGAGAAGGAACTCCGATTCCAAACCCGGGTAGATAGGACTCGTTAGCCTTGGACGGCAGCCTATCTAGGAGAGGGTAAACTCTGATTTCAAACCCGGGTAGATAGGACTCGTTAGCATGGAAATGCCATCGCCTGGGGGAAGGTGACCCCGACAGAAAACCCCTGGTCCTCCAGGTTGGGGGTTGTGCAACGGGCTAACAACCTGTTCACGTAAAACAAGCAATTGTTACAGAAACCATCAACAGATTGTCAACCACTAACCCAGATCTCGGGAAAAGCAGGGCCCCATTCAGGAGGCTGATGACGCGCTGCAACCAAACCCGTCAGGAAGCTGCAGGGCTGACAACCCTCCTTCACCCGAGGAAAACCATAATGGAGGCTCCAAAGCTGCTCTCACAGAAGAAATCTATCCTAATCGGAACATGGAATGTGAGATCGCTTTGGGAGACAGGTAGGTGCGCACAGGCAGTGAGGGAAATGAACCGATACCACCTCACACTCCTAGGCATGTGCGAAGCAAGGTGGAATACTTTTGGTGAGACCAAACTGCAGACGGGAGAAACTCTGCTCTAATCCAGCAAAGAAAAAGAGGAAGACCCGCATGAGGCTGGTGTGGCCCTGATGTTGTCCAAAGAAGCAGCCAGAAGTTTGATAGAATGGGAACCAGTGTCCGACCGTATCATCACAGCCAGGTTCGAGTCCAGATTCCAGAAGGTATCCATTATCCTGTGCTACGCCCCAACTAACAACGCAGAGGAAGAAGAAAAAGATCTCTTCTACACCCAGCTTCAAGCAGTAGTTGGAAAGGTACTTAAGCAAGATATGTTGATCGTCATGGGAGATCTGAATGCCAAAGTAGGCAGCGATAACACTGGCAGGGAGAGAGAGATGGGCCAGAATGGTTTGGGGAATATGAATGAAAATGGAGAACTCCTTACCGACTTCTGTGCCTTCAACGAACTGACCATTGGAGGTACCCTCTTTCCCCACCGACACTGCCACAAGATAACCGGGGTCTCGCCTGACCATCAAACAGAGAACCAGATTGATCACGTCATAGTCCGCCAGCGCTGGAGAAGTTCATTGCAAGATGTGAGAGCCAAAAGAGGAACAGATATTGGATCTGACCACCATTTGGTTGTTGCAAAGCTGAAGATGAAGCTGTCAGCCAAGAAGAAGCAACAGAACACACGAAGAAAGTTTGATGTTAGAAAACCACAGACGGAAGAGAACAAGAAAGATTTCCACATCGCCTTGCAAAACTGCTTTGGGGCTCTTCAAATAGAGGAACAAGATGAGAGAACAACGGAACACGCCTGGATTACCTTCAATCAGGCCACTGTAGGAGCCTGCGAAGAAGTACTGGGAAGACCACCAATCAACAGTAAACCTTGGATCAGGGACGAGACATAGCAGAAGGTGGAGGAGAGGAAAAAGCTCAAACAGGAGTTGAATCAGGCCAGAACCCGGCAACAGAAACAAATCACCGCCAACAGGTACAGCGTGATGGCCAAGGAGGTGAAGAAACAGCTCAGAAAGGACAAGAGGTCATACTTCAATGAAATAGCAGAGCAAGCAGAAACAGCGGCCAGTAAAGGGGACCTCAAGGCACTCTACACGACAACTAAACTTTTGAGAGGAAAGAAAAGCAATTTCAACAGACCTGTTAGAGACAAGACAGGCCATCTGCTCACTTCGGTTGAAGATCAGCTGGCGAGATGGAAGGAACACTTCCAGGAAGTATTGAATAGACCACCACCACAGAACCCACCTGACCTGGAGCCTGGAGACCCACTCACATCAATATAGGTGAAATCACCAAGCAAGAAATTCGAAAAGCCCTGAAAAGCCTGAAGAACGGCAAGGCTGCTGGAGAAGACAACATTCCTGCAGAAGCATTGAAAGAGGGTGGAGAGGTTATGGTGGACCATTTGCATATACTGCTGAATTTGATATGGAGAACAGCAGAGATCCCATCAGATTAGAAGAAGGGCCTCCTTGTGAAGCTGCCAAAATCTGGAGATCTTTCACTGTGTGGCAAGTGGAGGGGGATCACCTTGTTGTCCATTCCTAGCAAAGTTCTCACCAGGGTCATCTTGGAGCAGATGAAAGACGCCATTGACCAGAGACTTAGAGATGAGCAGGCAGGGTTCAGGAAAGAAAGATCATGCATTGACCAGATAGCTACGCTTAGAGTCATTGTGGAGCAGACAACAGAATGGCAAACTCCACTATATGTGTGTTTTATTGATTTTGAGAAGGCATTTGACAGCCTGGACAGAAAGTCAATGTGGAGCATCTTACGACACTATGGTGTACCGGAAGAGATGGTGAATATCATCAAGCAGCTTTATGATGGCTTCTCATGCAGGGTCATCCATGATGGGAGACTGTCCGAAGTGTTCCTGGTCACTACTGGAGTCAGACAGGGATGCCTGCTGTCGCCTCTACTTTTTCTTGTGGTACTCGACTGGGCTACAAAAACAGCCTATGCTGGCTCAGAGAGAGGCATCCAGTGGACATTAACAGGGAAATTGGAAGACCTGGCATTTTCAGATGATCTCGCTCTTCTCTCACACCGGCTTCAAGATATGCAGAAGAAAGTAGATTCCTTGGGAGAGACCTCACAGCGAGTAGGCCTTAAGATCAGTCAGAAGACCAAAGTTCTACGCATTAATAACAAACAAGAGGAGCCATTACGGATTGAAGGACAAATAGTTGAAGATGTAGGCAAATTCACCTACCTCGGAAGCAAAATCAGTAAATCAGGAGGTACAGATGAGGACATCAGAGCAAGGATCGGAAAAGCCCAACATGCCTTCACAACCCTGCGACCTGTTTGGAGATCTACGGCCATCTCTGTTGTTACGTACCCCGTAACTGGGTCACTTACCAGCAAAGATAGAGAGGTCCGTTGAAGTCTGATGGTACTATTTTTAACGGTATTTATTGATAAAAATACACAAAAATAATATCAATGCAAACATACATATAATATACATCGTCAATACTAAATCTAAAAGCGCGGGTATAATAATAATCAATAAGAAATAGCTCTATCGTTGTCTAGGGGATAATGTATTGTCCGATGGAAATATAAAAGTCACTTCAGTTCATTCAAGCTGCAGCTTTTTGGTTGGAGAGAGAGACGGAGGTTTAACTTGCCCATTCCTTTTATGATGTCAATCCTTCGAGAGTCGGTGGGGGCTGATTTCCCCATTGTGGTTAGCTAAAGCCGTGCTTCCGTGGTAAAGGCCCACCAATTCCGAGGCAAATGGAAAAGGACGCACGTGGGCTTTTCCACCAGCTTTCACTATTACGCTGTTACAGGAGTTCTAGCGTTTCTTCTGGTGCGTCTGAAGGGGCTGTTCCCACAGACCCTCTTTTATCCTGACTCACAGGGTCTCAGATGTCAATCAGGTTGGGATGATGCAATCCCTCCACCAACCCCCCTCGGTTCATTGCCTGGGGGGCTTCGATGAATCGTACAGTATTCAATACACAATTCCGTCTCCAAAAGACAATGACCTGTTTCGTGGCTTTGTATCTCGGAGGCCCAGGACACATTCCAAACATTGAGGAATGTGCGTGTCTCTCTCTCATTTCCTGGGTCTCCTGACTCGAAGCAATAGCGATCCTGAGATTCTCAAAAAGGAGGGGGCCACAGGCGTAACACTGTCAAAACGAAGCTCCGTATATTCAGCTCCAATGTGAAAGCCATCCTGCTATATGGATCCGAAACATGGAGAATCACTAACACCAGCTGCAACAAGATCCAGACCTTTCTCAACAAATGCCTCCGGCAGATCCTCTGCCTCAAGTGGTACGACAGAGAGTCAAACCTAGACCTATGGAAGAGAGCAAACCAAGAGCCCATTGTATTCCAGATAAGGAGGAGGAAGTGGAGATGGGTCGGCCACACCTTGAGGAAGAGCCAGTCGAACGTCACTCGACAATCACTCGAATGGAATCCACAAGGGAAGAGAAGAAGAGGTCGCCCAAAGCAAACCTGGAGGCGTAGGCTTTTGGATGAACTGAAAGCCGCCAACCAAACTTGGGAGACTGCAAAAACATCTGCTAGAGATCGCAGGAAGTGGAGGACTTTTGTTGAGGCCCTGTGCTCCACAAGGAATGAAAAGGGTTAAAGAGAAGTTAAAGAGACCATAACTGCTGGTACAGTACATAGTAAAACGAGACAATGTACATAAAGGACCATGGTGCTACATGAAACAGTACAAAAACTACACTGAAACTATGTAAAACAACACCAAGACTACACTAGACTACAGACCTACACAGGACTCCATAAAGTGCACAAAACAGTGCTGGCAGTACAATAAAGACAATAGGCATAGTAGAGGGCAGTAGGTTGGTGTCAGTCTAGGCTCTGGGTATTGAGGAGTCTGATGGCTTGGGGGAAGAAACTGTTACGTAGTCTGGTTGTGAGAGCCCGGATGCTTCGGTGCCTTTTCCCAGATGGCAGGAGGGAGAAGAGTTTGTATGAGGGGTGCGTGGGGTCCTTCATAATGCTGTTTGCTTTGCGGATACTGCATGTGGTGTAAATGTCCATGATGGCGGGAAGAGAGACTCCGATGATCTTCTCAGCTGACCTCACTATCCGCTGCAGGGTCTTGCTATCCGAGATGGTGCAATTTCCGAACCAGGCAGTGATGCACCTACTCAGGATGCTCTCAATACAACCCCAAAGTAACGAGACCCTGCTGGGCTTTCTTTGCTATGGAGCAGGTGTTGAGGGACCAGGTGAGATTCTCCGCCAGGTGAACACCAAGAAATTTGGTGCTCTTAACGATCTCTACCGAGGAGCCATTGATGTTCAGCGGAGAGTGGTTGCTCTGTGCCCTCCCGAAGACAACAACCATCTCTTTTGTTTTATTCACATTAAGAGACAGGTTGATGGCTCTGCGCCAGTCCGTTAGCCGCTGCACCTCCTCTCTGTAAGCTGACTCGTCGTTCTTGCTGATGAGACCCACCACAGTCGTGTCATCGGCGAACTTGATGATGTGGTTCGAGCTGTGTGTTGCAGCACAGTCGTGGGTCAGCAGAGTGAACAGCAGTGGACTGAGCACACAGCCCTGGGGGGCCCCCGTGCTCAGTGTGATGGTGTTGGAGATGCTGCCTCCGATCCGGACTGACGGAGGTCTCCCAGTCAGGAAATCTAGAATCCAGTTGCAGAGGGAGGTGTTCAGGCCCAGTAGGCTCAGCTTTCCAATCAGTTTCTGAGGGATGATTGTGTTGAATGCTGAGCTGAAGTCTATAAACAGCATTTGAACGTACGTGTCATTTTTGTCCAGGTGGGTTAGGGCCAGGTAGAGGGTGGTGGCGATGGCATCGTCTGTTGAACGGTCGGGAAGATAAGCGAACTGCAGGGGGTCCAGTGAGGGGGCAGCAGGGTCTTGATATGCCTCATGACGAGCTTCTCGAAACACTTCATGATGATGGATGTGAGTGCAACATCATGAGGTAGTCATTGAGACAGGACACTGAAGACATCTTCGGCACGGGGACGATGGTGGTGGCCTTGACGAAGCACGTTGGAACAACAGCGTTGTTTAGGGAGATGTTGAAGATGTCACTGAGAACATCTGCCAGCTGGTCTGCACATCCTCTGAGTATTCTGCCAGGAATATTGTCCGGCAGCCTTCCGTGGGTTGACCCTGCACAGGGTTCTTCTCACATCGGCCACGGTGAGACACAGCACCTGGTCATTTAGAGGAGGGGTGGACTTCCTCGCCATCACGTCATTTTTCACCTCAAAATGAGCGTAGAAGTTGTTCAGCGCATCTGGGAGGGTGGCATCATCCGCACGGTCAGGTGATGCTGTCCTGTAGTTGGTGACGTCCTGAATGCCCTTCCTCAAATAAATAAGCAGGAAATATTGAGAACACAAGATGAGCCCTTGAAAATGAGTTAGTATGCACTGGGATCATTTCAGTGATGGGGCAAGTGAAGCTGAGTGAAGTTACCCCCTCTGGTTCAAGAGCCTGATGGTTGAGGGGTAATAACTGTCCCTGAACCTGGTGGTGAGAGTCCTGAGGCTCCTGCACCTCCTTCCTGATGGCAGCAGCAAGAAGAGGGCCTGACCTGGGTGCTGGGGGTCCTTGATGATGGATGGTGCTTTCCTGTGACTACACTCTGTGTGGATGTGCTGAATGGTGGGGAGGGTTTTACCTCTGATGGACTGGGCCGTCCGTATCCATTACTTTCCATCCAAGCCCATTGCTGTTTCCATACTAGGCTGTGATACAGTCTGACAATATACTGTCCACCACACATCACCGTGTGGTGCTCCTGTGCTGATGGAGATTGTGGAGATGTTGCCAATTCGAACTGACTGAAATGGCAGGTGAGGAAATCGAGGGTCCAATTGCACAAGGAGGTATCGAGGCCAAGGTCTTGAAACTTATTCATTAGTTTTGAGGGGATGACGGGACTGGATGCCAAACTGTAGTCGATGAAGAGCACCCTGATGAATGCATTTTACTGTTGTCTTCTGTCAGCTTGAACCAGTCTGGCCACTTTCCTCCGACCTCTCTCATTAACAAGGTGTTTTCAATCACAGAACTGCCACTCACTGGATTTTTATTTTGTTTCGTTTTTCATACCGTTCTCTGTAAACTCTGGAGACCGTTGTGTATGAATTTCCCAAGAGATCAGCAGTTTCTGAGATACTCCAACCACCCTGTCTGGCACCAACAATTATTAGGAAGGCAGCGTTCATCTTCAAGTACCCCCACCACCCAGGACTTGCCTCTTCACACTGTTACCATTGGGAAGGAGGTACAGAAACATGAAGGCACACACTCAGCAATTCAGGAACAGCTTCTTCCCCTTTGCTATCTGATTTCTAAATGGACCTTGAACCCATGAACACTACCTCACCACCTTTTTTATTTCTGTCTTTTTGCCCTACTTATTTTAACTATTTAATAGGCATAGACATACTTAAGGTAACTCAGATTTTTCTCTGTATTTATTTATCATTGTACTGCTGCCACAAAGTTAACAAATTTCACAACGTATACTGGTGATACTAAACCTGATTCTGATTCTGAAGTCACTTGGATCACGTTTCTTCCCCATTCTGGTGTTTGGTCTGAACCTCGTGACAAGTCAGCATGTTTTGTGCATTGTGTTGCTGCCACATGATTGTCTGATTAGATATTTGCATTAACAACAGGAGTAGAATTGTTCCTAATAAGGTGGCCTCCGTATGTATAATATTTATTGTGATATGATATACAGTTCTGATTGCTACACTCTCAGAAGGATATGATAGAACAGGAGATTCACCGGGAGATTGTCTGGATTGGAGGATTTGAGTTGTCGGGAGGGACTGGTTCAGTTGGACTTGCTTACCTGGTGCAGAACAGGCTGAGCTGTGATAGATTTGTGGGAGATTATGAGTGTCCTTAGGCAAAATCCTTTTCTCTTGATAAGGAAATCCAAAACCAAAGGTTATAGGTATAAGGTGAGACAAAGGAGTTGTAAAGGGAACCAGAAGGGTCGATTTATTTTAGAGTGGTTGATTTCTCAAATACATTGCCAGAGGAGGTGGTGGAATCAAATACAATTCTTTCAGTAATGTACAAAAGTCTTAGGTAATGTACAAAAGTATATAGCTAGGGTGCCTTACACTTTGGCACAGTGCTGTATTTGTCAACGTGGAGTGGAGAGCGTGCTTGCAAATCAGGCGGGAGCAACGGATGTTGGGAATGGTGAGGGTGGAGTGTCGCAGGAGGTGGCAGAGAAGGAATTCCAGGGGTGCGGGGTGTCATGGATAACAAGGTCAGTTGATTCCAACCAGTTGGTTTATTGATTATTACAGAATGTCTCTGTTCCCACTCCCTCTCCCTTTTCCCAACCATGATTCCTCTCTCCCTGCCCCCTTCCCACTCTCAATCCACAATGGAGACCCATATCAGAATCAGGTTTGTCATCACTCATATATGTCATGAAATTGGTTTTTTGTGTGTCAGTGGTATTGCACAATACATAAAATTACTACTGTACTGTACAAAAGTCTCAGGCACCCTAGCTATATATATGTGCCTATGATTCTTCCACTGGACATTTAGAAGGCATTTAGTTGGAAATGAGTAGAAGGAATCAGTCCGAGCAACACACACAAAATGCTGGAGGAACTCAGCAGGACAGGCAGCACCCATGGAAAAAAGTACAGCTGACGTTTCGGCAGAACTGGAGAAAAGAAAAGCTGAGGAGTAGATTTGAAAGGTGGGGGGGGGAGGGTAGGTGATAGGTGAAGCCTGACGAGGGAGGGGTGAAGTGAGGAGCTGGGAAGTTGATTGGTGAAAGAGACAGAATGTCATGGAAGAAGGAAACCGGGAAGAGGGAGGGGATGAGTGGTCAGGGAGATGGGCTGAGAGAGGGGAAAGGGGATGGGGAATGGAGAAGGGGGCATTACCGGAAGCTTGAGAAATCAGTGTTCATGCCATCAGGTTGGAGGCTAACAAATCATTGTGTCTATCTGAATGTGGGCAAGTGCGGTTAGCGTTGTAGAATTCTGATGTTTGTAATCCAAGGTTCTTTTGGAAGTCAGGATGGAGACAGGAAACTTATTGCTTCACAATTGTTTTATTAAGTGTTAAAAGAGCGATGAATATTGGAAAGCAGGTAGTGATAGAGGTCAGTAGTAGATGGGGGAGAGGAAGTAAAAGATGGGACCACAGCTTGGACAGTTCTTTATACCATAGACAAGAAACATTCCCATCAAGAGTCAACCAATCAGATTGAAATCTTGCAACACCAGAGAACCGTGAAGATCTTTCCCAAATATAAGGAATTGCAACCACTAACGGACTTACTAAACAACTGCAGTTACGTGTATATTAGTTATACTAAATACAAGCAGATAATTGTCAAAAAGTTCTGATATGGCAGAGAGAGTGGGGAGGGAGGGAGTGGGGGGGGGAGAGAGAGAGAGAGAGAGAGAGAGAGAAGTGAGTCAATACTTCACTGACTTCAATGAGAACTGTTGCAGAATTTAAAGGCAGAGAGAAACAGGGCGTTAACTAAAACTGTCAAACTGAAAGTTGAATACCCAAACCGCAGCTGAAGTCAATCCGGACATGGACAGAGACAAGCAGGAAGCATGACTCTGTTTTTGCAGAACTCACAGCAAGACTACAACAAAAGGAAGGGATCGTAGATCATCTCAGTGGTATGGAGGGGAATGGTTGGCATGTGGTAGAGGTCAGCACAGTAGTGTAGAGGTTAGCACAGCACCGGTGATCACCAGTCGAGGGTTCAATTCCCACCTCAGTCTGTCAGGGGTTTGTACATTTCCCCAGTGCCCACATGGTGCCCTGGTTTTCTCCCGTCTTCCTAAAGATGTCCGTGTCTGTTAGGGTTAGTAAACTGTCGGCATGCTACATTGGCTCCGGACTATGGTGACACTCGTGGGCTGCCCCCTCAGACTGTGTCGGTCGTTGTCGCAACACGACGCATTTCAATGTTTCGATGTACGTGTGACAAATGAAGCTTATCTTTAATTTTTAAAAGTCACATTTTTGTGACTGGAAGCCATAGAGCTCGGTTCCAGTCCCTTGCCTTTTGTGACACATGATGTTGGAGGTGGGATGAAGCAGATTGCCGGCGGTTGTAGGCAGTGAGGAGGAAAGTTTCAGGTTTCAGGATGGTGTGGATGAAATGGACAGTAACAAAAGGAATTTAACGTGAAGGGGTTTGAGGTAAAACACGGCAGGGGAAGACACAACACATCAGAGAATGGTGAGACGGATGGAGCCAAAGAGTGTGCATGAGTGAACATCATAAAGTGGATGGACAAATGTGGTTAAGAACGCATAATGGAACAGAGGATCAGGGGTTATACCAAAACCACGTTAACAAGTTCTCAACCACAGCGAGGTCACTGCATATTGTTCCAGTAACTTTGAGGACAAAATCTTAAGACACACACACACACACACACACACACACACACACACACACACACACACACACACACACACACACACACACACACACACACACACACACACACACACACACACACACACACACAGGGCAGCATCTATGGAAAAGAGTACAGTTGATGTTTCTGGCTGATGTTTCAGGACTGCAAAATCTTAGGTTGCTTTCTTGGAGCAGAGAAGGCTAAAGAGAGATGTAACTATAAACTTATGTGGAGCCCAGTTAGAGAAGGAGAAGACTAGAAGGATCTGTCATTCTGGTAAATTTTCCCCCACTCCCTTCCCTCTTCTTCATTTTCCCACTCCGACTCACCTCTTCTTCTCCTCACCTGCCTATCACCTCCCCCTGGTGCTCCCCTCCTTCCCTTTCAGCCGTGGTTCACTGGCCTATCAGATTCCTTCTTCTTCAGGCCTTCACCTTTCCCACCTATCATCTCCCAGCTTCTTAGTTCATCACCCCTCCCCCATCCACTTAGTTTCACCTATCATCTGCCAGCTTGTACTCCTTCCCCTCCCCCACCTCCTTATTATGGCATCTTCCTCCTTCGTTCCCAGTCCAAAGATGTCGACCGGTGAGTAGGTTAACTGGTCATTGTGAATTGTCCCGTGACTAGAATAGGATTAAATTGGGGATTGCTGGGCTGTGCAGCTCAAAGGGCCGGAAGGGCCAATTCCAATAAATAAATTTCAATAAATAAATAAGTGGTTTGCCATTGCCTTCTTCTGGGTAGTGTCTTTACAAGACGGGTGACCCCAGCCATTATCAATACTCTTCAGAGATTGTCTGCCTGGCATCAGTGGTCACATAACCAGGACTTGAGATATGCACCAGCTACTCATACGACCATCCACCACCTGCTCCCGTAGATGACTTCACATGACCCTGATCGGGGGGCTAAGCAGGTGCTCCACCTTGCCCAAGGGTGACCTGCAGGCTGGCGGAGGGAAGGAGCGCCTTACCCTACCTTTGATAGAGACGTATCTCCACCCTGCCACCTCACTATATACAAAGTAAAAAAAATCTAAAGTTTAGGACAAGGACTAACCATTTTGCCCCTCAAGCATGTCATAAGATCATGATTGATTCACTTGCAACTGAAACTAAGCATTTTTTTTCTGCCCCTGATAATCTTCCACCCTCTTTGCTTATCAAGTCAATAGACAACTCCTTCGGAGAACATCGTATCTGACTCTAGTCATCGCACCACTACTTATCAAGAAGCTCTCTGTGTCAGCCTCAATAACATTCTGAGACTATACTTCCACCGCAGTTTATTCAATATTCATAACTCTCGGAGAGAAAAAAATTCACCAGGTCCCATCCTCCAGTGCGATGGTGGAGTACATGGATGCAGCAGTTCCTCTGGGTCCAAACAAAGGTGCAGTTGTTCTTCCTTTACGCCTTTCCCACGCTCACAAGACACAGCTGTTTACCAAGAACATCGAGTACTCCAGGTCTACCCCACTAGTGAGTTGCTGGACAGCGATGGAGCTGGACTTGTTGGGCACCGTGTTGTAGCCTGTTTCTGCCACCCAGGGAGGAAGGCATCAGAGGACCGTGTAGGCAGTGCGTGATCCAACGCATCGCCTCCGTGCTTGTCTTGGAGTTGTTGCTCTGATCACAAGACCCTGTTGGATATCGGCAATGTGGAATGCCACGAGTCCGATTCACTGGTTCATTTACAAGACCGGTGGCCAGGGGGAGCTGCGTTGCCTCTGTTGGTTGCGCGGACCAGAGCCCCAAGCTGCGGGGTCACCTGTTGCAGCCATCGAGGAAGGAGGCACCGGAATCGGCTGTGTGCCTCCGGGTTCCATGTCAGGCTGGAGGCTGGCCCCTTACATCGGTGCTGCTCTCCAGTGTTCGCTCGGTGGGAGACAAGCTGGATTACCTTTGTCTGCTGGTGCATTGCACGATATGAGGAACTGCTGTGGCTGTCCTTGCTTCAGGACAACATCTATCGGTCTACAGACCATGACACTCAGAGACTTGGGCTAGATTATTTTTTTTAAATCTGTTTTGTAACTGTATGTTTTTCTGCTTTCATAACTATATGTGCTATAAGTGTTGTGTGCGGTGTGTGACCGTTGGCTCTGTGTTTTGCACTTTGGCCCCAGAGGAACACTGTTTCATTTAGCTGTATCCCCGTGCATTGTCGAATGACATTTAATCTTCAGCTTGAACTTGACCTTAAATGGCTAGCACCTTATTTTTTGAAAAGTCATGCATCGTTCTAGATTTTTCCACAAGAAAATCAATATTGACAATTTCAGGGGCCCTGCACAGGAACCCATTTCAGTAACTCCTCACAGACAACCTGATGTCTATCAACCAAGATGACCCAGAAGGGCCTGCAGTGCCCTGGTGCACTATCAATATCGTTTGATTTCCCAATCGATAAGTACCTAAACTGGTTTGATAAAAATAACCTGAAATGCAGACGGACAACCCACAAAGTCCGACAGAAACATCATTAGATACAGAGCGGCTGGCAGCTATGAAAAGGCAACCCAGCAAACAGCAGATGCTGTGGCATGTGTGGGTTATTCAACTCAAAACCAATCACCCAAGAAGGAGGGTATGCTTAAGCCTGTCTACATTCATAGTTCAGTGGTGGAGAGAGTCAGCAGCTTTAAATTCCTGGATGTTAACATATCAATTACCTGACCCGGTCACTGTGGATATATATTACATAAGGAAGGACACCAACATCTTTCTTATATTAAGGAGGTTTGTCATGTCACTAAACACTCAAAGAAACTTCTACTGATACACTGCCGAAGGTATCTTGACTGATTCCCATTACAGTCTGTTGCGGCAATTCAAATGCACTGGGGCATGAGAAGCTGGAGAGAGGATTGGATATAAACCGATGCTTCTCTGCCACATTCTTTCTCCACCAAGGCACTGCCTCAAGGAGGCAACATCTATCGCCAAAATTCTTCACCATCCCGGCCATGTTAACTTAGTTTTGAGCACAAGACGATGGAGAACAAGGAACTCAGAAATGAGAAACGTTAAAACTGCTGTTTCAAACTGATTTGGAAACACTACCACAAACCACAGGAAAATCTGCATGCAGATGCTGGAAATCTGAGCAACACACCCAAAATGTGGGAAGAGCTCAAGAGGCCAGGCAGCATCTGTGGAAAAGGTACAGTCGACGTTTTGGGCAGAGACCCTTCGGCAGGACTGGAGAGAAAAAGATGAGTAGATTTAAAAGGTGGGGGGAGGGGAGAGAGAAAAACACAAATTGATTTTAGTGAAACCTAGAGGGGGAGGGATGAAGTAAAAAGCTGGGAAGTTGATTGGTGAAAGAGATACAGGGCTGGAGAAGGGGGAGTCTGATAGGAGAGGACAGAAGGCCATGCAAGAAAGAAAAGGGGGAGGAGTACCAGAGGGAAGTGAAGGGCAGGCAAGGAGATCAGGTGAGAGAGGGAAAAGGGGATGGGGAATGGAGGAGGTGGGGGGAGGGGGTGGCAGGCATTTCCAGAAGTTTGGGAAATCGATGTTCGTGTCATCAGGTCAGAAGCTATCCAGACGGAATAGCTGTCTGGATAGCTATTCCTCATAACAACATTTTGCTGTTCCTCCAACTTGAGTATGGCCTTATTGCAACAGTAGAGGAGGCCATGGATGATCATATCGGAATGCGAATGGCCACTGGGAGATCACGCTTGACAGACAGAGCGTAGACGCTCAGCGAAGCGGTCTCACTGATATACAAGAGGTCACACCAGACACGGTACATGAACCCAACAGACTCGGTGGTTCCTCCAGCATTTTGTGTGTGTTGCTCAGAATTGCTATTTCTTTATTTGGTATTGTTGAGGAAGGAGTTATAATTTTGGAGCCTTCTCATTGGCTTTTATTTCTCTTGTGGCTAGGAGGGCGATTTTGCTTAAATGGAAGAAGTTGCCCCCCCCCCACACATACACAGTGGTTATGTAATGTTATAACCATATAACCATATAACAATTACAGCACGGAAACAGGCCATCTCAGCCCTTCTAGTCCGTGCCGAATGCTTACTCTCACTTAGTCCCACCTACCTGCACTCAGCCCAGAACCCTCCATTTATTTCCTGTCCATATACCTATCCAGTTTTTTTTTAATGACAAAATCGAACCTGCCTCTACCACTTCCACTGGAAGCTCGTTCCACACAGCTACCACTCTCTGAGTAAAGGAGTTCCCCCTCATGTTACTCCTAAACTTTTGCCCCTTACTCTCAACTGATATCCCCTTGCTTGAATCTCCCCTACTCTCAAAGGAAAATGCCTATCCCCTCATAATTTTAAATACCTCTATCAAGTACCCCCTCAACCTTCTACGTTCCAAAGAATAAAGACCTAACTTTTTCAACCTTTCTCAGTAACTCAGGTGCTGAAACCCAGGTAAAATTCTAGTAAATCTCCTCTGTATTCTCTCTATTTTGTTGACATCTTTCCTATAATTCGGTGACCAGAACTGTACACAATACTCCAAATTTGGCCTCACCAATGCCTTGTACAATTTTAACATTACATCCCAACTCCTATACTCAATGCTCTGATTTATAAAGGCCAGCATACCAAAAGCTTTCTTCACCACCCTATCCACATGAGATTCCACCTTCAGGGAACTATGCACCATTATTCCTAGATCACTCTGTTCTACTGCATTCCTCAATGCCCTACCATTGATACCCCACTTTGTCTGCACAAGCAGCAGCAAAGGCATCAGCCACCCTTCCACCCCCATCTGCGCCAGCAGAAGCCCCCACCACCCACCATGCAAGCAGAACTAGGAGCACCGAAGTCTCCATTGATCCAGAGTCCATCACACTACAGTCCACAAACCACACCTCGGTATCTCAGACAGGTTCTCTCTCTGCAGCGACGGGGAGAGTGGTCACTGCTGAAACAATGAGAGCACACACCAATAACTTGCTGTTCCGATGTTCCGATCTTCCACATCGCTCTCCAAGTCCCGCGTCTCGAGGACTGACAGAGTTTCTCTCGACTGAAAGAGAGAGGGATCGATCGAGTACAGGGGCCTCCCTTCGACAGCAGATGGCAATTAGCAAACACACCTCCTGCTGTCTCGATGTTTCAGTTTCTATCATGCTTCAGATGCCGAAATCGGCAAGGAAACAGGTCACTTCCCAACTTCTGACCTTCCAAGCCAAGTCACTTTTATTGTCATTTCGACCATAACTGCTGGTACAGTACATAGTAGAAATGAGACAATGTTTTTTCAGGACCATGGTGTTACATGACACAGTACAAAAACTAGACTGAACTACATAAAAAACAACACAGAGAAAAACTACACTAGACTACAGACCTACCCAGGACTGCATAAAGTGCACAAAACAGTGCAGGCATTACAATAAATAAGGGCAGTAAGGTGTCAGTCCAGGCTCTGGGTATTCAGGAGTCTGATAGCTTGGGGGAAGAAACTGTTACATAGTCTGGTCGTGAGAGCCCGAATGCTTCAGAGCCTTTTCCCAGACGGCAGGAGGGAGAAGAGTTTGTATGAGGGGTGCGTGGGGTCCTTCAGAATGCTGTTTGCTTTGCAGATGCAGCGTGTAGTGTACATGTCTGTAATGGTGGGAAGAGAGACCCCGATGATCTTCTCAGCTGACCTCACTCTCCGCTGCAGGGTCTTGCGATCCGAGATGGTGCAATTTCCAAACCAGGCAGTGATGCAGTTGCTCAGGATGCTCTCAATACAACCCCTGTAGAATGTGGTGAGGATGGAGGGTGGGGGATGGACTTTCCTCAGCCTTCGCAGAGAGTAGAGACATCTTCAGCAAGTGAAGCAGTGGGCCTCACAGTTGCTCCGAAAACCCACAGCTTGCAAAGACTGGTAGTTTGAACTGTAGATCAGAGATTCTGACAGAACCACAATGTGTGTGTGTGTGTGTGTGTGTGTGTGTGTGTGTGTGTGTGTGTGTGTGTGTGTGTGTGTGTGTGTGTGTGTGTGTGTGTGTGTGTGTGTGTGTGTGTGTGTTTTTGTATATTTATGTATTTATTTATTTAATTATTATGCATAAAATCTTTTTTTATCACTGATTTTTTTTGCCTCACGAACAAATTACATTCAATACAACCAGTTGCCAATTACATTTTGACTGTTTAACCCAGACACCCCCCAACCCTCATCGCCATTCCCCCTCCATTCCTCATCCTCATCCTCACCCCCTCTCCATCCCTCCACCCCTCTCTCTCCCCCCACCCCTCTTCCCTCCACCAACCAAATGAATAGTAGTGCATACACAGCAGAGCATTCCTATTTATAGTCGGCTGGTGTGGTATACTGCGTCCGGTGCTCCCAGTGTGGCCTTTTATATATTGGTGAGACCCGACGCAGACTGGGAGACTGTTTCGTGGAACACCTACGCTCGGTCCACCAGAAAAAGCAGGATCTCCCAGTGGCCTCACATTTTAGTTCCACGTCCCATTCCCATTCTGATATGTCTATCCATGGCCTCCTCTACTGTCAAAATGAATCCAAACTCAGGTTGGAGGAACAACACCTTATATACCGCCTGGGTAGTCTCCAACCTGATGGCATGAACATTGACTTCTCTAACTTCCATTAATGCCCCTCCTCCCCCTTCTTACCCCATCCCTGACATATTTAGTTGTTTGCCTGTTCTCCATCTCCCTCTGGTGCTTCCTCCCCCCCTTTCTTTCTCCTGAGGCCTCCCATCCCATGATCCTTTCCCTTCTCCAGCTCTATATCACTTTTGCCAATCACCTTTCCAGCTCTCAGCTTCATCCCACCCCCTCCGGTCCTCTCCTATCATTTTGCATTTCCCCCTCCCCCCTCTATTTTCAAATCTCTTAGTATCTTTCCTTTCGGTTAGTCCTGACGAAGGGTCTCGGCCCGAAACGTCAACAGTGCTTCTCCTTATAGATGCTGCCTGGCCTGCTGTGTTCCACCAGCATTTTGTGTGTGTTGTTGTTCCTATTTTAACAGAAGATCTTTTGAGTTAGATATTAAATAAAAAGTCAGAAGGTTTATTATCACCGGCAGGTGATGTAAAGTATGTTCACTTCGCAGCAGCAGTTCAATGCAATACACAATAAAGAAGAAAAAAAACAAAATAAAATAATACTTAAAAAATAACTAAATCTATTACAGTAAATGAATATTGAATAGAATTGTGCAAAAAACAGAAATACTATACATTAAAAAAGTGAGGTAGTATCCAAGGGTTCAAGGTTCATTTAATAATCGGATAGGAGAGGGGAAGAAGCTGTTCCTGAATCGCTGAGTGTGTGCCTTCAGGCTTCTGTACCTCCTACCCGATGACAACAGTGAGAAATGGGCATGCCCTGGGTGCTGGAGGTCCTTAATAATGGACGCTGCTTTTCTGAGACACCGCTCCTTGAAGATGTCCTGGGTACTTTGTAGGTTAGTACTTAAGATGGAGCCGACTCAGCTTACAACCCTCGGCAGCTTCTTTCGGTCCTGTGCAGTAGGCCCCCCTCCCCCGCCATACCAGACAGTGATGCAGCCTGTCAGAAGGCTCTCCATGGTGCATCTATAGAAGTTCTACAGTGTATTTGTTGACATACCAAATTTCTTCAAACCCCTAATGAAGTATAGCCACTGTCCTGCCTTCTTTATAACTGCATCAATATGTTGGGACCAGGTTAGATCCTCAGAGATCTTGACATCCAGGAACTTGAAACTGCTCACTCTCCCCACTCGTGATCCCTCTATGAGGACTGGTATGTGTTCCTTCATCTTACCCTGCCGGAAGTCCACAATCAGCTGTTTCACCTTCCTGATGTTGAGTGCCAGGTTGTTGCTGCAGCACCACTCCACTAGTTGGCATATCTCACTCCTGTAAGCCCTCTTGTCACCACCTGAGATTCTACGAACACTGGTTATATCATCAGCAAATTTATAGATGGCATTTGAGCTATGCCTAGCCACACAGTCATGGGTATAGAGAGAGTAGAGCAGTGGGCTAAGCACACACCCCTGAGGTGCACCAGTGTTGACCGTCATCGAGGAGGAGATGTTATCACTAATCCCCACCGACTGTGGTCTTCCAGTTAGGAAGTCAAGGATCCAATTGCAGAGGAAGGTACAGAGGCCTACGTTCTGTAACTTCTCAATCAGGATTGTGGGAATGATGGCATTAAATGCTGAGCTATAGTCGATGAATAGCATCTTGACATGGTTGTTTGTGTTGTCCAGGTGGTCTAAAGCCGTGTGAAGAGCCATAGAGATTGCACCTGCCATTGATCTACTATGGCGATAGGCAAATTGCAATCGGTCCTGAGCCTTGCTGAGGCAGGAGTTCAGTCTAGTCGTGACTAACCTCTCAAAGCATTTCATCACTGTCAATGTGAGTGCTACCGGATGATAGTCATTAAGGCAGCTCACAATATTCTTCTTAATTGTTATAATTGTTGCCTTTTTAATAAAATTTCAATAAATATAAATACATACATAGCTTATATACATAGATTGTAGGTACAGAAAATCATGTTGGGCTGTACAAAAGGTGACTAACAGGAAATACATAATAAAGTAGTGATGGAGTTAATGGATGTTAGCGTTGTTCAAAGTTCAAAGTACATTTATTATCAAAGTGTCTTCGCAGTATACAACTCTGAAATTTCTCTTCCCCTCAGACAGACACAAAACAATGAAGAACTATGGAACCAGTCCACCCACCCAAAGAAAATCATCAAACACCAAACCTCCCTCCCCCCACACAAAGAAAAAGTTGCGCAATCGGCTACAGAAAAATCGAGTGGAAACACGGAATATAAAAAACACAAAATCAGAAGGCATAATTCAGCAAGTATCAGCCTTACTGCTTGGGGAAAGTAACTGACTATGAGTCTGGAGTTCCTGGTGTGGATACCGCATAGCCACCTCCCTGATGGAAGTGGGACAAACAGTCCATGAGCAGGGTGTGTGGGATCCTTCACAATGTTACTGGCCCTTTTCTGGCACCTTTCTGCCTATATGATGCCAGGTAGGTTCATGCCAGTGATGCATTGGGCAGTTTGGACTACCCGTTGCAGGGCCTTCCTGTCCACTGCAATGCAGTCTCTGTACCATGCAGTAATGCAGCTTGTCAAGGTGCTCCTGACTGCACATCTGGAGAACGCTGTGAGTAGTCCAGCTCTCCTTGGCCTCCTCGGAAAGTAGAGGCATTGCTGAGCTTCCTTGACTGTGCAGGATGTGGCTGCCATTCTGGCCATTCCCTTTTCCTCCTCCTACCTTTGAGGAAAAGAGAAAGGAGAAAAGGAAGCCCAGACAACCTGGCTCAAGAATAGCTTCTTCTCCATTGATATCGAACTGCTAAACCAATCACCTCTTTCCAGTGTTTTTGCCATGTTCTCGAACCTTTATTCTTCCTTGTGTGAAGTCTGACTTTAGTTATTAGCATGGATCAAGGGTCGTGACAAGGTCGGGGACCAAGTGGTCCAAGCAAAGTCTAAATTGGGAATTGGACCAGTTTATCAATCAGTAAGTACCATTTGGTGGCACAGTCAATGACAACATCAAATTTTTTGGTTCCTTCGTACTTAGTTTAAAGAAACCATTGGTTGTGTGCTGTTTTTTTGTGCCAGGCTCCAGAAACAATGGCTCAATGTCTTAAGTACCAATTATGTTTCACTTTGAAAGGATTTCCCAATCCTTTTCCCAATAACCTATCACTTTTATATGTCTTCTCCAAAGTTTTTAGAACATACAACACTATGAAAAAGTATATAGAGCCAGAGTACTTATCTAAGATTTTTGCATATACTGCCACAAAATAAAACAAATTTCATGACATATGTGAGAGATGATGAACCTGATTCTGATATGGGTCTATATTGTGGATTGAGAGTGGGAAGGGGACAGGGTAAGGGAAATCATGGTTGGGAGAAGGGGAAGGGAGAGGGGAGATAAGGGGGACGTGGCATTGCTAATCAGGGATAGTACCACAGCTGGAGAAAGAGTGGACTTTGTGGAGGGATTGTCTACTGAGTCAGTGTGGGTGGAAGTCGGAAACAGGAAGGGAGCTATCACTCTATTGGGAGTATTCTATAGACCGTCCAATAGCAACAGAGACACTGAGGATCAAGAGGCAGATTTTGGAAAAGTGCAAAAGTAACAGGATTGTTGTCATGGGTGTCTTCAGCTTCCCTAATGTTAATTGGCATCTCCTTAGTACAAAACATTTAGATAGGGCAGAATTTCTTATGTATGTCCAGGAAAGATTCCTGACACAATATGGAGACAGGTGGTCTAAAGAAGAGGCCATACTGGGTCTGATGTTCGGCAATGAAACATGACAGGTGTCAGATATTTTGGTAGGTGAGTATTTTGGTGACAGTGATCACAACTCCCTGAATTTACCATTACCTTGGACATGGATAGGAGCAGACAGTATTTAATGAGGGAGGGGAAATTGATGCTATAACTGTGAGCATAAATCGGGAACAGACATACTCAGGGAAATGCATAACGGAAATGGGAAGGTTTTTAGGGAGCACTTGCATGGGATTCTGGATACATTTGTCCCATGAGGTAGTGAAAGGATGGTAGAGTAAAGAAACCATGGTTGGCAAGAGATGGGGAACATCTAGACAAAAGAAAGAAAGAAGCTTGCTTAAATTTTAGGGAGCAAGGGTCAGACAGGGCTCAAGAGAGTTACAGGATAGTCAAGAAGGAGCTGAAGAATGGACTTCGGAAAGCTAGAAGCGGGGAAGAGAAAGTGAGCAAGATTAAAGAAAAGCCCCAGAGGCATTCGATATGAATGTGAAGAACAGGAGGATAACTAGAGTGAGGATAGGACCATTCAGGGATGAAAGAGGAAATAGGTTCCTGGTGTCAGAGGAGGTAAGGACCAGATGGGATATATCCAAGGCTACTATGGGAAGCAAGGAAGAGATTGTTGTGCCCTTGGCATTGACCTTTGCCTCCTCACTGGCCACATGAGTAGTACCAGATGTTTGGAGGAAAGGATAACCCAGGAATTATCGATGGTGAGCCTAACCTCAGTGATAGGCAAATCATTGGAGGAAATTCTTAGAGACAGGATCTAGAGCACTTGAAGCATAGTTTGATTGGCAGTAATCAGCAATGGTTTGTGAGAGGCAGGTCATGCCTCACCTCACAAGCCTGATCAGATTCTTGGGGATGTGACAAAGCACATTGATGAGGGTAAATCAGTGGATATCTTCTGTGGTTAGCTTTGAGCGAGCTAGGTCTTTTCTCTTTGGAGCAAAGGAGGATGAGCGGTAACTTGATAGGCGTGTACAAGATGATAAGAGGCATAGATCGAGTGGATAGTCAGAGACATTTTCCAAGGGCGGGAAAGGCTAACAGCAAGGGCATAATTTTAAGGTGATTGGAAGAAGGTATAGGAGACATGTTTTTTTTAAACACAAAGTGGTGGGTGAGTGGAACATTTTGCTGGGGGTGGTGGTAGAAGTAGATACATTAGGGGTGCTAAGTAACTCTTAGATAGGCACACGGATGACGGAGAAATTGAGAGTTATGTAGGAGGGAAGGGTTGCATTGATACTAGGGTAGGTTAAAAGGGTAGCCCAACAGCATGGGCCAAAGGGCCTACACTGAGCGTTAATGTTCTATATTCTGTTTTCTCTGTACAATTTTAACGTTATTGCTTTCTTTCCTGTAGATAGGTGACCAGAACTGCACACAATACTCCAAATTTTGCCTCTACAACATCTCATCCAACTTCAACATAATATCCCAACTGCTATGCTCAATGCTCCGATTTATGAAGGCCAATGTGCTAAAATGGCCCATTCTTTGCCACAATGAGGATACTCTCAGGATGGAGGAGCAACACCTCATATTCCATCTAGGCAGCCTCCATCCTGATGGGCCGAACATGGATTCCTCCTTCTGGTAATATTTTCCCTCCCCCTTCCCTCTTCTTCTATTTCTGCACTCTTGCCTCTTCCCTCTCCTCACTTACCTATCACCTCCCTCTGGTGCCCCTCCTTTCTTTTCACCCACAGTCTACTCTCCTCTCCTATCAGATTCCTTCTTTTCTAGCCCTTTACCTTTCCTACCCAACTGACTTTGCCTAGCGTCGTCCTCTTCCCCCTCCCCCCACATTTTAAATTCTGGTGTCTTCCCCCATTCTTTCCAGTCCCGAAGAAGGGTCTTGGCCTGAGACGTTGGCTGTTCATCCATTTCCTAGATGCTGAGTTCCTCCAGCATCTTGTGTGTGTTGCTCTGGATTTCCAGCACCTGCAGAATCTCATTATGCTAACAGCTCTCTTTACAGCCCTATCTATCTGTGATGCACTTTGAAGGAATAATGGATCAGTATTGCCAGATCCCTTTGTTTAATCACAGTCACTACTGTCCTACCATTCCCTGTGCAAGTCCTACAAACACAAGAGGAGGGGTTCTGATGAAAGATCTCGGTCCAAAATATCAACTATTTACTCTTTTCCACAGACATTGCCTGACCTGCTCAGTTTCTCCAGCATTTTGTGTGTGTTGTGTGAAAATCCTCTCAAAGAGCAAAGCCTTACACTTGTCTGCATTAAATGCTATCTACCAGTCTTCAGTCCATTTTCCAGCTGGTTTCTTCTTTGATTTCCAAAGCCAATTTCTCATTATTCTGTAAAAGCCCACCTGACTGGGTGTTGTTTTAATCACTCTAATGTTACTATACAGATGGTTTAATAAGGGCAGGAAAATCAAGTCTAGAATTTGGTGCATTAGAAAAGGTTGTTAAGTTGATTTCAGATCTGCCTTACACATGGCACCTTAATACCTTGGAAGGGTTTCAATGCACCCATGGGCATCCAGTAAACATTTGCTTATTATCTGCAGGTGTGATTACCAACAGTACAGGCACTCAAGTACAAAGAAGGTTTCCCGAAACTTTTCTCGGCCCGAAACGTCGACTGTACTTCTTCCTATAGATGCTGCCTGGCCTGCTGTGTTCCACTAGCATTTTGTGTGTTTTTGAATTTCCAGCATCTGCAGATTTCCTTATGTTTGCGTTCCTGAAACACACAATTCTCCAAAATTTAGAATAGTTCCAAAAATTTAGACAATCCTTTCTTAATTAGGAGGCAGAGCAAAGTTAAGACGGCACTAAACAGTAACTCCTTTGCTTGCATCTTCGGAAACAGCTCTCTTTCCATCTTTAATATCTTTAGTTTTCCCTTTCAGGGTTCTTTTGAAGACCCTGACCTGGAGTTATACGCTGTCTTTGGATCTTTGTGGGAATGGAACCTGTTCTTGGGGTTTCAGGACTGGCTGTTGTTCGATATGCTAAGGGTTCGGCCTGAGAGTCTGGCTGGGATTTGAAAGCCTAAGATCTTGGGGCTCTGGAGACGGGTGGATCGAGGATTGGTGTCATGGCAGGAGACCTGCGTGTCGTTAGGGGAGCCAGGATGTCTGTTGTGTGCACGAAGACCCAAGATCTTTGAAATCTTCTGGCACAGAGCTCAAAAAAACTGATGTAATGGACTTTTAACATCATAAACCAGTGTTTGTTATGTCTCCATGCTTGCTGGAAAAATGTAAACACCTCCTTCTCCCTTATTACGGAGAGAGAAAACCTGTGGTATGTTGAATGCTGGGTGAAACACGAAGTCTTTGGGGTAACTGCAAGTCTGTGTCTTTGCTGTTGCTTTGCTCACGCTTGAGTGCTCGGTGCCGATGCTTGCTTTTTTTTGCCGGTGGAGGGAGGGGGAATTGCTGCTTACACCTGGGAGGGAGGGGAGCTGTGGGGGAGGTACTTTTGAGTTCTTACGTTTAACTGTCATTCATTCTTTGGGGCACTTCTCTGTTTTCGTGGATGTTTGCAAAGAAAAAGCATTTCAGGATGTATATTGATAGATAGATAGATAGATAGATAGATAGATAGATAGATAGATAGATACTTTATTCATCCCCATGGGGAAATTCAACTTTTTTTTCCAATGTCCCATACACTTGTTGTAGCAAAACTAATTACATACAATACTTAACTCAGTAAAAAAAATATGATATGCATCTAAATCACCGTCTCAAAAAGCATTAATAATAGCTTTTAAAAAGTTCTTAAGTCAAATTAAGAAATTGTATACATTTCTCTGATATTAAGTCGGACCTTTGAACCTTTGCATCTTAATGTAATGTTGAGGCTTTAAAAAGCACTGGTGAGGCCTCACTTGGAGAATTGAGAGCAGTTTTGGCACCTTATCAAAGAAAGGATGCTCTGACATTGGAGAGGGTTCAAAGTAGGTTATGAAAAAGATTCCAGGATTGAAAGGCTTGTCATATGAAGAGTATTTGATGGCCCTAAGCTTCTACTCATTGGAATTTGAAGAATGAGGGGTGTCCTCATCAAAACCTATTGAATGTTGAAGGGCCTTGATAGAGTGGATGTGGAGAGGATGTTTCCGTTGATGGGGGAGTCAAAGACCAGGACCAGAATAGAAGTGTGTCCAAAATCTTTGTCTTATGGTCTTTTAGAACAGAGATAAGGAAGGAGGTACAGAAACATGAAGGCGCACACTCAGCAATTCAGGAACAGCTTCTTCCCCTTTGCTATCTGATTTCTAAATGGACCTTGAACCCATGAACACTACCTCGCTTCCTTTTTTATTTCTGTCTTTTTGTCCTACTTATTTTAACTACTTAATAGGCATACACATACTTAAGGTAACTCACATTTTTCTCTGTATTTATTTATCATTGTACTGCTGCCACAAAGTTAACAAATTTCACAACGTATGCTGGTGATACTAAACCTGATTCTGATTCTGAAGTCACTTGGATCACGTTTCTTCCCCATTCTGGTGTTTGGTCTGAACCTCGTGACAAGTCAGCATGTTTTGTGCATTGTGTTGCTGCCACATGATTGTCTGATTAGATATTTGCATTAACAGGAGTACAATTGTTCCTAATAAGGTGGCCTCCGTATGTATAATATTTATTGTGATATGATATACAGTTCTGATTGCTACACTCTCAGAAGGATATGATAGAACAGGAGATTCACCGGGAGATTGTCCGGATTGGAGGATTTGAGTTGTCGGGAGGGACTGGTTCAGTTGGACTTGCTTACCTGGTGCAGAACAGGCTGAGCTGTGATAGATTTGTGGGAGATTATGAGCGTCCTTAGGCAAAATCCTTTTACCTTGATAAGGAAATCCAAAACCAAAGGTTATAGGTATCAGGTGAGACAAAGGAGTTGTAAAGGGAACCAGAAGGGTCGATTTATTTTAGAGTGGTTGATTTCTCAAATACATTGCCAGAGGAGGTGGTGGAATCAAATACAATTCTTTCAGTAATGTACAAAAGTCTTAGGTAATGTACAAAAGTATATAGCTAGGGTGCCTTACACTTTGGCACAGTGCTGTATTTGTCAACGTGGAGTGGAGAGCGTGCTTGCAAATCAGGCGGGAGCAACGGATGTTGGGAATGGTGAGTGTGGAGTGCCGCAGGAGGTGGTAGAGAAGGAATTCCAGGGGTGCGGGGTGTCGTGGATAACAAGGTCAGTTGATTCCAACCATTTGGTTTATTGATTATTACAGAATGTCTCTGTTCCCACTCCCTCTCCCTTTTCCCAACCATGATTCCTCTCTCCCTACCCCCTTCCCACTCTCAATCCACAATGGAGACCTGTTATGCCTGCAGCCCCCTCCTTTGTGAGAATCGCAAGATCACTATTGGGTTGGGTCAGGGGACCCAGGAAATGAGAGAGAGACGTGCAGAATGCCTCGTTCCCTGGCGATGTAAAGTCACGGGACATGGCCATTGTCTCTTGGAGACACATTTGTGGATTGGGATGCTATGCTACATGAATGCCCTCAGGCAAAGTGGGTTGGGTGAGAAAGAGATTGCATCACCCCAACCTGATTGACATCTACAGCCCTGCAAGTCAGGATAAAAGGGGGGCTGTAGGAACAGCCCCTCAGACGCACCAGAAGAAACGCTAGTGATCCCGTAATAGCGGGAAGCCATTTGAAGGAGGCCACGTGTGTTCAGTTCCATTGCTTGGGACAGGTGGCTGGAACCACGGAAAACAGCTTTTAGCTAACAACGGGGAAAGCAACTCCCCCGACTCAAAGGACTGGCATCATAAAAGACCTGGGCAAGTTTAAAACCGTCTCTCTCAAACCCAAAGAGCTGCAGCTTGAATGAACTGAAGTGACTTTTATATTTCCATCGGACAACACATTATCCCCAGACAACGATAGAGCTATTTCTTATTGATTATTATTATACCCGCACTTTTAGAGTTAGTATTGACGAAGTATATTATCTGCATGTTTGCATTAATATTATTTTGTGTCTTTTTATCAATAAATACTGTTAAAAAAATAGTACCATCAGACTTCAACGGACCTCTCTATCTTTGCTGGTAAGTGACCCAGTTACGGGGTGAGTAACAGACCCAAAACAGAATCAGGTTTGTCATCAATCATATATGTCATGAAATTGTTTCTTTTGTGTGTCAGTGGTATTGCACAATACATAAAATTACTACTGTACTGTACAAAAGTCTCAGGCACTCTAGCTATATATATGTGCCTATGATTCTTCCACTGGACATTTAGAAGGCATTTAGTTGGAAATGAGTAGAAGGAATCAGTCCGAGCAACACACACAAAATGCTGGAGGAACTCAGCAGGACAGGCAGCATCCATGGAAAAAAGTACAGCTGACGTTTCGGCAGAACTGGAGAAAAGAAAAGCTGAGGAGTAGATTTGAAAGGTGGGGGGGTGGGTAGGTGATAGGTGAAGCCTGATGAGGGAGGGGTGAAGTGAGGAGCTGGGAAGTTGATTGGTGAAAGAGACAGAATGTCATGGAAGAAGGAAACCGGGGGGAAGGAGCACGAGAGGGAGGGGATGAGTGGTCAGGGAGATGGGCTGAGAGAGGGGAAAGGGGATGGGGAATGGAGAAGGGGGCATTACCGGAAGCTTGAGAAATCAGTGTTCATGCCATCAGGCTGGAGGCTAACAAATCATTGTGTCTATCTGAATGTGGGCAAGTGTGGTTAGCGTTGTAGAATTCTGATGTTTGTAATCCAAGGTTCTTTTGGAAGTCAGGATGGAGACAGGAAATTTATTGCTTCACAATTGCTTTATTAAGCGTTAAAAGAGCGATGAATATTGGAAAGCAGGTAGTGATAGAGGTCAGTAGTAGATGGGGGAGAGGAAGTAAAAGATGGGACCACAGCTTGGACAGTTCTTTATACCATAGACAAGAAACATTCCCATCAAGAGTCAACCAATTAGATTGAAATCTTGCAACACCAGAGAACTGTGAAGATCTTTCCCAAATATAAAGAATAAACAACTGCAGTTACGTGTATATTAGTTATACTAAATGCAAGCAGATAATTGTCAAAAAGTTGTGATATGGGAGAGAGAGAGAGAGAGAGAGAGAGAGAGGGGTGGGGAGAGGGGAGAGAGAGAAGTGGGTCAATACTTAACTGACTTTAATGAGAACTGTTGCAGAATTTAAAGGAAAGGGGAAACAGGGCGGTTAACTAAATCTGTCAAGCTGAAAGTTGAATACCCAAACTGCAGCTGAAGTCAATTCGCCAGTACTAAATGAATATCTATCCTTTCCAGCGTCAGTCTTCCCCAGACATGGACAAAGACAAGCAGGAAGGGCAACTCTGCTTTTGCTGAACTCATACCAAGACTACAACAAAAGGAAGGAATTTAAATGCTGTCATTATGTAACAGTAATTAGCTGAAACGTGAATATTCGTGAGCACGATTGCCGAACTTGCCATCTGTGGGGGTGTGTAGACCACAGCAGAGTCTGTAACACAGTTATCTGTCAGGCTGCAAAGGAAATAGCACAGAGTCTAATCCGACAGTGCGGTAGATGATCAGAAAGTTGCTTGCTTGTGTGTGTTGCTTGAATACCCAGCATCTGCAGATTTCCTCGTGTCCTGCCTTGTGTGCTGCTGTTTGCTTATGGCAGCAATGAAGGCCCTCCATCTCTGCCTGTCCTTGGCCATCTTGTGTATTGGGCCCCAGGTGTGGTTCAGGGTTCGCATTTCTGCCTCTACTGTAGGGCAACAAGTTGTCTTTGGTCTCCCGCGTTTCCTCCGCCCTTCAGGGGTCCGATGAAGAGCTGTCTTGATGCTGCAGTTGGCCTTCTTTCTGAAGTTGGTCTTGCCGGTGTTCAAGGCTTCCTTCATCGTGCCAGTAGCTTCCTTTCGGTCTTCACCACTGTCGGCCGTGTAAGTCCCAGGCGGAGACTCAGGAATAACATGATGACGTGTTTCACAGATACACAAGGATTCTTTATTGCTGTTTCTGTAACAATTTCTTACCAGTCAGGATTATTAGTCCTGAGATAACCCCCCTCCCCAACCAATCTGGAAGGCTGGTGGTCCACTGTTAGTCTGGCCTCTACCCTTTGACCTGTTTGGCATGGCTGACCCTACCAAGAGCCAAAGCATAAAGTCTGGATCATTCCAGACTCTCTCAAAGCATAAACTCTGGGTCATTGAGGTTTGCAAGCCTCCAAACCACGACAAAGTTGTGGTCCTCTTGGAGGGATGGTCAGAAAGGATGGCACGGAACGAGTGGGCCGAATGGCTCTTTTCTGTGTTGTACGACTCTAAGAGTCAATGCGGGCGATGCTTCTGAGCGACGTGGATTTTAGCAAGATGCCACGTGGCACATCAGCCAGAAACGTGAAAGGCCATGCCATCCAAAGGAGGGTGACAAAAGGGATCGTAGATCATCTCAGTGGTATGGAGGGGAATGGTTGGCATGTGGTAGAGGTCAGCACAGTAGTGTAGAGGTTAGCACAGCACCGGTGATCACTGGTCGAGGGTTCAATTCCCACCTCAGTCTGTCAGGGGTTTGTACATTTCCCCAGTGCCCACATGGTGCCCTGGTTTTCTCCCGTCTTCCTAAAGATGTCCGTGTCTGTTAGGGTTAGTAAACTGTCGGCATGCTACATTGGCTCCGGAGTATGGTGACACTCGTGGGCTGCCCCCTCGGACTGTGTCGGTTGTTGTCGCAACACGACGCATTTCAATGTTTCGATGTACGTGTGACAAATGAAGCTTATCTTTAATTTTTAAAAGTCACATTTTTGTGACTGGAAGCCATAGAGCTCGGTTCCAGTCCCTTGCCTTTTGTGACACGTGATGTTGGAGGTGGGATGAAGCAGATTGCCGGCGGTTGTAGGCAGTGAGGAGGAAAGTTTCAGGTTTCAGGATGGTGTGGATGAAATGGACAGTAACAAAAGGAATTTAACGTGAAGGGGTTTGAGGTAAAACATGGCAGGGGAAGACACAACAAGTCAGAGAATGGTGAGACGGATGGAGCCAAAGAGTGTGCATGAGTGAACATCATAAAGTGGACGGACAAATGTGGTTAAGAACGCATAATGGAACAGAGGATCATGGTTATACCAAAACCACGTTAACAAGTTCTCAACCACAGCGAGGTCACTGCATATTGTTCCAGTAACTTTGAGGACAGTCTGCAAAATCTTAAGCCACACACACACATTCTCTCTCTCTCTCTCTCTCTCTCTCTCACACACACACACACGCACGCACGCACGCACGCGCACACACACACACACACACACACACATTCTCTCTCTCTCACACACACACACACACATTCTCTCTCCCTCTCTCTCTCTCTCACACACACACACATTCTCTCTCTCTCTCTCACACACACACACTGCTGGAGGAATTCAGCAGGCTGGGCAGCATCTATGGAAAAGAGTACAGTCGATGTTTCTGGCTGAGACCCAACTCAGGACTGCAAAATCTTAGGTTGCTTTCTTGGAGCAGAGAAGGCTAAAGAGAGATGTAACTATAAACTTATATGGGGCCCAGTTAGAGAAGGAGAAGACTAGAAGGATCTGTCATTCTGGTAAATTTTCCCCCACTCCCTTCCCTCTTCTTAATTTTCCCACTCCGACTCACCTCTTCTTCTCCTCACCTGCCTA
Source organism: Hemitrygon akajei (assembly GCF_048418815.1). Classification (NCBI taxonomy): domain Eukaryota; kingdom Metazoa; phylum Chordata; class Chondrichthyes; order Myliobatiformes; family Dasyatidae; genus Hemitrygon; species Hemitrygon akajei. The sequence goes on from NC_133152.1 coordinate 51,621,091, forward strand.
TCACCTCCCCCTGGTGCTCCCCTCCTTCCCTTTCAGCCATGGTTCACTGGCCTATCAGATTCCTTCTTCTTCAGGCCTTCACCTTTCCCACCTATCACCTCCCAGCTTCTTAGTTCATCACCCCTCCCCCATCCACTTAGTTTCACCTATCATCTGCCAGCTTGTACTCCTTCCCCTCCCCCACCTCCTGATTATGGCATCTTCCTCCTTCATTCCCAGTCCAAAGATGTCGACCGGTGAGTAGGTTAACTGGTCATTGTGAATTGTCCCGTGACTAGAATAGGGTTAAATTGGGGATTGCTGGGCTGTGCAGCTCAAAGGGCCGGAAGGGCCAATTCCAATAAATAAATTTCAATAAATAAATAAGTGGTTTGCCATTGCCTTCTTCTGGGCAGTGTCTTTACAAGACGGGTGACCCCAGCCATTATCAATACTCTTCAGAGATTGTCTGCCTGGCATCAGTGGTCACATAACCAGGACTTGTGATATGCACCTGTTACTCATACGACCATCCACCGCCTGCTCCCGTGGATGTCTTCACATGACCCTGACTGGGGGCTAAGCAGGTGCTCCACCTTGCCCAAGGGTGACCTGCAGGCTGGCGGAGGGAAGGAGCGCCTTACCCCTCCTTTGGTAGAGACGTATCTCCACCCTGCCACCTCACTATATACAAAGTAAAAAAAATCTAAAGTTTAGGACAAGGACTAACCATTTTGCCCCTCAAGCATTTCATAAGATCATGATTGATTCACTTGCAACTGAAACTAAGCATTTTTTTTCTGCCCCTGATAATCTTCCATCCTCTTTGCTTATCAAGTCAATAGACAACTCCTTTGGAGAACATCGTAGCTGACTCTAGTCATCGCACCACTACTTATCAAGAAGCTCTCTGTGTCAGCCTCAATAACATTCTGAGACTATACTTCCATCGCAGTTTATTCAATATTCATAACTCTCGGAGAGAAAAAAATTCACCAGGTCCCATCCTCCAGTGCGATGGTGGAGTACATGGATGCAGCAGTCCCTCTGGGTCCAAACAAAGGTGCAGTTGTTCTTCCTTTACGCCTTTCCCACGCTCACAAGACACAGCTGTTTACCAAGAACATCGAGTACTCCAGGTCTACCCCACTAGTGAGTTGCTGGACAGCGATGGAGCTGGACTTGTTGGGCACCGTGTTGTAGCCTGTTTCTGCCACCCAGGGAGGAAGGCATCAGAGGACCGTGTAGGCAGTGCGTGATCCAACGCATCGCCTCCGTGCTTGTCTTGGAGTTGTTGCTCTGATCACAAGACCCTGTTGGATATCGGCAATGTGGAATGCCACGAGTCCGATTCACTGGTTCATTTACAAGACCGGTGGCCAGGGGGAGCTGCGTTGCCTCTGTTGGTTGCGCGGACCAGGGCCCCAAGCTGCGGGGTCACCTGTTGCGGCCATCGAGGAAGGAGGCACCGGAATCGGCTGTGTGCCTCTGGGTTCCATGTCAGGCTGGAGGCTGGCCCCTTACATCGGTGCTGCTCTCCAGTGTTCGCTCGGTGGGAGACAAGCTGGATTACCTTTGTCTGCTGGTGCATTGCACGATATGAGGAACTGCTGTGGCTGTCCTTGCTTCAGGACAACATCTATCAGTCTACAGACCATGACACTCAGGGACTTGGGCTAGATTATTTTTTAAAATCTGTTTTATAACTGTATGTTTTTCTGCTTTCAGAACTATATGTGCTATAAGTGTTGTGTGTTGTGTGTGACCGTTGGCTCTGTGTTTTGCACTTTGGCCCCAGGGGAACACTGTTTCATTTAGCTGTATCCCCGTGCATTGTCGAATGACATTTAATCTTCAGCTTGAACTTGACCTTAAATGGCTAGCACCTTATTTTTTGAAAAGTCATGCATCGTTCTAGATTTTTCCACAAGAAAATCAATATTGACAATTTCAGGGGCCCTGCACAGGAACCCATTTCAGTAACTCCTCACAGACAACCTGATGTCTATCAACCAAGATGACCCAGAAGGGCCTGCAGTGCCCTGGTGCACTATCAATATCGTTTGATTTCCCAATCGATAAGTACCTAAACTGGTTTGATAAAAATAACCTGAAATGCAGACGGACAACCCACAAAGTCCGACAGAAACATCATTAGATACAGAGCGGCTGGCAGCTATGAAAAGGCAACCCAGCAAACAGCAGATGCTGTGGCATGTGTGGGTTATTCAACTCAAAACCAATCACCCAAGAAGGAGGGTATGCTTAAGCCTGTCTACATTCATAGTTCAGTGGTGGAGAGAGTCAGCAGCTTTAAGTTCCTGGATGTTAACATATCAATTACCTGACCCGGTCACTGTGGATATATATTACATAAGGAAGGACACCAACATCTTTCTTATATTAAGGAGGTTTGTCATGTCACTAAACACTCAAAGAAACTTCTACTGATACACTGCCGAAGGTATCTTGACTGATTCCCATTACAGTCTGTTGCGGCAATTCAAATGCACTGGGGCATGAGAAGCTGGAGAGAGGATTGGATATAAACCGATGCTTCTCTGCCACATTCTTTCTCCACCAAGGCACTGCCTCAAGGAGGCAACATCTATCGCCAAAAATCTTCACCATCCCGGCCATGTTAACTTAGTTTTGAGCACAAGACGATGGAGAACAAGGAACTCAGAAATGAGAAACGTTAAAACTGCTGTTTCAAACTGATTTGGAAACACTACCACAAACCACAGGAAAATCTGCATGCAGATGCTGGAAATCTGAGCAACACACCCAAAATGTGGGAAGAGCTCAAGAGGCCAGGCAGCATCTGTGGAAAAGGTACAGTCGACGTTTTGGGCAGAGACCCTTCGGCAGGACTGGAGAGAAAAAGATGAGTAGATTTAAAAGGTGGGGGGAGGGGAGAGAGAAAAACACAAATTGATTTTAGTGAAACCTAGAGGGGGAGGGATGAAGTAAAAAGCTGGGAAGTTGATTGGTGAAAGAGATACAGGGCTGGAGAAGGGGGAGTCTGATAGGAGAGGACAGAAGGCCATGCAAGAAAGAAAAGGGGGAGGAGTACCAGAGGGAAGTGAAGGGCAGGCAAGGAGATCAGGTGAGAGAGGGAAAAGGGGATGGGGAATGGAGGAGGTGGGGGGAGGGGGTGGCAGGCATTTCCAGAAGTTTGGGAAATCGATGTTCGTGTCATCAGGTCAGAAGCTATCCAGACGGAATAGCTGTCTGGATAGCTATTCCTCATAACAACATTTTGCTGTTCCTCCAACTTGAGTATGGCCTTATTGCAACAGTAGAGGAGGCCATGGATGATCATATCGGAATGCGAATGGCCACTGGGAGATCACGCTTGACAGACAGAGCGTAGACGCTCAGCGAAGCGGTCTCACTGATATACAAGAGGTCACACCAGACACGGTACATGAACCCAACAGACTCGGTGGTTCCTCCAGCATTTTGTGTGTGTTGCTCAGAATTGCTATTTCTTTATTTGGTATTGTTGAGGAAGGAGTTATAATTTTGGAGCCTTCTCATTGGCTTTTATTTCTCTTGTGGCTAGGAGGGCGATTTTGCTTAAATGGAAGAAGTTGCCCCCCCCCCCACACATACACAGTGGTTATGTAATGTTATAACCATATAACCATATAACAATTACAGCACGGAAACAGGCCATCTCAGCCCTTCTAGTCCGTGCCGAATGCTTACTCTCACTTAGTCCCACCTACCTGCACTCAGCCCAGAACCCTCCATTTATTTCCTGTCCATATACCTATCCAGTTTTTTTTTAATGACAAAATCGAACCTGCCTCTACCACTTCCACTGGAAGCTCGTTCCACACAGCTACCACTCTCTGAGTAAAGGAGTTCCCCCTCATGTTACTCCTAAACTTTTGCCCCTTACTCTCAACTGATATCCCCTTGCTTGAATCTCCCCTACTCTCAAAGGAAAATGCCTATCCCCTCATAATTTTAAATACCTCTATCAAGTACCCCCTCAACCTTCTACGTTCCAAAGAATAAAGACCTAACTTTTTCAACCTTTCTCAGTAACTCAGGTGCTGAAACCCAGGTAAAATTCTAGTAAATCTCCTCTGTATTCTCTCTATTTTGTTGACATCTTTCCTATAATTCGGTGACCAGAACTGTACACAATACTCCAAATTTGGCCTCACCAATGCCTTGTACAATTTTAACATTACATCCCAACTCCTATACTCAATGCTCTGATTTATAAAGGCCAGCATACCAAAAGCTTTCTTCACCACCCTATCCACATGAGATTCCACCTTCAGGGAACTATGCACCATTATTCCTAGATCACTCTGTTCTACTGCATTCCTCAATGCCCTACCATTGATACCCCACTTTGTCTGCACAAGCAGCAGCAAAGGCATCAGCCACCCTTCCACCCCCATCTGCGCCAGCAGAAGCCCCCACCACCCACCATGCAAGCAGAACTAGGAGCACCGAAGTCTCCATTGATCCAGAGTCCATCACACTACAGTCCACAAACCACACCTCGGTATCTCAGACAGGTTCTCTCTCTGCAGCGACGGGGAGAGTGGTCACTGCTGAAACAATGAGAGCACACACCAATAACTTGCTGTTCCGATGTTCCGATCTTCCATATCGTTCTCCAAGTCCCGCGTCTCGAGGACTGACAGAGTTTCTCTCGACTGAAAGAGAGAGGGATCGATCGAGTACAGGGGCCTCCCTTCGACAGCAGATGGCAATTAGCAAACACACCTCCTGCTGTCTCGATGTTTCAGTTTCTATCATGCTTCAGATGCCGAAATTGGCAAGGAAACAGGTCACTTCCCAACTTCTGACCTTCCAAGCAAAGTCACTTTTATTGTCATTTCGACCATAACTGCTGGTACAGTACATAGTAGAAATGAGACAATGTTTTTTCAGGACCATGGTGTTACATGACACAGTACAAAAACTAGACTGAACTACATAAAAAACAACACAGAGAAAAACTACACTAGACTACAGACCTACCCAGGACTGCATAAAGTGCACAAAACAGTGCAGGCATTACAATAAATAAGGGCAGTAAGGTGTCAGTCCAGGCTCTGGGTATTCAGGAGTCTGATAGCTTGGGGGAAGAAACTGTTACATAGTCTGGTCGTGAGAGCCCGAATGCTTCAGAGCCTTTTCCCAGACGGCAGGAGGGAGAAGAGTTTGTATGAGGGGTGCGTGGGGTCCTTCAGAATGCTGTTTGCTTTGCAGATGCAGTGTGTAGTGTACATGTCTGTAATGGTGGGAAGAGAGACCCCGATGATCTTCTCAGCTGACCTCACTCTCCGCTGCAGGGTCTTGCGATCCGAGATGGTGCAATTTCCAAACCAGGCAGTGATGCAGCTGCTCAGGATGCTCTCAATACAACCCCTGTAGAATGTGGTGAGGATGGAGGGTGGGGGATGGACTTTCCTCAGCCTTCGCAGAGAGTAGAGACATCTTCAGCAAGTGAAGCAGTGGGCCTCACAGTTGCTCAGAAAACCCACAGCTTGCAAAGACTGGTAGTTTGAACTGTAGATCAGAGATTCTGACAGAACCACAACCACTGTGTGTGTGTGTGTGTGTGTGTGTGTGTGTGTGTGTGTGTGTGTGTGTGTGTGTGTGTGTGTGTGTGTGTGTGTGTGTGTGTGTGTGTGTGTGTGTGTGTGTGTGTGTGTGTGTGTGTTTGTATATTTATGTATTTATTTATTTAATTATTATGCATAAAATCTTTTTTTATCACTGATTTTTTTTGCCTCACGAACAAATTACATTCAATACAACCAGTTGCCAATTACATTTTGACTGTTTAACCCAGACACCCCCCAACCCTCATCGCCATTCCCCCTCCATTCCTCATCCTCATCCTCACCCCCTCTCCATCCCTCCACCCCTCTCTCTCCCCCCACCCCTCTTCCCTCCACCAACCAAATGAATAGTAGTGCATACACAGCAGAGCATTCCTATTTATAGTCGGCTGGTGTGGTATACTGCGTCCGGTGCTCCCAGTGTGGCCTTTTATATATTGGTGAGACCCGACGCAGACTGGGAGACTGTTTCGTGGAACACCTACGCTCGGTCCACCAGAAAAAGCAGGATCTCCCAGTGGCCTCACATTTTAGTTCCACGTCCCATTCCCATTCTGATATGTCTATCCATGGCCTCCTCTACTGTCAAAATGAATCCAAACTCAGGTTGGAGGAACAACACCTTATATACCGCCTGGGTAGTCTCCAACCTGATGGCATGAACATTGACTTCTCTAACTTCCATTAATGCCCCTCCTCCCCCTTCTTACCCCATCCCTGACATATTTAGTTGTTTGCCTGTTCTCCATCTCCCTCTGGTGCTTCCTCCCCCCCTTTCTTTCTCCTGAGGCCTCCCATCCCATGATCCTTTCCCTTCTCCAGCTCTATATCACTTTTGCCAATCACCTTTCCAGCTCTCAGCTTCATCCCACCCCCTCCGGTCCTCTCCTATCATTTTGCATTTCCCCCTCCCCCCTCTATTTTCAAATCTCTTAGTATCTTTCCTTTCGGTTAGTCCTGACGAAGGGTCTCGGCCCGAAACGTCAACAGTGCTTCTCCTTATAGATGCTGCCTGGCCTGCTGTGTTCCACCAGCATTTTGTGTGTGTTGTTGTTCCTATTTTAACAGAAGATCTTTTGAGTTAGATATTAAATAAAAAGTCAGAAGGTTTATTATCACCGGCAGGTGATGTAAAGTATGTTCACTTCGCAGCAGCAGTTCAATGCAATACACAATAAAGAAGAAAAAAAACAAAATAAAATAATACTTAAAAAATAACTAAATCTATTACAGTAAATGAATATTGAATAGAATTGTGCAAAAAACAGAAATACTATACATTAAAAAAGTGAGGTAGTATCCAAGGGTTCAAGGTTCATTTAATAATCGGATAGGAGAGGGGAAGAAGCTGTTCCTGAATCGCTGAGTGTGTGCCTTCAGGCTTCTGTACCTCCTACCCGATGACAACAGTGAGAAATGGGCATGCCCTGGGTGCTGGAGGTCCTTAATAATGGACGCTGCTTTTCTGAGACACCGCTCCTTGAAGATGTCCTGGGTACTTTGTAGGTTAGTACTTAAGATGGAGCCGACTCAGCTTACAACCCTCGGCAGCTTCTTTCGGTCCTGTGCAGTAGGCCCCCCTCCCCCGCCATACCAGACAGTGATGCAGCCTGTCAGAAGGCTCTCCATGGTGCATCTATAGAAGTTCTACAGTGTATTTGTTGACATACCAAATTTCTTCAAACCCCTAATGAAGTATAGCCACTGTCCTGCCTTCTTTATAACTGCATCAATATGTTGGGACCAGGTTAGATCCTCAGAGATCTTGACATCCAGGAACTTGAAACTGCTCACTCTCCCCACTCGTGATCCCTCTATGAGGACTGGTATGTGTTCCTTCATCTTACCCTGCCGGAAGTCCACAATCAGCTGTTTCACCTTCCTGATGTTGAGTGCCAGGTTGTTGCTGCAGCACCACTCCACTAGTTGGCATATCTCACTCCTATACGCCCTCTTGTCACCACCTGAGATTCTACGAACACTGGTTATATCATCAGCAAATTTATAGATGGCATTTGAGCTATGCCTAGCCACACAGTCATGGGTATAGAGAGAGTAGAGCAGTGGGCTAAGCACACACCCCTGAGGTGCACCAGTGTTGACCGTCATCGAGGAGGAGATGTTATCACTAATCCCCACCGACTGTGGTCTTCCAGTTAGGAAGTCAAGGATCCAATTGCAGAGGAAGGTACAGAGGCCTACGTTCTGTAACTTCTCAATCAGGATTGTGGGAATGATGGCATTAAATGCTGAGCTATAGTCGATGAATAGCATCTTGACATGGTTGTTTGTGTTGTCCAGGTGGTCTAAAGCCGTGTGAAGAGCCATAGAGATTGCACCTGCCATTGATCTACTATGGCGATAGGCAAATTGCAATCGGTCCTGAGCCTTGCTGAGGCAGGAGTTCAGTCTAGTCGTGACTAACCTCTCAAAGCATTTCATCACTGTCAATGTGAGTGCTACCGGATGATAGTCATTAAGGCAGCTCACAATATTCTTCTTAATTGTTATAATTGTTGCCTTTTTAATAAAATTTCAATAAATATAAATACATACATAGCTTATATACATAGATTGTAGGTACAGAAAATCATGTTGGGCTGTACAAAAGGTGACTAACAGGAAATACATAATAAAGTAGTGATGGAGTTAATGGATGTTAGCGTTGTTCAAAGTTCAAAGTACATTTATTATCAAAGTGTCTTCGCAGTATACAACTCTGAAATTTCTCTTCCCCTCAGACAGACACAAAACAATGAAGAACTATGGAACCAGTCCACCCACCCAAAGAAAATCATCAAACACCAAACCTCCCTCCCCCCACACAAAGAAAAAGTTGCGCAATCGGCTACAGAAAAATCGAGTGGAAACACGGAATATAAAAAACACAAAATCAGAAGGCATAATTCAGCAAGTATCAGCCTTACTGCTTGGGGAAAGTAACTGACTATGAGTCTGGAGTTCCTGGTGTGGATACCGCATAGCCACCTCCCAGATGGAAGTGGGACAAACAGTCCATGAGCAGGGTGTGTGGGATCCTTCACAATGTTACTGGCCCTTTTCTGGCACCTTTCTGCCTATATGATGCCAGGTAGGTTCATGCCAGTGATGCATTGGGCAGTTTGGACTACCCGTTGCAGGGCCTTCCTGTCCACTGCAATGCAGTCTCTGTACCATGCAGTAATGCAGCTTGTCAAGGTGCTCCTGACTGCACATCTGGAGAACGCTGTGAGTAGTCCAGCTCTCCTTGGCCTCCTCGGAAAGTAGAGGCATTGCTGAGCTTCCTTGACTGTGCAGGATGTGGCTGCCATTCTGGCCATTCCCTTTTCCTCCTCCTACCTTTGAGGAAAAGAGAAAGGAGAAAAGGAAGCCCAGACAACCTGGCTCAAGAATAGCTTCTTCTCCATTGATATCGAACTGCTAAACCAATCACCTCTTTCCAGTGTTTTTGCCATGTTCTCGAACCTTTATTCTTCCTTGTGTGAAGTCTGACTTTAGTTATTAGCATGGATCAAGGGTCGTGACAAGGTCGGGGACCAAGTGGTCCAAGCAAAGTCTAAATTGGGAATTGGACCAGTTTATCAATCAGTAAGTACCATTTGGTGGCACAGTCAATGACAACATCAAATTTTTTGGTTCCTTCGTACTTAGTTTAAAGAAACCATTGGTTGTGTGCTGTTTTTTTGTGCCAGGCTCCAGAAACAATGGCTCAATGTCTTAAGTACCAATTATGTTTCACTTTGAAAGGATTTCCCAATCCTTTTCCCAATAACCTATCACTTTTATATGTCTTCTCCAAAGTTTTTAGAACATACAACACTATGAAAAAGTATATAGAGCCAGAGTACTTATCTAAGATTTTTGCATATACTGCCACAAAATAAAACAAATTTCATGACATATGTGAGAGATGATGAACCTGATTCTGATATGGGTCTATATTGTGGATTGAGAGTGGGAAGGGGACAGGGTAAGGGAAATCATGGTTGGGAGAAGGGGAAGGGAGAGGGGAGATAAGGGGGACGTGGCATTGCTAATCAGGGATAGTACCACAGCTGGAGAAAGAGTGGACTTTGTGGAGGGATTGTCTACTGAGTCAGTGTGGGTGGAAGTCGGAAACAGGAAGGGAGCTATCACTCTATTGGGAGTATTCTATAGACCGTCCAATAGCAACAGAGACACTGAGGATCAAGAGGCAGATTTTGGAAAAGTGCAAAAGTAACAGGATTGTTGTCATGGGTGTCTTCAGCTTCCCTAATGTTAATTGGCATCTCCTTAGTACAAAACATTTAGATAGGGCAGAATTTCTTATGTATGTCCAGGAAAGATTCCTGACACAATATGGAGACAGGTGGTCTAAAGAAGAGGCCATACTGGGTCTGATGTTCGGCAATGAAACATGACAGGTGTCAGATATTTTGGTAGGTGAGTATTTTGGTGACAGTGATCACAACTCCCTGAATTTACCATTACCTTGGACATGGATAGGAGCAGACAGTATTTAATGAGGGAGGGGAAATTGATGCTATAACTGTGAGCATAAATCGGGAACAGACATACTCAGGGAAATGCATAACGGAAATGGGAAGGTTTTTAGGGAGCACTTGCATGGGATTCTGGATACATTTGTCCCATGAGGTAGTGAAAGGATGGTAGAGTAAAGAAACCATGGTTGGCAAGAGATGGGGAACATCTAGACAAAAGAAAGAAAGAAGCTTGCTTAAATTTTAGGGAGCAAGGGTCAGACAGGGCTCAAGAGAGTTACAGGATAGTCAAGAAGGAGCTGAAGAATGGACTTCGGAAAGCTAGAAGCGGGGAAGAGAAAGTGAGCAAGATTAAAGAAAAGCCCCAGAGGCATTCGATATGAATGTGAAGAACAGGAGGATAACTAGAGTGAGGATAGGACCATTCAGGGATGAAAGAGGAAATAGGTTCCTGGTGTCAGAGGAGGTAAGGACCAGATGGGATATATCCAAGGCTACTATGGGAAGCAAGGAAGAGATTGTTGTGCCCTTGGCATTGACCTTTGCCTCCTCACTGGCCACATGAGTAGTACCAGATGTTTGGAGGAAAGGATAACCCAGGAATTATCGATGGTGAGCCTAACCTCAGTGATAGGCAAATCATTGGAGGAAATTCTTAGAGACAGGATCTAGAGCACTTGAAGCATAGTTTGATTGGCAGTAATCAGCAATGGTTTGTGAGAGGCAGGTCATGCCTCACCTCACAAGCCTGATCAGATTCTTGGGGATGTGACAAAGCACATTGATGAGGGTAAATCAGTGGATATCTTCTGTGGTTAGCTTTGAGCGAGCTAGGTCTTTTCTCTTTGGAGCAAAGGAGGATGAGCGGTAACTTGATAGGCGTGTACAAGATGATAAGAGGCATAGATCGAGTGGATAGTCAGAGACATTTTCCAAGGGCGGGAAAGGCTAACAGCAAGGGCATAATTTTAAGGTGATTGGAAGAAGGTATAGGAGACATGTTTTTTTTAAACACAAAGTGGTGGGTGAGTGGAACATTTTGCTGGGGGTGGTGGTAGAAGTAGATACATTAGGGGTGCTAAGTAACTCTTAGATAGGCACACGGATGACGGAGAAATTGAGAGTTATGTAGGAGGGAAGGGTTGCATTGATACTAGGGTAGGTTAAAAGGGTAGCCCAACAGCATGGGCCAAAGGGCCTACACTGAGCGTTAATGTTCTATATTCTGTTTTCTCTGTACAATTTTAACGTTATTGCTTTCTTTCCTGTAGATAGGTGACCAGAACTGCACACAATACTCCAAATTTTGCCTCTACAACATCTCATCCAACTTCAACATAATATCCCAACTGCTATGCTCAATGCTCCGATTTATGAAGGCCAATGTGCTAAAATGGCCCATTCTTTGCCACAATGAGGATACTCTCAGGATGGAGGAGCAACACCTCATATTCCATCTAGGCAGCCTCCATCCTGATGGGCCGAACATGGATTCCTCCTTCTGGTAATATTTTCCCTCCCCCTTCCCTCTTCTTCTATTTCTGCACTCTTGCCTCTTCCCTCTCCTCACTTACCTATCACCTCCCTCTGGTGCCCCTCCTTTCTTTTCACCCACAGTCTACTCTCCTCTCCTATCAGATTCCTTCTTTTCTAGCCCTTTACCTTTCCTACCCAACTGACTTTGCCTAGCGTCGTCCTCTTCCCCCTCCCCCCACATTTTAAATTCTGGTGTCTTCCCCCATTCTTTCCAGTCCTGAAGAAGGGTCTTGGCCTGAGACGTTGGCTGTTCATCCATTTCCTAGATGCTGAGTTCCTCCAGCATCTTGTGTGTGTTGCTCTGGATTTCCAGCACCTGCAGAATCTCATTATGCTAACAGCTCTCTTTACAGCCCTATCTATCTGTGATGCACTTTGAAGGAATAATGGATCAGTATTGCCAGATCCCTTTGTTTAATCACAGTCACTACTGTCCTACCATTCCCTGTGCAAGTCCTACAAACACAAGAGGAGGGGTTCTGATGAAAGATCTCGGTCCAAAATATCAACTATTTACTCTTTTCCACAGACATTGCCTGACCTGCTCAGTTTCTCCAGCATTTTGTGTGTGTTGTGTGAAAATCCTCTCAAAGAGCAAAGCCTTACACTTGTCTGCATTAAATGCTATCTACCAGTCTTCAGTCCATTTTCCAGCTGGTTTCTTCTTTGATTTCCAAAGCCAATTTCTCATTATTCTGTAAAAGCCCACCTGACTGGGTGTTGTTTTAATCACTCTAATGTTACTATACAGATGGTTTAATAAGGGCAGGAAAATCAAGTCTAGAATTTGGTGCATTAGAAAAGGTTGTTAAGTTGATTTCAGATCTGCCTTACACATGGCACCTTAATACCTTGGAAGGGTTTCAATGCACCCATGGGCATCCAGTAAACATTTGCTTATTATCTGCAGGTGTGATTACCAACAGTACAGGCACTCAAGTACAAAGAAGGTTTCCCGAAACTTTTCTCGGCCCGAAACGTCGACTGTACTTCTTCCTATAGATGCTGCCTGGCCTGCTGTGTTCCACTAGCATTTTGTGTGTTTTTGAATTTCCAGCATCTGCAGATTTCCTTATGTTTGCGTTCCTGAAACACACAATTCTCCAAAATTTAGAATAGTTCCAAAAATTTAGACAATCCTTTCTTAATTAGGAGGCAGAGCAAAGTTAAGACGGCACTAAACAGTAACTCCTTTGCTTGCATCTTCGGAAACAGCTCTCTTTCCATCTTTAATATCTTTAGTTTTCCCTTTCAGGGTTCTTTTGAAGACCCTGACCTGGAGTTATACGCTGTCTTTGGATCTTTGTGGGAATGGAACCTGTTCTTGGGGTTTCAGGACTGGCTGTTGTTCGATATGCTAAGGGTTCGGCCTGAGAGTCTGGCTGGGATTTGAAAGCCTAAGATCTTGGGGCTCTGGAGACGGGTGGATCGAGGATTGGTGTCATGGCAGGAGACCTGCGTGTCGTTAGGGGAGCCAGGATGTCTGTTGTGTGCACGAAGACCCAAGATCTTTGAAATCTTCTGGCACAGAGCTCAAAAAAACTGATGTAATGGACTTTTAACATCATAAACCAGTGTTTGTTATGTCTCCATGCTTGCTGGAAAAATGTAAACACCTCCTTCTCCCTTATTACGGAGAGAGAAAACCTGTGGTATGTTGAATGCTGGGTGAAACACGAAGTCTTTGGGGTAACTGCAAGTCTGTGTCTTTGCTGTTGCTTTGCTCACGCTTGAGTGCTCGGTGCCGATGCTTGCTTTTTTTTGCCGGTGGAGGGAGGGGGAATTGCTGCTTACACCTGGGAGGGAGGGGAGCTGTGGGGGAGGTACTTTTGAGTTCTTACGTTTAACTGTCATTCATTCTTTGGGGCACTTCTCTGTTTTCGTGGATGTTTGCAAAGAAAAAGCATTTCAGGATGTATATTGATAGATAGATAGATAGATAGATAGATAGATAGATAGATAGATAGATAGATAGATAGATAGATAGATAGATAGATAGATAGATAGATAGATACTTTATTCATCCCCATGGGGAAATTCAACTTTTTTTTCCAATGTCCCATACACTTGTTGTAGCAAAACTAATTACATACAATACTTAACTCAGTAAAAAAAATATGATATGCATCTAAATCACCGTCTCAAAAAGCATTAATAATAGCTTTTAAAAAGTTCTTAAGTCAAATTAAGAAATTGTATACATTTCTCTGATATTAAGTCGGACCTTTGAACCTTTGCATCTTAATGTAATGTTGAGGCTTTAAAAAGCACTGGTGAGGCCTCACTTGGAGAATTGAGAGCAGTTTTGGCACCTTATCAAAGAAAGGATGCTCTGACATTGGAGAGGGTTCAAAGTAGGTTACGAAAAAGATTCCAGGATTGAAAGGCTTGTCATATGAAGAGTATTTGATGGCCCTAAGCTTCTACTCATTGGAATTTGAAGAATGAGGGGTGTCCTCATCAAAACCTATTGAATGTTGAAGGGCCTTGATAGAGTGGATGTGGAGAGGATGTTTCCGTTGATGGGGGAGTCAAAGACCAGGACCAGAATAGAAGTGTGTCCAAAATCTTTGTCTTATGGTCTTTTAGAACAGAGATAAGGAAGGAGGTACAGAAACATGAAGGCGCACACTCAGCAATTCAGGAACAGCTTCTTCCCCTTTGCTATCTGATTTCTAAATGGACCTTGAACCCATGAACACTACCTCGCTTCCTTTTTTATTTCTGTCTTTTTGTCCTACTTATTTTAGCTACTTAATAGGCATACACATACTTAAGGTAACTCACATTTTTCTCTGTATTTATTTATCATTGTACTGCTGCCACGAAGTTAACAAATTTCACAACGTATGCTGGTGATACTAAACCTGATTCTGATTCTGAAGTCACTTGGATCACGTTTCTTCCCCATTCTGGTGTTTGGTCTGAACCTCGTGACAAGTCAGCATGTTTTGTGCATTGTGTTGCTGCCACATGATTGTCTGATTAGATATTTGCATTAACAGGAGTACAATTGTTCCTAATAAGGTGGCCTCCGTATGTATAATATTTATTGTGATATGATATACAGTTCTGATTGCTACACTCTCAGAAGGATATGATAGAACAGGAGATTCACCGGGAGATTGTCCGGATTGGAGGATTTGAGTTGTCGGGAGGGACTGGTTCTGTAACGTTCTCGCTCGGGTGTGAAGTAACGCCGAGGTAAACGTCGAGATAAACCAGAATCAATGCAAACGAGACCGCAGTAAGATTAACCATTTACTGTTCACTCTTCACATTAACGCATGGTGAAAACTGTTGAAAAACAATACAAGATTGGTACAGTGTTTGTTCCCTTCTAAATATCACATTTACATTGTGAATACTTGCAAAGGTAAAACTACAATAACTACATTACATTAAAGTGCAGCATACAGTCAGAATCTAGCTGCTCCATTGGCTGCTTTAGACACACTTCAATACAAACTATCCCGACTCTTTAACTGACGAAAAGGTAAACCTTACCGACCGTCGTTACTTTTAACAGAATCGGCGTTAACATTTTAACTCAAAATACCGATTATCTAATGACTTACAGCGTTGCTTTCACTGTGTCTTTGGTGCATAGAGAGACCCTAGTCAGCGTTATGGTCGCACATGTGAGTGACCCCCGCCCTTGCGTGAATCTCAAACCGGTAATTCCCCACAAGACGCGGCGAACCCGGATGTGACGTCATCGCAGCCGCGATGTATTACAGACAAATCAATTGATTTAAACAATCCTAACTTTAACTAAAAAATGCTAACAAATTACTACGCGAAAATATTATAAACTAAATAACTGCCATAAAGGCAGCACAGGTTCAGTTGGACTTGCTTACCTGGTGCAGAACAGGCTGAGCTGTGATAGATTTGTGGGAGATTATGAGCGTCCTTAGGCAAAATCCTTTTCTCTTGATAAGGAAATCCAAAACCAAAGGTTATAGGTATAAGGTGAGACAAAGGAGTTGTAAAGGGAACCAGAAGGGTCGATTTATTTTAGAGTGGTTGATTTCTCAAATACATTGCCAGAGGAGGTGGTGGAATCAAATACAATTCTTTCAGTAATGTACAAAAGTCTTAGGTAATGTACAAAAGTATATAGCTAGGGTGCCTTACACTTTGGCACAGTGCTGTATTTGTCAACGTGGAGTGGAGAGCGTGCTTGCAAATCAGGCGGGAGCAACGGATGTTGGGAATGGTGAGTGTGGAGTGCCGCAGGAGGTGGTAGAGAAGGAATTCCAGGGGTGCGGGGTGTCGTGGATAACAAGGTCAGTTGATTCCAACCATTTGGTTTATTGATTATTACAGAATGTCTCTGTTCCCACTCCCTCTCCCTTTTCCCAACCATGATTCCTCTCTCCCTACCCCCTTCCCACTCTCAATCCACAATGGAGACCTGTTATGCCTGCAGCCCCCTCCTTTGTGAGAATCGCAAGATCACTATTGGGTTGGGTCAGGGGACCCAGGAAATGAGAGAGAGACGTGCAGAATGCCTCGTTCCCTGGCGATGTAAAGTCACGGGACATGGCCATTGTCTCTTGGAGACACATTTGTGGATTGGGATGCTATGCTACATGAATGCCCTCAGGCAAAGTGGGTTGGGTGAGAAAGAGATTGCATCACCCCAACCTGATTGACATCTACAGCCCTGCAAGTCAGGATAAAAGGGGGGCTGTAGGAACAGCCCCTCAGACGCACCAGAAGAAACGCTAGTGATCCCGTAATAGCGGGAAGCCATTTGAAGGAGGCCACGTGTGTTCAGTTCCATTGCTTGGGACAGGTGGCTGGAACCACGGAAAACAGCTTTTAGCTAACAACGGGGAAAGCAACTCCCCCGACTCAAAGGACTGGCATCATAAAAGACCTGGGCAAGTTTAAAACCGTCTCTCTCAAACCCAAAGAGCTGCAGCTTGAATGAACTGAAGTGACTTTTATATTTCCATCGGACAACACATTATCCCCAGACAACGATAGAGCTATTTCTTATTGATTATTATTATACCCGCACTTTTAGAGTTAGTATTGACGAAGTATATTATCTGCATGTTTGCATTAATATTATTTTGTGTCTTTTTATCAATAAATACTGTTAAAAAAATAGTACCATCAGACTTCAACGGACCTCTCTATCTTTGCTGGTAAGTGACCCAGTTACGGGGTGAGTAACAGACCCAAAACAGAAACAGGTTTGTCATCAATCATATATGTCATGAAATTGTTTCTTTTGTGTGTCAGTGGTATTGCACAATACATAAAATTACTACTGTACTGTACAAAAGTCTCAGGCACTCTAGCTATATATATGTGCCTATGATTCTTCCACTGGACATTTAGAAGGCATTTAGTTGGAAATGAGTAGAAGGAATCAGTCCGAGCAACACACACAAAATGCTGGAGGAACTCAGCAGGACAGGCAGCATCCATGGAAAAAAGTACAGCTGACGTTTCGGCAGAACTGGAGAAAAGAAAAGCTGAGGAGTAGATTTGAAAGGTGGGGGGGGGGGGTAGGTGATAGGTGAAGCCTGATGAGGGAGGGGTGAAGTGAGGAGCTGGGAAGTTGATTGGTGAAAGAGACAGAATGTCATGGAAGAAGGAAACCGGGGGGAAGGAGCACGAGAGGGAGGGGATGAGTGGTCAGGGAGATGGGCTGAGAGAGGGGAAAGGGGATGGGGAATGGAGAAGGGGGCATTACCGGAAGCTTGAGAAATCAGTGTTCATGCCATCAGGCTGGAGGCTAACAAATCATTGTGTCTATCTGAATGTGGGCAAGTGTGGTTAGCGTTGTAGAATTCTGATGTTTGTAATCCAAGGTTCTTTTGGAAGTCAGGATGGAGACAGGAAATTTATTGCTTCACAATTGCTTTATTAAGCGTTAAAAGAGCGATGAATATTGGAAAGCAGGTAGTGATAGAGGTCAGTAGTAGATGGGGGAGAGGAAGTAAAAGATGGGACCACAGCTTGGACAGTTCTTTATACCATAGACAAGAAACATTCCCATCAAGAGTCAACCAATTAGATTGAAATCTTGCAACACCAGAGAACTGTGAAGATCTTTCCCAAATATAAAGAATAAACAACTGCAGTTACGTGTATATTAGTTATACTAAATGCAAGCAGATAATTGTCAAAAAGTTGTGATATGGGAGAGAGAGAGAGAGAGAGAGAGAGAGAGAGGGGTGGGGAGAGGGGAGAGAGAGAAGTGGGTCAATACTTAACTGACTTTAATGAGAACTGTTGCAGAATTTAAAGGAAAGGGGAAACAGGGCGGTTAACTAAATCTGTCAAGCTGAAAGTTGAATACCCAAACTGCAGCTGAAGTCAATTCGCCAGTACTAAATGAATATCTATCCTTTCCAGCGTCAGTCTTCCCCAGACATGGACAAAGACAAGCAGGAAGGGCAACTCTGCTTTTGCTGAACTCATACCAAGACTACAACAAAAGGAAGGAATTTAAATGCTGTCATTATGTAACAGTAATTAGCTGAAACGTGAATATTCGTGAGCACGATTGCCGAACTTGCCATCTGTGGGGGTGTGTAGACCACAGCAGAGTCTGTAACACAGTTATCTGTCAGGCTGCAAAGGAAATAGCACAGAGTCTAATCCGACAGTGCGGTAGATGATCAGAAAGTTGCTTGCTTGTGTGTGTTGCTTGAATACCCAGCATCTGCAGATTTCCTCGTGTCCTGCCTTGTGTGCTGCTGTTTGCTTATGGCAGCAATGAAGGCCCTCCATCTCTGCCTGTCCTTGGCCATCTTGTGTATTGGGCCCCAGGTGTGGTTCAGGGTTCGCATTTCTGCCTCTACTGTAGGGCAACAAGTTGTCTTTGGTCTCCCGCGTTTCCTCCGCCCTTCAGGGGTCCGATGAAGAGCTGTCTTGATGCTGCAGTTGGCCTTCTCTCTGAAGTTGGTCTTGCCGGTGTTCAAGGCTTCCTTCATCGTGCCAGTAGCTTCCTTTCGGTCTTCACCACTGTCGGCCGTGTAAGTCCCAGGCGGAGACTCAGGAATAACATGATGACGTGTTTCACAGATACACAAGGATTCTTTATTGCTGTTTCTGTAACAATTTCTTACCAGTCAGGATTATTAGTCCTGAGATAACCCCCCTCCCCAACCAATCTGGAAGGCTGGTGGTCCACTGTTAGTCTGGCCTCTACCCTTTGACCTGTTTGGCATGGCTGACCCTACCAAGAGCCAAAGCATAAAGTCTGGATCATTCCAGACTCTCTCAAAGCATAAACTCTGGGTCATTGAGGTTTGCAAGCCTCCAAACCACGACAAAGTTGTGGTCCTCTTGGAGGGATGATCAGAAAGGATGGCACGGAACGAGTGGGCCGAATGGCTCTTTTCTGTGTTGTACGACTCTAAGAGTCAATGCGGGCGATGCTTCTGAGCGACGTGGATTTTAGCAAGATGCCACGTGGCACATCAGCCAGAAACGTGAAAGGCCATGCCATCCAAAGGAGGGTGACAAAAGGGATCGTAGATCATCTCAGTGGTATGGAGGGGAATGGTTGGCATGTGGTAGAGGTCAGCACAGTAGTGTAGTGGTTAGCACAGCACCGGTGATCACTGGTCGAGGGTTCAATTCCCACCTCAGTCTGTACGGAGTTTGTACATTTCCCCAGTGCCCACATGGTGCCCTGGTTTTCTCCCGTCTTCCTAAAGATGTCCGTGTCTGTTAGGGTTAGTAAACTGTCGGCATGCTACATTGGCTCCGGAGTATGGTGACACTCGTGGGCTGCCCCCTCGGACTGTGTCGGTTGTTGTCGCAACACGACGCATTTCAATGTTTCGATGTACGTGTGACAAATGAAGCTTATCTTTAATTTTTAAAAGTCACATTTTTGTGACTGGAAGCCATAGAGCTCGGTTCCAGTCCCTTGCCTTTTGTGACACGTGATGTTGGAGGTGGGATGAAGCAGATTGCCGGCGGTTGTAGGCAGTGAGGAGGAAAGTTTCAGGTTTCAGGATGGTGTGGATGAAATGGACAGTAACAAAAGGAATTTAACGTGAAGGGGTTTGAGGTAAAACACGGCAGGGGAAGACACAACATGTCAGAGAATGGTGAGACGGATGGAGCCAAAGAGTGTGCATGAGTGAACATCATAAAGTGGACGGACAAATGTGGTTAAGAACGCATAATGGAACAGAGGATCATGGTTATACCAAAACCACGTTAACAAGTTCTCAACCACAGCGAGGTCACTGCATATTGTTCCAGTAACTTTGAGGACAGTCTGCAAAATCTTAAGCCACACACACACATTCTCTCTCTCTCTCTCTCTCTCTCTCTCACACACACACACACGCACGCACGCACGCACGCGCACACACACACACACACACACACACATTCTCTCTCTCTCACACACACACACACACATTCTCTCTCCCTCTCTCTCTCTCTCACACACACACACATTCTCTCTCTCTCTCTCACACACACACACTGCTGGAGGAATTCAGCAGGCTGGGCAGCATCTATGGAAAAGAGTACAGTCGATGTTTCTGGCTGAGACCCAACTCAGGACTGCAAAATCTTAGGTTGCTTTCTTGGAGCAGAGAAGGCTAAAGAGAGATGTAACTATAAACTTATATGGGGCCCAGTTAGAGAAGGAGAAGACTAGAAGGATCTGTCATTCTGGTAAATTTTCCCCCACTCCCTTCCCTCTTCTTAATTTTCCCACTCCGACTCACCTCTTCTTCTCCTCACCTGCCTATCACCTCCCCCTGGTGCTCCCCTCCTTCCCTTTCAGCCATGGTTCACTGGCCTATCAGATTCCTTCTTCTTCAGGCCTTCACCTTTCCCACCTATCACCTCCCAGCTTCTTAGTTCATCACCCCTCCCCCATCCACTTAGTTTCACCTATCATCTGCCAGCTTGTACTCCTTCCCCTCCCCCACCTCCTGATTATGGCATCTTCCTCCTTCATTCCCAGTCCAAAGATGTCGACCGGTGAGTAGGTTAACTGGTCATTGTGAATTGTCCCGTGACTAGAATAGGGTTAAATTGGGGATTGCTGGGCTGTGCAGCTCAAAGGGCCGGAAGGGCCAATTCCAATAAATAAATTTCAATAAATAAATAAGTGGTTTGCCATTGCCTTCTTCTGGGCAGTGTCTTTACAAGACGGGTGACCCCAGCCATTATCAATACTCTTCAGAGATTGTCTGCCTGGCATCAGTGGTCACATAACCAGGACTTGTGATATGCACCTGCTACTCATACGACCATCCACCGCCTGCTCCCGTGGATGTCTTCACATGACCCTGACTGGGGGCTAAGCAGGTGCTCCACCTTGCCCAAGGGTGACCTGCAGGCTGGCGGAGGGAAGGAGCGCCTTACCCCACCTTTGGTAGAGACGTATCTCCACCCTGCCACCTCACTATATACAAAGTAAAAAAATCTAAAGTTTAGGACAAGGACTAACCATTTTGCCCCTCAAGCATTTCATAAGATCATGATTGATTCACTTGCAACTGAAACTAAGCATTTTTTTCTGCCCCTGATAATCTTCCACCCTCTTTGCTTATCAAGTCAATAGACAACTCCTTCAGAGAACATCGTATGTGACTCTAGTCATCGCACCACTACTTATCAAGAAGCTCTCTGTGTCAGCCTCAATAACATTCTGAGACTATACTTCCATCGCAGTTTATTCAATATTCATAACTCTCGGAGAGAAAAAAATTCACCAGGTCCCATCCTCCAGTGCGATGGTGGAGTA
This sequence comes from Hemitrygon akajei, assembly GCF_048418815.1. Lineage (NCBI taxonomy): Eukaryota > Metazoa > Chordata > Chondrichthyes > Myliobatiformes > Dasyatidae > Hemitrygon > Hemitrygon akajei. The sequence goes on from NC_133152.1 coordinate 51,642,441, forward strand.
CATGGATGCAGCAGTCCCTCTGGGTCCAAACAAAGGTGCAGTTGTTCTTCCTTTACGCCTTTCCCACGCTCACAAGACACAGCTGTTTACCAAGAACGTCGAGTACTCCAGGTCTACCCCACTAGTGAGTTGCTGGACAGCGATGGAGCTGGACTTGTTGGGCACCGTGTTGTAGCCTGTTTCTGCCACCCAGGGAGGAAGGCATCAGAGGACCGTGTAGGCAGTGCGTGATCCAACGCATCGCCTCCGTGCTTGTCTTGGAGTTGTTGCTCTGATCACAAGACCCTGTTGGATATCGGCAATGTGGAATGCCACGAGTCCGATTCAATGGTTCATTTACAAGACCGGTGGCCAGGGGGAGCTGCGTTGCCTCTGTTGGTTGCGCGGACCAGGGCCCCAAGCTGCGGGGTCACCTGTTGCGGCCATCGAGGAAGGAGGCACCGGAATCGGCTGTGTGCCTCTGGGTTCCATGTCAGGCTGGAGGCTGGCCCCTTACATCGGTGCTGCTCTCCAGTGTTCGCTCGGTGGGAGACAAGCTGGATTACCTTTGTCTGCTGGTGCATTGCACGATATGAGGAACTGCTCTGGCTGTCCTTGCTACAGGACAACATCTATCAGTCTACAGACCATGACACTCAGAGACTTGGGCTAGATTATTTTTTTAAATCTGTTTTATAACTGTATGTTTTTCTGCTTTCAGAACTATATGTGCTATAAGTGTTGTGTGTGGTGTGTGACCGTTGGCTCTGTGTTTTGCACTTTGGCCCCAGGGGAACACTGTTTCATTTAGCTGTATCCCCGTGCATTGTCGAATGACATTTAATCTTCAGCTTGAACTTGACCTTAAATGGCTAGCACCTTATTTTTTGAAAAGTCATGCATCGTTCTAGATTTTTCCACAAGAAAATCAATATTGACAATTTCAGGGGCCCTGCACAGGAACCCATTTCAGTAACTCCTCACAGACAACCTGATGTCTATCAACCAAGATGACCCAGAAGGGCCTGCAGTGCCCTGGTGCACTATCAATATCGTTTGATTTCCCAATCGATAAGTACCTAAACTGGTTTGATAAAAATAACCTGAAATGCAGACGGACAACCCACAAAGTCCGACAGAAACATCATTAGATACAGAGCGGCTGGCAGCTATGAAAAGGCAACCCAGCAAACAGCAGATGCTGTGGCATGTGTGGGTTATTCAACTCAAAACCAATCACCCAAGAAGGAGGGTACGCTTAAGCCTGTCTACATTCATAGTTCAGTGGTGGAGAGAGTCAGCAGCTTTAAATTCCTGGATGTTAACATATCAATTACCTGACCCGGTCACTGTGGATATATATTACATAAGGAAGGACACCAACATCTTTCTTATATTAAGGAGGTTTGTCATGTCACTAAACACTCAAAGAAACTTCTACTGATACACTGCCGAAGGTATCTTGACTGATTCCCATTACAGTCTGTTGCGGCAATTCAAATGCACTGGGGCATGAGAAGCTGGAGAGAGGATTGGATATAAACCGATGCTTCTCTGCCACATTCTTTCTCCACCAAGGCACTGCCTCAAGGAGGCAACATCTATCGCCAAAAATCTTCACCATCCCGGCCATGTTAACTTAGTTTTGAGCACAAGACGATGGAGAACAAGGAACTCAGAAATGAGAAACGTTAAAACTGCTGTTTCAAACTGATTTGGAAACACTACCACAAACCACAGGAAAATCTGCATGCAGATGCTGGAAATCTGAGCAACACACCCAAAATGTGGGAAGAGCTCAAGAGGCCAGGCAGCATCTGTGGAAAAGGTACAGTCGACGTTTTGGGCAGAGACCCTTCGGCAGGACTGGAGAGAAAAAGATGAGTAGATTTAAAAGGTGGGGGGAGGGGAGAGAGAAAAACACAAATTGATTTTAGTGAAACCTAGAGGGGGAGGGATGAAGTAAAAAGCTGGGAAGTTGATTGGTGAAAGAGATACAGGGCTGGAGAAGGGGGAGTCTGATAGGAGAGGACAGAAGGCCATGCAAGAAAGAAAAGGGGGAGGAGTACCAGAGGGAAGTGAAGGGCAGGCAAGGAGATCAGGTGAGAGAGGGAAAAGGGGATGGGGAATGGAGGAGGTGGGGGGAGGGGGTGGCAGGCATTTCCAGAAGTTTGGGAAATCGATGTTCGTGTCATCAGGTCAGAAGCTATCCAGACGGAATAGCTGTCTGGATAGCTATTCCTCATAACAACATTTTGCTGTTCCTCCAACTTGAGTATGGCCTTATTGCAACAGTAGAGGAGGCCATGGATGATCATATCGGAATGCGAATGGCCACTGGGAGATCACGCTTGACAGACAGAGCGTAGACGCTCAGCGAAGCGGTCTCACTGATATACAAGAGGTCACACCAGACACGGTACATGAACCCAACAGACTCGGTGGTTCCTCCAGCATTTTGTGTGTGTTGCTCAGAATTGCTATTTCTTTATTTGGTATTGTTGAGGAAGGAGTTATAATTTTGGAGCCTTCTCATTGGCTTTTATTTCTCTTGTGGCTAGGAGGGCGATTTTGCTTAAATGGAAGAAGTTGCCCCCCCCCCACACATACTCAGTGGTTATGTAATGTTATAACCATATAACCATATAACAATTACAGCACGGAAACAGGCCATCTCAGCCCTTCTAGTCCGTGCCGAATGCTTACTCTCACTTAGTCCCACCTACCTGCACTCAGCCCAGAACCCTCCATTTATTTCCTGTCCATATACCTATCCAGTTTTTTTTTAATGACAAAATCGAACCTGCCTCTACCACTTCCACTGGAAGCTCGTTCCACACAGCTACCACTCTCTGAGTAAAGGAGTTCCCCCTCATGTTACTCCTAAACTTTTGCCCCTTACTCTCAACTGATATCCCCTTGCTTGAATCTCCCCTACTCTCAAAGGAAAATGCCTATCCCCTCATAATTTTAAATACCTCTATCAAGTACCCCCTCAACCTTCTACGTTCCAAAGAATAAAGACCTAACTTTTTCAACCTTTCTCAGTAACTCAGGTGCTGAAACCCAGGTAAAATTCTAGTAAATCTCCTCTGTATTCTCTCTATTTTGTTGACATCTTTCCTATAATTCGGTGACCAGAACTGTACACAATACTCCAAATTTGGCCTCACCAATGCCTTGTACAATTTTAACATTACATCCCAACTCCTATACTCAATGCTCTGATTTATAAAGGCCAGCATACCAAAAGCTTTCTTCACCACCCTATCCACATGAGATTCCACCTTCAGGGAACTATGCACCATTATTCCTAGATCACTCTGTTCTACTGCATTCCTCAATGCCCTACCATTGATACCCCACTTTGTCTGCACAAGCAGCAGCAAAGGCATCAGCCACCCTTCCACCCCCATCTGCGCCAGCAGAAGCCCCCACCACCCACCATGCAAGCAGAACTAGGAGCACCGAAGTCTCCATTGATCCAGAGTCCATCACACTACAGTCCACAAACCACACCTCGGTATCTCAGACAGGTTCTCTCTCTGCAGCGACGGGGAGAGTGGTCACTGCTGAAACAATGAGAGCACACACCAATAACTTGCTGTTCCGATGTTCCGATCTTCCACATCGCTCTCCAAGTCCCGCGTCTCGAGGACTGACAGAGTTTCTCTCGACTGAAAGAGAGAGGGATCGATCGAGTACAGGGGCCTCCCTTCGACAGCAGATGGCAATTAGCAAACACACCTCCTGCTGTCTCGATGTTTCAGTTTCTATCATGCTTCAGATGCCGAAATCGGCAAGGAAACAGGTCACTTCCCAACTTCTGACCTTCCAAGCAAAGTCACTTTTATTGTCATTTCGACCATAACTGCTGGTACAGTACATAGTAGAAATGAGACAATGTTTTTTCAGGACCATGGTGTTACATGACACAGTACAAAAACTAGACTGAACTACATAAAAAACAACACAGAGAAAAACTACACTAGACTACAGACCTACCCAGGACTGCATAAAGTGCACAAAACAGTGCAGGCATTACAATAAATAAGGGCAGTAAGGTGTCAGTCCAGGCTCTGGGTATTCAGGAGTCTGATAGCTTGGGGGAAGAAACTGTTACATAGTCTGGTCGTGAGAGCCCGAATGCTTCAGAGCCTTTTCCCAGACGGCAGGAGGGAGAAGAGTTTGTATGAGGGGTGCGTGGGGTCCTTCAGAATGCTGTTTGCTTTGCAGATGCAGCGTGTAGTGTACATGTCTGTAATGGTGGGAAGAGAGACCCCGATGATCTTCTCAGCTGACCTCACTCTCCGCTGCAGGGTCTTGCGATCCGAGATGGTGCAATTTCCAAACCAGGCAGTGATGCAGTTGCTCAGGATGCTCTCAATACAACCCCTGTAGAATGTGGTGAGGATGGAGGGTGGGGGATGGACTTTCCTCAGCCTTCGCAGAGAGTAGAGACATCTTCAGCAAGTGAAGCAGTGGGCCTCACAGTTGCTCCGAAAACCCACAGCTTGCAAAGACTGGTAGTTTGAACTGTAGATCAGAGATTCTGACAGAACCACAATGTGTGTGTGTGTGTGTGTGTGTGTGTGTGTGTGTGTGTGTGTGTGTGTGTGTGTGTGTGTGTGTGTGTGTGTGTGTGTGTGTGTGTGTGTGTGTGTTTTTGTATATTTATGTATTTATTTATTTAATTATTATGCATAAAATCTTTTTTTATCACTGATTTTTTTTGCCTCACGAACAAATTACATTCAATACAACCAGTTGCCAATTACATTTTGACTGTTTAACCCAGACACCCCCCAACCCTCATCGCCATTCCCCCTCCATTCCTCATCCTCATCCTCACCCCCTCTCCATCCCTCCACCCCTCTCTCTCCCCCCACCCCTCTTCCCTCCACCAACCAAATGAATAGTAGTGCATACACAGCAGAGCATTCCTATTTATAGTCGGCTGGTGTGGTATACTGCGTCCGGTGCTCCCAGTGTGGCCTTTTATATATTGGTGAGACCCGACGCAGACTGGGAGACTGTTTCGTGGAACACCTACGCTCGGTCCACCAGAAAAAGCAGGATCTCCCAGTGGCCTCACATTTTAGTTCCACGTCCCATTCCCATTCTGATATGTCTATCCATGGCCTCCTCTACTGTCAAAATGAATCCAAACTCAGGTTGGAGGAACAACACCTTATATACCGCCTGGGTAGTCTCCAACCTGATGGCATGAACATTGACTTCTCTAACTTCCATTAATGCCCCTCCTCCCCCTTCTTACCCCATCCCTGACATATTTAGTTGTTTGCCTGTTCTCCATCTCCCTCTGGTGCTTCCTCCCCCCCTTTCTTTCTCCTGAGGCCTCCCATCCCATGATCCTTTCCCTTCTCCAGCTCTATATCACTTTTGCCAATCACCTTTCCAGCTCTCAGCTTCATCCCACCCCCTCCGGTCCTCTCCTATCATTTTGCATTTCCCCCTCCCCCCTCTATTTTCAAATCTCTTAGTATCTTTCCTTTCGGTTAGTCCTGACGAAGGGTCTCGGCCCGAAACGTCAACAGTGCTTCTCCTTATAGATGCTGCCTGGCCTGCTGTGTTCCACCAGCATTTTGTGTGTGTTGTTGTTCCTATTTTAACAGAAGATCTTTTGAGTTAGATATTAAATAAAAAGTCAGAAGGTTTATTATCACCGGCAGGTGATGTAAAGTATGTTCACTTCGCAGCAGCAGTTCAATGCAATACACAATAAAGAAGAAAAAAAACAAAATAAAATAATACTTAAAAAATAACTAAATCTATTACAGTAAATGAATATTGAATAGAATTGTGCAAAAAACAGAAATACTATACATTAAAAAAGTGAGGTAGTATCCAAGGGTTCAAGGTTCATTTAATAATCGGATAGGAGAGGGGAAGAAGCTGTTCCTGAATCGCTGAGTGTGTGCCTTCAGGCTTCTGTACCTCCTACCCGATGACAACAGTGAGAAATGGGCATGCCCTGGGTGCTGGAGGTCCTTAATAATGGACGCTGCTTTTCTGAGACACCGCTCCTTGAAGATGTCCTGGGTACTTTGTAGGTTAGTACTTAAGATGGAGCCGACTCAGCTTACAACCCTCGGCAGCTTCTTTCGGTCCTGTGCAGTAGGCCCCCCTCCCCCGCCATACCAGACAGTGATGCAGCCTGTCAGAAGGCTCTCCATGGTGCATCTATAGAAGTTCTACAGTGTATTTGCTGACATACCAAATTTCTTCAAACCCCTAATGAAGTATAGCCACTGTCCTGCCTTCTTTATAACTGCATCAATATGTTGGGACCAGGTTAGATCCTCAGAGATCTTGACATCCAGGAACTTGAAACTGCTCACTCTCCCCACTCGTGATCCCTCTATGAGGACTGGTATGTGTTCCTTCATCTTACCCTGCTGGAAGTCCACAATCAGCTGTTTCACCTTCCTGATGTTGAGTGCCAGGTTGTTGCTGCAGCACCACTCCACTAGTTGGCATATCTCACTCCTGTAAGCCCTCTTGTCACCACCTGAGATTCTACGAACACTGGTTATATCATCAGCAAATTTATAGATGGCATTTGAGCTATGCCTAGCCACACAGTCATGGGTATAGAGAGAGTAGAGCAGTGGGCTAAGCACACACCCCTGAGGTGCACCAGTGTTGACCGTCATCGAGGAGGAGATGTTATCACTAATCCCCACCGACTGTGGTCTTCCAGTTAGGAAGTCAAGGATCCAATTGCAGAGGAAGGTACAGAGGCCTACGTTCTGTAACTTCTCAATCAGGATTGTGGGAATGATGGCATTAAATGCTGAGCTATAGTCGATGAATAGCATCTTGACATGGTTGTTTGTGTTGTCCAGGTGGTCTAAAGCCGTGTGAAGAGCCATAGAGATTGCACCTGCCATTGATCTACTATGGCGATAGGCAAATTGCAATCGGTCCTGAGCCTTGCTGAGGCAGGAGTTCAGTCTAGTCGTGACTAACCTCTCAAAGCATTTCATCACTGTCAATGTGAGTGCTACCGGATGATAGTCATTAAGGCAGCTCACAATATTCTTCTTAATTGTTATAATTGTTGCCTTTTTAATAAAATTTCAATAAATATAAATACATACATAGCTTATATACATAGATTGTAGGTACAGAAAATCATGTTGGGCTGTACAAAAGGTGACTAACAGGAAATACATAATAAAGTAGTGATGGAGTTAATGGATGTTAGCGTTGTTCAAAGTTCAAAGTACATTTATTATCAAAGTGTCTTCGCAGTATACAACTCTGAAATTTCTCTTCCCCTCAGACAGACACAAAACAATGAAGAACTATGGAACCAGTCCACCCACCCAAAGAAAATCATCAAACACCAAACCTCCCTCCCCCCACACAAAGAAAAAGTTGCGCAATCGGCTACAGAAAAATCGAGTGGAAACACGGAATATAAAAAACACAAAATCAGAAGGCATAATTCAGCAAGTATCAGCCTTACTGCTTGGGGAAAGTAACTGACTATGAGTCTGGAGTTCCTGGTGTGGATACCGCATAGCCACCTCCCAGATGGAAGTGGGACAAACAGTCCATGAGCAGGGTGTGTGGGATCCTTCACAATGTTACTGGCCCTTTTCTGGCACCTTTCTGCCTATATGATGCCAGGTAGGTTCATGCCAGTGATGCATTGGGCAGTTTGGACTACCCGTTGCAGGGCCTTCCTGTCCACTGCAATGCAGTCTCTGTACCATGCAGTAATGCAGCTTGTCAAGGTGCTCCTGACTGCACATCTGGAGAACGCTGTGAGTAGTCCAGCTCTCCTTGGCCTCCTCGGAAAGTAGAGGCATTGCTGAGCTTCCTTGACTGTGCAGGATGTGGCTGCCATTCTGGCCATTCCCTTTTCCTCCTCCTACCTTTGAGGAAAAGAGAAAGGAGAAAAGGAAGCCCAGACAACCTGGCTCAAGAATAGCTTCTTCTCCATTGATATCGAACTGCTAAACCAATCACCTCTTTCCAGTGTTTTTGCCATGTTCTCGAACCTTTATTCTTCCTTGTGTGAAGTCTGACTTTAGTTATTAGCATGGATCAAGGGTCGTGACAAGGTCGGGGACCAAGTGGTCCAAGCAAAGTCTAAATTGGGAATTGGACCAGTTTATCAATCAGTAAGTACCATTTGGTGGCACAGTCAATGACAACATCAAATTTTTTGGTTCCTTCGTACTTAGTTTAAAGAAACCATTGGTTGTGTGCTGTTTTTTTGTGCCAGGCTCCAGAAACAATGGCTCAATGTCTTAAGTACCAATTATGTTTCACTTTGAAAGGATTTCCCAATCCTTTTCCCAATAACCTATCACTTTTATATGTCTTCTCCAAAGTTTTTAGAACATACAACACTATGAAAAAGTATATAGAGCCAGAGTACTTATCTAAGATTTTTGCATATACTGCCACAAAATAAAACAAATTTCATGACATATGTGAGAGATGATGAACCTGATTCTGATATGGGTCTATATTGTGGATTGAGAGTGGGAAGGGGACAGGGTAAGGGAAATCATGGTTGGGAGAAGGGGAAGGGAGAGGGGAGATAAGGGGGACGTGGCATTGCTAATCAGGGATAGTACCACAGCTGGAGAAAGAGTGGACTTTGTGGAGGGATTGTCTACTGAGTCAGTGTGGGTGGAAGTCGGAAACAGGAAGGGAGCTATCACTCTATTGGGAGTATTCTATAGACCGTCCAATAGCAACAGAGACACTGAGGATCAAGAGGCAGATTTTGGAAAAGTGCAAAAGTAACAGGATTGTTGTCATGGGTGTCTTCAGCTTCCCTAATGTTAATTGGCATCTCCTTAGTACAAAACATTTAGATAGGGCAGAATTTCTTATGTATGTCCAGGAAAGATTCCTGACACAATATGGAGACAGGTGGTCTAAAGAAGAGGCCATACTGGGTCTGATGTTCGGCAATGAAACATGACAGGTGTCAGATATTTTGGTAGGTGAGTATTTTGGTGACAGTGATCACAACTCCCTGAATTTACCATTACCTTGGACATGGATAGGAGCAGACAGTATTTAATGAGGGAGGGGAAATTGATGCTATAACTGTGAGCATAAATCGGGAACAGACATACTCAGGGAAATGCATAACGGAAATGGGAAGGTTTTTAGGGAGCACTTGCATGGGATTCTGGATACATTTGTCCCATGAGGTAGTGAAAGGATGGTAGAGTAAAGAAACCATGGTTGGCAAGAGATGGGGAACATCTAGACAAAAGAAAGAAAGAAGCTTGCTTAAATTTTAGGGAGCAAGGGTCAGACAGGGCTCAAGAGAGTTACAGGATAGTCAAGAAGGAGCTGAAGAATGGACTTCGGAAAGCTAGAAGCGGGGAAGAGAAAGTGAGCAAGATTAAAGAAAAGCCCCAGAGGCATTCGATATGAATGTGAAGAACAGGAGGATAACTAGAGTGAGGATAGGACCATTCAGGGATGAAAGAGGAAATAGGTTCCTGGTGTCAGAGGAGGTAAGGACCAGATGGGATATATCCAAGGCTACTATGGGAAGCAAGGAAGAGATTGTTGTGCCCTTGGCATTGACCTTTGCCTCCTCACTGGCCACATGAGTAGTACCAGATGTTTGGAGGAAAGGATAACCCAGGAATTATCGATGGTGAGCCTAACCTCAGTGATAGGCAAATCATTGGAGGAAATTCTTAGAGACAGGATCTAGAGCACTTGAAGCATAGTTTGATTGGCAGTAATCAGCAATGGTTTGTGAGAGGCAGGTCATGCCTCACCTCACAAGCCTGATCAGATTCTTGGGGATGTGACAAAGCACATTGATGAGGGTAAATCAGTGGATATCTTCTGTGGTTAGCTTTGAGCGAGCTAGGTCTTTTCTCTTTGGAGCAAAGGAGGATGAGCGGTAACTTGATAGGCGTGTACAAGATGATAAGAGGCATAGATCGAGTGGATAGTCAGAGACATTTTCCAAGGGCGGGAAAGGCTAACAGCAAGGGCATAATTTTAAGGTGATTGGAAGAAGGTATAGGAGACATGTTTTTTTTAAACACAAAGTGGTGGGTGAGTGGAACATTTTGCTGGGGGTGGTGGTAGAAGTAGATACATTAGGGGTGCTAAGTAACTCTTAGATAGGCACACGGATGACGGAGAAATTGAGAGTTATGTAGGAGGGAAGGGTTGCATTGATACTAGGGTAGGTTAAAAGGGTAGCCCAACAGCATGGGCCAAAGGGCCTACACTGAGCGTTAATGTTCTATATTCTGTTTTCTCTGTACAATTTTAACGTTATTGCTTTCTTTCCTGTAGATAGGTGACCAGAACTGCACACAATACTCCAAATTTTGCCTCTACAACATCTCATCCAACTTCAACATAATATCCCAACTGCTATGCTCAATGCTCCGATTTATGAAGGCCAATGTGCTAAAATGGCCCATTCTTTGCCACAATGAGGATACTCTCAGGATGGAGGAGCAACACCTCATATTCCATCTAGGCAGCCTCCATCCTGATGGGCCGAACATGGATTCCTCCTTCTGGTAATATTTTCCCTCCCCCTTCCCTCTTCTTCTATTTCTGCACTCTTGCCTCTTCCCTCTCCTCACTTACCTATCACCTCCCTCTGGTGCCCCTCCTTTCTTTTCACCCACAGTCTACTCTCCTCTCCTATCAGATTCCTTCTTTTCTAGCCCTTTACCTTTCCTACCCAACTGACTTTGCCTAGCGTCGTCCTCTTCCCCCTCCCCCCACATTTTAAATTCTGGTGTCTTCCCCCATTCTTTCCAGTCCTGAAGAAGGGTCTTGGCCTGAGACGTTGGCTGTTCATCCATTTCCTAGATGCTGAGTTCCTCCAGCATCTTGTGTGTGTTGCTCTGGATTTCCAGCACCTGCAGAATCTCATTATGCTAACAGCTCTCTTTACAGCCCTATCTATCTGTGATGCACTTTGAAGGAATAATGGATCAGTATTGCCAGATCCCTTTGTTTAATCACAGTCACTACTGTCCTACCATTCCCTGTGCAAGTCCTACAAACACAAGAGGAGGGGTTCTGATGAAAGATCTCGGTCCAAAATATCAACTATTTACTCTTTTCCACAGACATTGCCTGACCTGCTCAGTTTCTCCAGCATTTTGTGTGTGTTGTGTGAAAATCCTCTCAAAGAGCAAAGCCTTACACTTGTCTGCATTAAATGCTATCTACCAGTCTTCAGTCCATTTTCCAGCTGGTTTCTTCTTTGATTTCCAAAGCCAATTTCTCATTATTCTGTAAAAGCCCACCTGACTGGGTGTTGTTTTAATCACTCTAATGTTACTATACAGATGGTTTAATAAGGGCAGGAAAATCAAGTCTAGAATTTGGTGCATTAGAAAAGGTTGTTAAGTTGATTTCAGATCTGCCTTACACATGGCACCTTAATACCTTGGAAGGGTTTCAATGCACCCATGGGCATCCAGTAAACATTTGCTTATTATCTGCAGGTGTGATTACCAACAGTACAGGCACTCAAGTACAAAGAAGGTTTCCCGAAACTTTTCTCGGCCCGAAACGTCGACTGTACTTCTTCCTATAGATGCTGCCTGGCCTGCTGTGTTCCACTAGCATTTTGTGTGTTTTTGAATTTCCAGCATCTGCAGATTTCCTTATGTTTGCGTTCCTGAAACACACAATTCTCCAAAATTTAGAATAGTTCCAAAAATTTAGACAATCCTTTCTTAATTAGGAGGCAGAGCAAAGTTAAGACGGCACTAAACAGTAACTCCTTTGCTTGCATCTTCGGAAACAGCTCTCTTTCCATCTTTAATATCTTTAGTTTTCCCTTTCAGGGTTCTTTTGAAGACCCTGACCTGGAGTTATACGCTGTCTTTGGATCTTTGTGGGAATGGAACCTGTTCTTGGGGTTTCAGGACTGGCTGTTGTTCGATATGCTAAGGGTTCGGCCTGAGAGTCTGGCTGGGATTTGAAAGCCTAAGATCTTGGGGCTCTGGAGACGGGTGGATCGAGGATTGGTGTCATGGCAGGAGACCTGCGTGTCGTTAGGGGAGCCAGGATGTCTGTTGTGTGCACGAAGACCCAAGATCTTTGAAATCTTCTGGCACAGAGCTCAAAAAAACTGATGTAATGGACTTTTAACATCATAAACCAGTGTTTGTTATGTCTCCATGCTTGCTGGAAAAATGTAAACACCTCCTTCTCCCTTATTACGGAGAGAGAAAACCTGTGGTATGTTGAATGCTGGGTGAAACACGAAGTCTTTGGGGTAACTGCAAGTCTGTGTCTTTGCTGTTGCTTTGCTCACGCTTGAGTGCTCGGTGCCGATGCTTGCTTTTTTTTGCCGGTGGAGGGAGGGGGAATTGCTGCTTACACCTGGGAGGGAGGGGAGCTGTGGGGGAGGTACTTTTGAGTTCTTACGTTTAACTGTCATTCATTCTTTGGGGCACTTCTCTGTTTTCGTGGATGTTTGCAAAGAAAAAGCATTTCAGGATGTATATTGATAGATAGATAGATAGATAGATAGATAGATAGATAGATAGATAGATAGATAGATAGATAGATAGATAGATAGATAGATACTTTATTCATCCCCATGGGGAAATTCAACTTTTTTTTCCAATGTCCCATACACTTGTTGTAGCAAAACTAATTACATACAATACTTAACTCAGTAAAAAAAATATGATATGCATCTAAATCACCGTCTCAAAAAGCATTAATAATAGCTTTTAAAAAGTTCTTAAGTCAAATTAAGAAATTGTATACATTTCTCTGATATTAAGTCGGACCTTTGAACCTTTGCATCTTAATGTAATGTTGAGGCTTTAAAAAGCACTGGTGAGGCCTCACTTGGAGAATTGAGAGCAGTTTTGGCACCTTATCAAAGAAAGGATGCTCTGACATTGGAGAGGGTTCAAAGTAGGTTACGAAAAAGATTCCAGGATTGAAAGGCTTGTCATATGAAGAGTATTTGATGGCCCTAAGCTTCTACTCATTGGAATTTGAAGAATGAGGGGTGTCCTCATCAAAACCTATTGAATGTTGAAGGGCCTTGATAGAGTGGATGTGGAGAGGATGTTTCCGTTGATGGGGGAGTCAAAGACCAGGACCAGAATAGAAGTGTGTCCAAAATCTTTGTCTTATGGTCTTTTAGAACAGAGATAAGGAAGGAGGTACAGAAACATGAAGGCGCACACTCAGCAATTCAGGAACAGCTTCTTCCCCTTTGCTATCTGATTTCTAAATGGACCTTGAACCCATGAACACTACCTCGCTTCCTTTTTTATTTCTGTCTTTTTGTCCTACTTATTTTAGCTACTTAATAGGCATACACATACTTAAGGTAACTCACATTTTTCTCTGTATTTATTTATCATTGTACTGCTGCCACGAAGTTAACAAATTTCACAACGTATGCTGGTGATACTAAACCTGATTCTGATTCTGAAGTCACTTGGATCACGTTTCTTCCCCATTCTGGTGTTTGGTCTGAACCTCGTGACAAGTCAGCATGTTTTGTGCATTGTGTTGCTGCCACATGATTGTCTGATTAGATATTTGCATTAACAGGAGTACAATTGTTCCTAATAAGGTGGCCTCCGTATGTATAATATTTATTGTGATATGATATACAGTTCTGATTGCTACACTCTCAGAAGGATATGATAGAACAGGAGATTCACCGGGAGATTGTCCGGATTGGAGGATTTGAGTTGTCGGGAGGGACTGGTTCTGTAACGTTCTCGCTCGGGTGTGAAGTAACGCCGAGGTAAACGTCGAGATAAACCAGAATCAATGCAAACGAGACCGCAGTAAGATTAACCATTTACTGTTCACTCTTCACATTAACGCATGGTGAAAACTGTTGAAAAACAATACAAGATTGGTACAGTGTTTGTTCCCTTCTAAATATCACATTTACATTGTGAATACTTGCAAAGGTAAAACTACAATAACTACATTACATTAAAGTGCAGCATACAGTCAGAATCTAGCTGCTCCATTGGCTGCTTTAGACACACTTCAATACAAACTATCCCGACTCTTTAACTGACGAAAAGGTAAACCTTACCGACCGTCGTTACTTTTAACAGAATCGGCGTTAACATTTTAACTCAAAATACCGATTATCTAATGACTTACAGCGTTGCTTTCACTGTGTCTTTGGTGCATAGAGAGACCCTAGTCAGCGTTATGGTCGCACATGTGAGTGACCCCCGCCCTTGCGTGAATCTCAAACCGGTAATTCCCCACAAGACGCGGCGAACCCGGATGTGACGTCATCGCAGCCGCGATGTATTACAGACAAATCAATTGATTTAAACAATCCTAACTTTAACTAAAAAATGCTAACAAATTACTACGCGAAAATATTATAAACTAAATAACTGCCATAAAGGCAGCACAGGTTCAGTTGGACTTGCTTACCTGGTGCAGAACAGGCTGAGCTGTGATAGATTTGTGGGAGATTATGAGCGTCCTTAGGCAAAATCCTTTTCTCTTGATAAGGAAATCCAAAACCAAAGGTTATAGGTATAAGGTGAGACAAAGGAGTTGTAAAGGGAACCAGAAGGGTCGATTTATTTTAGAGTGGTTGATTTCTCAAATACATTGCCAGAGGAGGTGGTGGAATCAAATACAATTCTTTCAGTAATGTACAAAAGTCTTAGGTAATGTACAAAAGTATATAGCTAGGGTGCCTTACACTTTGGCACAGTGCTGTATTTGTCAACGTGGAGTGGAGAGCGTGCTTGCAAATCAGGCGGGAGCAACGGATGTTGGGAATGGTGAGTGTGGAGTGCCGCAGGAGGTGGTAGAGAAGGAATTCCAGGGGTGCGGGGTGTCGTGGATAACAAGGTCAGTTGATTCCAACCATTTGGTTTATTGATTATTACAGAATGTCTCTGTTCCCACTCCCTCTCCCTTTTCCCAACCATGATTCCTCTCTCCCTACCCCCTTCCCACTCTCAATCCACAATGGAGACCTGTTATGCCTGCAGCCCCCTCCTTTGTGAGAATCGCAAGATCACTATTGGGTTGGGTCAGGGGACCCAGGAAATGAGAGAGAGACGTGCAGAATGCCTCGTTCCCTGGCGATGTAAAGTCACGGGACATGGCCATTGTCTCTTGGAGACACATTTGTGGATTGGGATGCTATGCTACATGAATGCCCTCAGGCAAAGTGGGTTGGGTGAGAAAGAGATTGCATCACCCCAACCTGATTGACATCTACAGCCCTGCAAGTCAGGATAAAAGGGGGGCTGTAGGAACAGCCCCTCAGACGCACCAGAAGAAACGCTAGTGATCCCGTAATAGCGGGAAGCCATTTGAAGGAGGCCACGTGTGTTCAGTTCCATTGCTTGGGACAGGTGGCTGGAACCACGGAAAACAGCTTTTAGCTAACAACGGGGAAAGCAACTCCCCCGACTCAAAGGACTGGCATCATAAAAGACCTGGGCAAGTTTAAAACCGTCTCTCTCAAACCCAAAGAGCTGCAGCTTGAATGAACTGAAGTGACTTTTATATTTCCATCGGACAACACATTATCCCCAGACAACGATAGAGCTATTTCTTATTGATTATTATTATACCCGCACTTTTAGAGTTAGTATTGACGAAGTATATTATCTGCATGTTTGCATTAATATTATTTTGTGTCTTTTTATCAATAAATACTGTTAAAAAAATAGTACCATCAGACTTCAACGGACCTCTCTATCTTTGCTGGTAAGTGACCCAGTTACGGGGTGAGTAACAGACCCAAAACAGAATCAGGTTTGTCATCAATCATATATGTCATGAAATTGTTTCTTTTGTGTGTCAGTGGTATTGCACAATACATAAAATTACTACTGTACTGTACAAAAGTCTCAGGCACTCTAGCTATATATATGTGCCTATGATTCTTCCACTGGACATTTAGAAGGCATTTAGTTGGAAATGAGTAGAAGGAATCAGTCCGAGCAACACACACAAAATGCTGGAGGAACTCAGCAGGACAGGCAGCATCCATGGAAAAAAGTACAGCTGACGTTTCGGCAGAACTGGAGAAAAGAAAAGCTGAGGAGTAGATTTGAAAGGTGGGGGGGTGGGTAGGTGATAGGTGAAGCCTGATGAGGGAGGGGTGAAGTGAGGAGCTGGGAAGTTGATTGGTGAAAGAGACAGAATGTCATGGAAGAAGGAAACCGGGGGGAAGGAGCACGAGAGGGAGGGGATGAGTGGTCAGGGAGATGGGCTGAGAGAGGGGAAAGGGGATGGGGAATGGAGAAGGGGGCATTACCGGAAGCTTGAGAAATCAGTGTTCATGCCATCAGGCTGGAGGCTAACAAATCATTGTGTCTATCTGAATGTGGGCAAGTGTGGTTAGCGTTGTAGAATTCTGATGTTTGTAATCCAAGGTTCTTTTGGAAGTCAGGATGGAGACAGGAAATTTATTGCTTCACAATTGCTTTATTAAGCGTTAAAAGAGCGATGAATATTGGAAAGCAGGTAGTGATAGAGGTCAGTAGTAGATGGGGGAGAGGAAGTAAAAGATGGGACCACAGCTTGGACAGTTCTTTATACCATAGACAAGAAACATTCCCATCAAGAGTCAACCAATTAGATTGAAATCTTGCAACACCAGAGAACTGTGAAGATCTTTCCCAAATATAAAGAATAAACAACTGCAGTTACGTGTATATTAGTTATACTAAATGCAAGCAGATAATTGTCAAAAAGTTGTGATATGGGAGAGAGAGAGAGAGAGAGAGAGAGAGAGAGAGAGGGGTGGGGAGAGGGGAGAGAGAGAAGTGGGTCAATACTTAACTGACTTTAATGAGAACTGTTGCAGAATTTAAAGAAAAGGGGAAACAGGGCGGTTAACTAAATCTGTCAAGCTGAAAGTTGAATACCCAAACTGCAGCTGAAGTCAATTCGCCAGTACTAAATGAATATCTATCCTTTCCAGCGTCAGTCTTCCCCAGACATGGACAAAGACAAGCAGGAAGGGCAACTCTGCTTTTGCTGAACTCATACCAAGACTACAACAAAAGGAAGGAATTTAAATGCTGTCATTATGTAACAGTAATTAGCTGAAACGTGAATATTCGTGAGCACGATTGCCGAACTTGCCATCTGTGGGGGTGTGTAGACCACAGCAGAGTCTGTAACACAGTTATCTGTCAGGCTGCAAAGGAAATAGCACAGAGTCTAATCCGACAGTGCGGTAGATGATCAGAAAGTTGCTTGCTTGTGTGTGTTGCTTGAATACCCAGCATCTGCAGATTTCCTCGTGTCCTGCCTTGTGTGCTGCTGTTTGCTTATGGCAGCAATGAAGGCCCTCCATCTCTGCCTGTCCTTGGCCATCTTGTGTATTGGGCCCCAGGTGTGGTTCAGGGTTCGCATTTCTGCCTCTACTGTAGGGCAACAAGTTGTCTTTGGTCTCCCGCGTTTCCTCCGCCCTTCAGGGGTCCGATGAAGAGCTGTCTTGATGCTGCAGTTGGCCTTCTCTCTGAAGTTGGTCTTGCCGGTGTTCAAGGCTTCCTTCATCGTGCCAGTAGCTTCCTTTCGGTCTTCACCACTGTCGGCCGTGTAAGTCCCAGGCGGAGACTCAGGAATAACATGATGACGTGTTTCACAGATACACAAGGATTCTTTATTGCTGTTTCTGTAACAATTTCTTACCAGTCAGGATTATTAGTCCTGAGATAACCCCCCTCCCCAACCAATCTGGAAGGCTGGTGGTCCACTGTTAGTCTGGCCTCTACCCTTTGACCTGTTTGGCATGGCTGACCCTACCAAGAGCCAAAGCATAAAGTCTGGATCATTCCAGACTCTCTCAAAGCATAAACTCTGGGTCATTGAGGTTTGCAAGCCTCCAAACCACGACAAAGTTGTGGTCCTCTTGGAGGGATGATCAGAAAGGATGGCACGGAACGAGTGGGCCGAATGGCTCTTTTCTGTGTTGTACGACTCTAAGAGTCAATGCGGGCGATGCTTCTGAGCGACGTGGATTTTAGCAAGATGCCACGTGGCACATCAGCCAGAAACATGAAAGGCCATGCCATCCAAAGGAGGGTGACAAAAGGGATCGTAGATCATCTCAGTGGTATGGAGGGGAATGGTTGGCATGTGGTAGAGGTCAGCACAGTAGTGTAGTGGTTAGCACAGCACCGGTGATCACTGGTCGAGGGTTCAATTCCCACCTCAGTCTGTACGGAGTTTGTACATTTCCCCAGTGCCCACATGGTGCCCTGGTTTTCTCCCGTCTTCCTAAAGATGTCCGTGTCTGTTAGGGTTAGTAAACTGTCGGCATGCTACATTGGCTCCGGAGTATGGTGACACTCGTGGGCTGCCCCCTCGGACTGTGTCGGTTGTTGTCGCAACACGACGCATTTCAATGTTTCGATGTACGTGTGACAAATGAAGCTTATCTTTAATTTTTAAAAGTCACATTTTTGTGACTGGAAGCCATAGAGCTCGGTTCCAGTCCCTTGCCTTTTGTGACACGTGATGTTGGAGGTGGGATGAAGCAGATTGCCGGCGGTTGTAGGCAGTGAGGAGGAAAGTTTCAGGTTTCAGGATGGTGTGGATGAAATGGACAGTAACAAAAGGAATTTAACGTGAAGGGGTTTGAGGTAAAACACGGCAGGGGAAGACACAACATGTCAGAGAATGGTGAGACGGATGGAGCCAAAGAGTGTGCATGAGTGAACATCATAAAGTGGACGGACAAATGTGGTTAAGAACGCATAATGGAACAGAGGATCATGGTTATACCAAAACCACGTTAACAAGTTCTCAACCACAGCGAGGTCACTGCATATTGTTCCAGTAACTTTGAGGACAGTCTGCAAAATCTTAAGCCACACACACACACATTCTCTCTCTCTCTCTCTCTCTCACACACACACACACACACACATTCTCTCTCTCTCACACACACACACACACACATTCTCTCTCTCTCTCTCTCTCTCACACACACACACACATTCTCTCTCTCTCTCTCACACACACACACTGCTGGAGGAATTCAGCAGGCTGGGCAGCATCTATGGAAAAGAGTACAGTCGATGTTTCTGGCTGAGACCCAACTCAGGACTGCAAAATCTTAGGTTGCTTTCTTGGAGCAGAGAAGGCTAAAGAGAGATGTAACTATAAACTTATATGGGGCCCAGTTAGAGAAGGAGAAGACTAGAAGGATCTGTCATTCTGGTAAATTTTCCCCCACTCCCTTCCCTCTTCTTAATTTTCCCACTCCGACTCACCTCTTCTTCTCCTCACCTGCCTATCACCTCCCCCTGGTGCTCCCCTCCTTCCCTTTCAGCCATGGTTCACTGGCCTATCAGATTCCTTCTTCTTCAGGCCTTCACCTTTCCCACCTATCACCTCCCAGCTTCTTAGTTCATCACCCCTCCCCCATCCACTTAGTTTCACCTATCATCTGCCAGCTTGTACTCCTTCCCCTCCCCCACCTCCTGATTATGGCATCTTCCTCCTTCATTCCCAGTCCAAAGATGTCGACCGGTGAGTAGGTTAACTGGTCATTGTGAATTGTCCCGTGACTAGAATAGGGTTAAATTGGGGATTGCTGGGCTGTGCAGCTCAAAGGGCCGGAAGGGCCAATTCCAATAAATAAATTTCAATAAATAAATAAGTGGTTTGCCATTGCCTTCTTCTGGGCAGTGTCTTTACAAGACGGGTGACCCCAGCCATTATCAATACTCTTCAGAGATTGTCTGCCTGGCATCAGTGGTCACATAACCAGGACTTGTGATATGCACCTGCTACTCATACGACCATCCACCGCCTGCTCCCGTGGATGTCTTCACATGACCCTGACTGGGGGCTAAGCAGGTGCTCCACCTTGCCCAAGGGTGACCTGCAGGCTGGCGGAGGGAAGGAGCGCCTTACCCCACCTTTGGTAGAGACGTATCTCCACCCTGCCACCTCACTATATACAAAGTAAAAAAATCTAAAGTTTAGGACAAGGACTAACCATTTTGCCCCTCAAGCATTTCATAAGATCATGATTGATTCACTTGCAACTGAAACTAAGCATTTTTTTCTGCCCCTGATAATCTTCCACCCTCTTTGCTTATCAAGTCAATAGACAACTCCTTCAGAGAACATCGTATGTGACTCTAGTCATCGCACCACTACTTATCAAGAAGCTCTCTGTGTCAGCCTCAATAACATTCTGAGACTATACTTCCATCGCAGTTTATTCAATATTCATAACTCTCGGAGAGAAAAAAATTCACCAGGTCCCATCCTCCAGTGCGATGGTGGAGTACATGGATGCAGCAGTCCCTCTGGGTCCAAACAAAGGTGCAGTTGTTCTTCCTTTACGCCTTTCCCACGCTCACAAGACACAGCTGTTTACCAAGAACGTCGAGTACTCCAGGTCTACCCCACTAGTGAGTTGCTGGACAGCGATGGAGCTGGACTTGTTGGGCACCGTGTTGTAGCCTGTTTCTGCCACCCAGGGAGGAAGGCATCAGAGGACCGTGTAGGCAGTGCGCGATCCAACGCATCGCCTCCGTGCTTGTCTTGGAGTTGTTGCTCTGATCACAAGACCCTGTTGGATATCGGCAATGTGGAATGCCACGAGTCCGATTCAATGGTTCATTTACAAGACCGGTGGCCAGGGGGAGCTGCGTTGCCTCTGTTGGTTGCGCGGACCAGGGCCCCAAGCTGCGGGGTCACCTGTTGCGGCCATCGAGGAAGGAGGCACCGGAATCGGCTGTGTGCCTCTGGGTTCCATGTCAGGCTGGAGGCTGGCCCCTTACATCGGTGCTGCTCTCCAGTGTTCGCTCGGTGGGAGACAAGCTGGATTACCTTTGTCTGCTGGTGCATTGCACGATATGAGGAACTGCTCTGGCTGTCCTTGCTACAGGACAACATCTATCAGTCTACAGACCATGACACTCAGAGACTTGGGCTAGATTATTTTTTTAAATCTGTTTTATAACTGTATGTTTTTCTGCTTTCAGAACTATATGTGCTATAAGTGTTGTGTGTGGTGTGTGACCGTTGGCTCTGTGTTTTGCACTTTGGCCCCAGGGGAACACTGTTTCATTTAGCTGTATCCCCGTGCATTGTCGAATGACATTTAATCTTCAGCTTGAACTTGACCTTAAATGGCTAGCACCTTATTTTTTGAAAAGTCATGCATCGTTCTAGATTTTTCCACAAGAAAATCAATATTGACAATTTCAGGGGCCCTGCACAGGAACCCATTTCAGTAACTCCTCACAGACAACCTGATGTCTATCAACCAAGATGACCCAGAAGGGCCTGCAGTGCCCTGGTGCACTATCAATATCGTTTGATTTCCCAATCGATAAGTACCTAAACTGGTTTGATAAAAATAACCTGAAATGCAGACGGACAACCCACAAAGTCCGACAGAAACATCATTAGATACAGAGCGGCTGGCAGCTATGAAAAGGCAACCCAGCAAACAGCAGATGCTGTGGCATGTGTGGGTTATTCAACTCAAAACCAATCACCCAAGAAGGAGGGTATGCTTAAGCCTGTCTACATTCATAGTTCAGTGGTGGAGAGAGTCAGCAGCTTTAAATTCCTGGATGTTAACATATCAATTACCTGACCCGGTCACTGTGGATATATATTACATAAGGAAGGACACCAACATCTTTCTTATATTAAGGAGGTTTGTCATGTCACTAAACACTCAAAGAAACTTCTACTGATACACTGCCGAAGGTATCTTGACTGATTCCCATTACAGTCTGTTGCGGCAATTCAAATGCACTGGGGCATGAGAAGCTGGAGAGAGGATTGGATATAAACCGATGCTTCTCTGCCACATTCTTTCTCCACCAAGGCACTGCCTCAAGGAGGCAACATCTATCGCCAAAAATCTTCACCATCCCGGCCATGTTAACTTAGTTTTGAGCACAAGACGATGGAGAACAAGGAACTCAGAAATGAGAAACGTTAAAACTGCTGTTTCAAACTGATTTGGAAACACTACCACAAACCACAGGAAAATCTGCATGCAGATGCTGGAAATCTGAGCAACACACCCAAAATGTGGGAAGAGCTCAAGAGGCCAGGCAGCATCTGTGGAAAAGGTACAGTCGACGTTTTGGGCAGAGACCCTTCGGCAGGACTGGAGAGAAAAAGATGAGTAGATTTAAAAGGTGGGGGGAGGGGAGAGAGAAAAACACAAATTGATTTTAGTGAAACCTAGAGGGGGAGGGATGAAGTAAAAAGCTGGGAAGTTGATTGGTGAAAGAGATACAGGGCTGGAGAAGGGGGAGTCTGATAGGAGAGGACAGAAGGCCATGCAAGAAAGAAAAGGGGGAGGAGTACCAGAGGGAAGTGAAGGGCAGGCAAGGAGATCAGGTGAGAGAGGGAAAAGGGGATGGGGAATGGAGGAGGTGGGGGGAGGGGGTGGCAGGCATTTCCAGAAGTTTGGGAAATCGATGTTCGTGTCATCAGGTCAGAAGCTATCCAGACGGAATAGCTGTCTGGATAGCTATTCCTCATAACAACATTTTGCTGTTCCTCCAACTTGAGTATGGCCTTATTGCAACAGTAGAGGAGGCCATGGATGATCATATCGGAATGCGAATGGCCACTGGGAGATCACGCTTGACAGACAGAGCGTAGACGCTCAGCGAAGCGGTCTCACTGATATACAAGAGGTCACACCAGACACGGTACATGAACCCAACAGACTCGGTGGTTCCTCCAGCATTTTGTGTGTGTTGCTCAGAATTGCTATTTCTTTATTTGGTATTGTTGAGGAAGGAGTTATAATTTTGGAGCCTTCTCATTGGCTTTTATTTCTCTTGTGGCTAGGAGGGCGATTTTGCTTAAATGGAAGAAGTTGCCCCCCCCCCACACATACTCAGTGGTTATGTAATGTTATAACCATATAACCATATAACAATTACAGCACGGAAACAGGCCATCTCAGCCCTTCTAGTCCGTGCCGAATGCTTACTCTCACTTAGTCCCACCTACCTGCACTCAGCCCAGAACCCTCCATTTATTTCCTGTCCATATACCTATCCAGTTTTTTTTTAATGACAAAATCGAACCTGCCTCTACCACTTCCACTGGAAGCTCGTTCCACACAGCTACCACTCTCTGAGTAAAGGAGTTCCCCCTCATGTTACTCCTAAACTTTTGCCCCTTACTCTCAACTGATATCCCCTTGCTTGAATCTCCCCTACTCTCAAAGGAAAATGCCTATCCCCTCATAATTTTAAATACCTCTATCAAGTACCCCCTCAACCTTCTACGTTCCAAAGAATAAAGACCTAACTTTTTCAACCTTTCTCAGTAACTCAGGTGCTGAAACCCAGGTAAAATTCTAGTAAATCTCCTCTGTATTCTCTCTATTTTGTTGACATCTTTCCTATAATTCGGTGACCAGAACTGTACACAATACTCCAAATTTGGCCTCACCAATGCCTTGTACAATTTTAACATTACATCCCAACTCCTATACTCAATGCTCTGATTTATAAAGGCCAGCATACCAAAAGCTTTCTTCACCACCCTATCCACATGAGATTCCACCTTCAGGGAACTATGCACCATTATTCCTAGATCACTCTGTTCTACTGCATTCCTCAATGCCCTACCATTGATACCCCACTTTGTCTGCACAAGCAGCAGCAAAGGCATCAGCCACCCTTCCACCCCCATCTGCGCCAGCAGAAGCCCCCACCACCCACCATGCAAGCAGAACTAGGAGCACCGAAGTCTCCATTGATCCAGAGTCCATCACACTACAGTCCACAAACCACACCTCGGTATCTCAGACAGGTTCTCTCTCTGCAGCGACGGGGAGAGTGGTCACTGCTGAAACAATGAGAGCACACACCAATAACTTGCTGTTCCGATGTTCCGATCTTCCACATCGCTCTCCAAGTCCCGCGTCTCGAGGACTGACAGAGTTTCTCTCGACTGAAAGAGAGAGGGATCGATCGAGTACAGGGGCCTCCCTTCGACAGCAGATGGCAATTAGCAAACACACCTCCTGCTGTCTCGATGTTTCAGTTTCTATCATGCTTCAGATGCCGAAATCGGCAAGGAAACAGGTCACTTCCCAACTTCTGACCTTCCAAGCAAAGTCACTTTTATTGTCATTTCGACCATAACTGCTGGTACAGTACATAGTAGAAATGAGACAATGTTTTTTCAGGACCATGGTGTTACATGACACAGTACAAAAACTAGACTGAACTACATAAAAAACAACACAGAGAAAAACTACACTAGACTACAGACCTACCCAGGACTGCATAAAGTGCACAAAACAGTGCAGGCATTACAATAAATAAGGGCAGTAAGGTGTCAGTCCAGGCTCTGGGTATTCAGGAGTCTGATAGCTTGGGGGAAGAAACTGTTACATAGTCTGGTCGTGAGAGCCCGAATGCTTCAGAGCCTTTTCCCAGACGGCAGGAGGGAGAAGAGTTTGTATGAGGGGTGCGTGGGGTCCTTCAGAATGCTGTTTGCTTTGCAGATGCAGCGTGTAGTGTACATGTCTGTAATGGTGGGAAGAGAGACCCCGATGATCTTCTCAGCTGACCTCACTCTCCGCTGCAGGGTCTTGCGATCCGAGATGGTGCAATTTCCAAACCAGGCAGTGATGCAGTTGCTCAGGATGCTCTCAATACAACCCCTGTAGAATGTGGTGAGGATGGAGGGTGGGGGATGGACTTTCCTCAGCCTTCGCAGAGAGTAGAGACATCTTCAGCAAGTGAAGCAGTGGGCCTCACAGTTGCTCAGAAAACCCACAGCTTGCAAAGACTGGTAGTTTGAACTGTAGATCAGAGATTCTGACAGAACCACAATGTGTGTGTGTGTGTGTGTGTGTGTGTGTGTGTGTGTGTGTGTGTGTGTGTGTGTGTGTGTGTGTGTGTGTGTGTGTGTGTGTGTGTGTGTGTGTGTTTGTATATTTATGTATTTATTTATTTAATTATTATGCATAAAATCTTTTTTTATCACTGATTTTTTTTGCCTCACGAACAAATTACATTCAATACAACCAGTTGCCAATTACATTTTGACTGTTTAACCCAGACACCCCCCAACCCTCATCGCCATTCCCCCTCCATTCCTCATCCTCATCCTCACCCCCTCTCCATCCCTCCACCCCTCTCTCTCCCCCCACCCCTCTTCCCTCCACCAACCAAATGAATAGTAGTGCATACACAGCAGAGCATTCCTATTTATAGTCGGCTGGTGTGGTATACTGCGTCCGGTGCTCCCAGTGTGGCCTTTTATATATTGGTGAGACCCGACGCAGACTGGGAGACTGTTTCGTGGAACACCTACGCTCGGTCCACCAGAAAAAGCAGGATCTCCCAGTGGCCTCACATTTTAGTTCCACGTCCCATTCCCATTCTGATATGTCTATCCATGGCCTCCTCTACTGTCAAAATGAATCCAAACTCAGGTTGGAGGAACAACACCTTATATACCGCCTGGGTAGTCTCCAACCTGATGGCATGAACATTGACTTCTCTAACTTCCATTAATGCCCCTCCTCCCCCTTCTTACCCCATCCCTGACATATTTAGTTGTTTGCCTGTTCTCCATCTCCCTCTGGTGCTTCCTCCCCCCCTTTCTTTCTCCTGAGGCCTCCCATCCCATGATCCTTTCCCTTCTCCAGCTCTATATCACTTTTGCCAATCACCTTTCCAGCTCTCAGCTTCATCCCACCCCCTCCGGTCCTCTCCTATCATTTTGCATTTCCCCCTCCCCCCTCTATTTTCAAATCTCTTAGTATCTTTCCTTTCGGTTAGTCCTGACGAAGGGTCTCGGCCCGAAACGTCAACAGTGCTTCTCCTTATAGATGCTGCCTGGCCTGCTGTGTTCCACCAGCATTTTGTGTGTGTTGTTGTTCCTATTTTAACAGAAGATCTTTTGAGTTAGATATTAAATAAAAAGTCAGAAGGTTTATTATCACCGGCAGGTGATGTAAAGTATGTTCACTTCGCAGCAGCAGTTCAATGCAATACACAATAAAGAAGAAAAAAAACAAAATAAAATAATACTTAAAAAATAACTAAATCTATTACAGTAAATGAATATTGAATAGAATTGTGCAAAAAACAGAAATACTATACATTAAAAAAGTGAGGTAGTATCCAAGGGTTCAAGGTTCATTTAATAATCGGATAGGAGAGGGGAAGAAGCTGTTCCTGAATCGCTGAGTGTGTGCCTTCAGGCTTCTGTACCTCCTACCCGATGACAACAGTGAGAAATGGGCATGCCCTGGGTGCTGGAGGTCCTTAATAATGGACGCTGCTTTTCTGAGACACCGCTCCTTGAAGATGTCCTGGGTACTTTGTAGGTTAGTACTTAAGATGGAGCCGACTCAGCTTACAACCCTCGGCAGCTTCTTTCGGTCCTGTGCAGTAGGCCCCCCTCCCCCGCCATACCAGACAGTGATGCAGCCTGTCAGAAGGCTCTCCATGGTGCATCTATAGAAGTTCTACAGTGTATTTGCTGACATACCAAATTTCTTCAAACCCCTAATGAAGTATAGCCACTGTCCTGCCTTCTTTATAACTGCATCAATATGTTGGGACCAGGTTAGATCCTCAGAGATCTTGACATCCAGGAACTTGAAACTGCTCACTCTCCCCACTCGTGATCCCTCTATGAGGACTGGTATGTGTTCCTTCATCTTACCCTGCCGGAAGTCCACAATCAGCTGTTTCACCTTCCTGATGTTGAGTGCCAGGTTGTTGCTGCGGCACCACTCCACTAGTTGGCATATCTCACTCCTGTAAGCCCTCTTGTCACCACCTGAGATTCTACGAACACTGGTTATATCATCAGCAAATTTATAGATGGCATTTGAGCTATGCCTAGCCACACAGTCATGGGTATAGAGAGAGTAGAGCAGTGGGCTAAGCACACACCCCTGAGGTGCACCAGTGTTGACCGTCATCGAGGAGGAGATGTTATCACTAATCCCCACCGACTGTGGTCTTCCAGTTAGGAAGTCAAGGATCCAATTGCAGAGGAAGGTACAGAGGCCTACGTTCTGTAACTTCTCAATCAGGATTGTGGGAATGATGGCATTAAATGCTGAGCTATAGTCGATGAATAGCATCTTGACATGGTTGTTTGTGTTGTCCAGGTGGTCTAAAGCCGTGTGAAGAGCCATAGAGATTGCACCTGCCATTGATCTACTATGGCGATAGGCAAATTGCAATCGGTCCTGAGCCTTGCTGAGGCAGGAGTTCAGTCTAGTCGTGACTAACCTCTCAAAGCATTTCATCACTGTCAATGTGAGTGCTACCGGATGATAGTCATTAAGGCAGCTCACAATATTCTTCTTAATTGTTATAATTGTTGCCTTTTTAATAAAATTTCAATAAATATAAATACATACATAGCTTATATACATAGATTGTAGGTACAGAAAATCATGTTGGGCTGTACAAAAGGTGACTAACAGGAAATACATAATAAAGTAGTGATGGAGTTAATGGATGTTAGCGTTGTTCAAAGTTCAAAGTACATTTATTATCAAAGTGTCTTCGCAGTATACAACTCTGAAATTTCTCTTCCCCTCAGACAGACACAAAACAATGAAGAACTATGGAACCAGTCCACCCACCCAAAGAAAATCATCAAACACCAAACCTCCCTCCCCCCACACAAAGAAAAAGTTGCGCAATCGGCTACAGAAAAATCGAGTGGAAACACGGAATATAAAAAACACAAAATCAGAAGGCATAATTCAGCAAGTATCAGCCTTACTGCTTGGGGAAAGTAACTGACTATGAGTCTGGAGTTCCTGGTGTGGATACCGCATAGCCACCTCCCAGATGGAAGTGGGACAAACAGTCCATGAGCAGGGTGTGTGGGATCCTTCACAATGTTACTGGCCCTTTTCTGGCACCTTTCTGCCTATATGATGCCAGGTAGGTTCATGCCAGTGATGCATTGGGCAGTTTGGACTACCCGTTGCAGGGCCTTCCTGTCCACTGCAATGCAGTCTCTGTACCATGCAGTAATGCAGCTTGTCAAGGTGCTCCTGACTGCACATCTGGAGAACGCTGTGAGTAGTCCAGCTCTCCTTGGCCTCCTCGGAAAGTAGAGGCATTGCTGAGCTTCCTTGACTGTGCAGGATGTGGCTGCCATTCTGGCCATTCCCTTTTCCTCCTCCTACCTTTGAGGAAAAGAGAAAGGAGAAAAGGAAGCCCAGACAACCTGGCTCAAGAATAGCTTCTTCTCCATTGATATCGAACTGCTAAACCAATCACCTCTTTCCAGTGTTTTTGCCATGTTCTCGAACCTTTATTCTTCCTTGTGTGAAGTCTGACTTTAGTTATTAGCATGGATCAAGGGTCGTGACAAGGTCGGGGACCAAGTGGTCCAAGCAAAGTCTAAATTGGGAATTGGACCAGTTTATCAATCAGTAAGTACCATTTGGTGGCACAGTCAATGACAACATCAAATTTTTTGGTTCCTTCGTACTTAGTTTAAAGAAACCATTGGTTGTGTGCTGTTTTTTTGTGCCAGGCTCCAGAAACAATGGCTCAATGTCTTAAGTACCAATTATGTTTCACTTTGAAAGGATTTCCCAATCCTTTTCCCAATAACCTATCACTTTTATATGTCTTCTCCAAAGTTTTTAGAACATACAACACTATGAAAAAGTATATAGAGCCAGAGTACTTATCTAAGATTTTTGCATATACTGCCACAAAATAAAACAAATTTCATGACATATGTGAGAGATGATGAACCTGATTCTGATATGGGTCTATATTGTGGATTGAGAGTGGGAAGGGGACAGGGTAAGGGAAATCATGGTTGGGAGAAGGGGAAGGGAGAGGGGAGATAAGGGGGACGTGGCATTGCTAATCAGGGATAGTACCACAGCTGGAGAAAGAGTGGACTTTGTGGAGGGATTGTCTACTGAGTCAGTGTGGGTGGAAGTCGGAAACAGGAAGGGAGCTATCACTCTATTGGGAGTATTCTATAGACCGTCCAATAGCAACAGAGACACTGAGGATCAAGAGGCAGATTTTGGAAAAGTGCAAAAGTAACAGGATTGTTGTCATGGGTGTCTTCAGCTTCCCTAATGTTAATTGGCATCTCCTTAGTACAAAACATTTAGATAGGGCAGAATTTCTTATGTATGTCCAGGAAAGATTCCTGACACAATATGGAGACAGGTGGTCTAAAGAAGAGGCCATACTGGGTCTGATGTTCGGCAATGAAACATGACAGGTGTCAGATATTTTGGTAGGTGAGTATTTTGGTGACAGTGATCACAACTCCCTGAATTTACCATTACCTTGGACATGGATAGGAGCAGACAGTATTTAATGAGGGAGGGGAAATTGATGCTATAACTGTGAGCATAAATCGGGAACAGACATACTCAGGGAAATGCATAACGGAAATGGGAAGGTTTTTAGGGAGCACTTGCATGGGATTCTGGATACATTTGTCCCATGAGGTAGTGAAAGGATGGTAGAGTAAAGAAACCATGGTTGGCAAGAGATGGGGAACATCTAGACAAAAGAAAGAAAGAAGCTTGCTTAAATTTTAGGGAGCAAGGGTCAGACAGGGCTCAAGAGAGTTACAGGATAGTCAAGAAGGAGCTGAAGAATGGACTTCGGAAAGCTAGAAGCGGGGAAGAGAAAGTGAGCAAGATTAAAGAAAAGCCCCAGAGGCATTCGATATGAATGTGAAGAACAGGAGGATAACTAGAGTGAGGATAGGACCATTCAGGGATGAAAGAGGAAATAGGTTCCTGGTGTCAGAGGAGGTAAGGACCAGATGGGATATATCCAAGGCTACTATGGGAAGCAAGGAAGAGATTGTTGTGCCCTTGGCATTGACCTTTGCCTCCTCACTGGCCACATGAGTAGTACCAGATGTTTGGAGGAAAGGATAACCCAGGAATTATCGATGGTGAGCCTAACCTCAGTGATAGGCAAATCATTGGAGGAAATTCTTAGAGACAGGATCTAGAGCACTTGAAGCATAGTTTGATTGGCAGTAATCAGCAATGGTTTGTGAGAGGCAGGTCATGCCTCACCTCACAAGCCTGATCAGATTCTTGGGGATGTGACAAAGCACATTGATGAGGGTAAATCAGTGGATATCTTCTGTGGTTAGCTTTGAGCGAGCTAGGTCTTTTCTCTTTGGAGCAAAGGAGGATGAGCGGTAACTTGATAGGCGTGTACAAGATGATAAGAGGCATAGATCGAGTGGATAGTCAGAGACATTTTCCAAGGGCGGGAAAGGCTAACAGCAAGGGCATAATTTTAAGGTGATTGGAAGAAGGTATAGGAGACATGTTTTTTTTAAACACAAAGTGGTGGGTGAGTGGAACATTTTGCTGGGGGTGGTGGTAGAAGTAGATACATTAGGGGTGCTAAGTAACTCTTAGATAGGCACACGGATGACGGAGAAATTGAGAGTTATGTAGGAGGGAAGGGTTGCATTGATACTAGGGTAGGTTAAAAGGGTAGCCCAACAGCATGGGCCAAAGGGCCTACACTGAGCGTTAATGTTCTATATTCTGTTTTCTCTGTACAATTTTAACGTTATTGCTTTCTTTCCTGTAGATAGGTGACCAGAACTGCACACAATACTCCAAATTTTGCCTCTACAACATCTCATCCAACTTCAACATAATATCCCAACTGCTATGCTCAATGCTCCGATTTATGAAGGCCAATGTGCTAAAATGGCCCATTCTTTGCCACAATGAGGATACTCTCAGGATGGAGGAGCAACACCTCATATTCCATCTAGGCAGCCTCCATCCTGATGGGCCGAACATGGATTCCTCCTTCTGGTAATATTTTCCCTCCCCCTTCCCTCTTCTTCTATTTCTGCACTCTTGCCTCTTCCCTCTCCTCACTTACCTATCACCTCCCTCTGGTGCCCCTCCTTTCTTTTCACCCACAGTCTACTCTCCTCTCCTATCAGATTCCTTCTTTTCTAGCCCTTTACCTTTCCTACCCAACTGACTTTGCCTAGCGTCGTCCTCTTCCCCCTCCCCCCACATTTTAAATTCTGGTGTCTTCCCCCATTCTTTCCAGTCCCGAAGAAGGGTCTTGGCCTGAGACGTTGGCTGTTCATCCATTTCCTAGATGCTGAGTTCCTCCAGCATCTTGTGTGTGTTGCTCTGGATTTCCAGCACCTGCAGAATCTCATTATGCTAACAGCTCTCTTTACAGCCCTATCTATCTGTGATGCACTTTGAAGGAATAATGGATCAGTATTGCCAGATCCCTTTGTTTAATCACAGTCACTACTGTCCTACCATTCCCTGTGCAAGTCCTACAAACACAAGAGGAGGGGTTCTGATGAAAGATCTCGGTCCAAAATATCAACTATTTACTCTTTTCCACAGACATTGCCTGACCTGCTCAGTTTCTCCAGCATTTTGTGTGTGTTGTGTGAAAATCCTCTCAAAGAGCAAAGCCTTACACTTGTCTGCATTAAATGCTATCTACCAGTCTTCAGTCCATTTTCCAGCTGGTTTCTTCTTTGATTTCCAAAGCCAATTTCTCATTATTCTGTAAAAGCCCACCTGACTGGGTGTTGTTTTAATCACTCTAATGTTACTATACAGATGGTTTAATAAGGGCAGGAAAATCAAGTCTAGAATTTGGTGCATTAGAAAAGGTTGTTAAGTTGATTTCAGATCTGCCTTACACATGGCACCTTAATACCTTGGAAGGGTTTCAATGCACCCATGGGCATCCAGTAAACATTTGCTTATTATCTGCAGGTGTGATTACCAACAGTACAGGCACTCAAGTACAAAGAAGGTTTCCCGAAACTTTTCTCGGCCCGAAACGTCGACTGTACTTCTTCCTATAGATGCTGCCTGGCCTGCTGTGTTCCACTAGCATTTTGTGTGTTTTTGAATTTCCAGCATCTGCAGATTTCCTTATGTTTGCGTTCCTGAAACACACAATTCTCTAAAATTTAGAATAGTTCCAAAAATTTAGACAATCCTTTCTTAATTAGGAGGCAGAGCAAAGTTAAGACGGCACTAAACAGTAACTCCTTTGCTTGCATCTTCGGAAACAGCTCTCTTTCCATCTTTAATATCTTTAGTTTTCCCTTTCAGGGTTCTTTTGAAGACCCTGACCTGGAGTTATACGCTGTCTTTGGATCTTTGTGGGAATGGAACCTGTTCTTGGGGTTTCAGGACTGGCTGTTGTTCGATATGCTAAGGGTTCGGCCTGAGAGTCTGGCTGGGATTTGAAAGCCTAAGATCTTGGGGCTCTGGAGACGGGTGGATCGAGGATTGGTGTCATGGCAGGAGACCTGCGTGTCGTTAGGGGAGCCAGGATGTCTGTTGTGTGCACGAAGACCCAAGATCTTTGAAATCTTCTGGCACAGAGCTCAAAAAAACTGATGTAATGGACTTTTAACATCATAAACCAGTGTTTGTTATGTCTCCATGCTTGCTGGAAAAATGTAAACACCTCCTTCTCCCTTATTACGGAGAGAGAAAACCTGTGGTATGTTGAATGCTGGGTGAAACACGAAGTCTTTGGGGTAACTGCAAGTCTGTGTCTTTGCTGTTGCTTTGCTCACGCTTGAGTGCTCGGTGCCGATGCTTGCTTTTTTTTGCCGGTGGAGGGAGGGGGAATTGCTGCTTACACCTGGGAGGGAGGGGAGCTGTGGGGGAGGTACTTTTGAGTTCTTACGTTTAACTGTCATTCATTCTTTGGGGCACTTCTCTGTTTTCGTGGATGTTTGCAAAGAAAAAGCATTTCAGGATGTATATTGATAGATAGATAGATAGATAGATAGATAGATAGATAGATAGATAGATAGATACTTTATTCATCCCCATGGGGAAATTCAACTTTTTTTTCCAATGTCCCATACACTTGTTGTAGCAAAACTAATTACATACAATACTTAACTCAGTAAAAAAAATATGATATGCATCTAAATCACCGTCTCAAAAAGCATTAATAATAGCTTTTAAAAAGTTCTTAAGTCAAATTAAGAAATTGTATACATTTCTCTGATATTAAGTCGGACCTTTGAACCTTTGCATCTTAATGTAATGTTGAGGCTTTAAAAAGCACTGGTGAGGCCTCACTTGGAGAATTGAGAGCAGTTTTGGCACCTTATCAAAGAAAGGATGCTCTGACATTGGAGAGGGTTCAAAGTAGGTTATGAAAAAGATTCCAGGATTGAAAGGCTTGTCATATGAAGAGTATTTGATGGCCCTAAGCTTCTACTCATTGGAATTTGAAGAATGAGGGGTGTCCTCATCAAAACCTATTGAATGTTGAAGGGCCTTGATAGAGTGGATGTGGAGAGGATGTTTCCGTTGATGGGGGAGTCAAAGACCAGGACCAGAATAGAAGTGTGTCCAAAATCTTTGTCTTATGGTCTTTTAGAACAGAGATAAGGAAGGAGGTACAGAAACATGAAGGCGCACACTCAGCAATTCAGGAACAGCTTCTTCCCCTTTGCTATCTGATTTCTAAATGGACCTTGAACCCATGAACACTACCTCGCTTCCTTTTTTATTTCTGTCTTTTTGTCCTACTTATTTTAACTACTTAATAGGCATACACATACTTAAGGTAACTCACATTTTTCTCTGTATTTATTTATCATTGTACTGCTGCCACAAAGTTAACAAATTTCACAACGTATGCTGGTGATACTAAACCTGATTCTGATTCTGAAGTCACTTGGATCACGTTTCTTCCCCATTCTGGTGTTTGGTCTGAACCTCGTGACAAGTCAGCATGTTTTGTGCATTGTGTTGCTGCCACATGATTGTCTGATTAGATATTTGCATTAACAGGAGTACAATTGTTCCTAATAAGGTGGCCTCCGTATGTATAATATTTATTGTGATATGATATACAGTTCTGATTGCTACACTCTCAGAAGGATATGATAGAACAGGAGATTCACCGGGAGATTGTCCGGATTGGAGGATTTGAGTTGTCGGGAGGGACTGGTTCAGTTGGACTTGCTTACCTGGTGCAGAACAGGCTGAGCTGTGATAGATTTGTGGGAGATTATGAGCGTCCTTAGGCAAAATCCTTTTACCTTGATAAGGAAATCCAAAACCAAAGGTTATAGGTATCAGGTGAGACAAAGGAGTTGTAAAGGGAACCAGAAGGGTCGATTTATTTTAGAGTGGTTGATTTCTCAAATACATTGCCAGAGGAGGTGGTGGAATCAAATACAATTCTTTCAGTAATGTACAAAAGTCTTAGGTAATGTACAAAAGTATATAGCTAGGGTGCCTTACACTTTGGCACAGTGCTGTATTTGTCAACGTGGAGTGGAGAGCGTGCTTGCAAATCAGGCGGGAGCAACGGATGTTGGGAATGGTGAGTGTGGAGTGCCGCAGGAGGTGGTAGAGAAGGAATTCCAGGGGTGCGGGGTGTCGTGGATAACAAGGTCAGTTGATTCCAACCATTTGGTTTATTGATTATTACAGAATGTCTCTGTTCCCACTCCCTCTCCCTTTTCCCAACCATGATTCCTCTCTCCCTACCCCCTTCCCACTCTCAATCCACAATGGAGACCTGTTATGCCTGCAGCCCCCTCCTTTGTGAGAATCGCAAGATCACTATTGGGTTGGGTCAGGGGACCCAGGAAATGAGAGAGAGACGTGCAGAATGCCTCGTTCCCTGGCGATGTAAAGTCACGGGACATGGCCATTGTCTCTTGGAGACACATTTGTGGATTGGGATGCTATGCTACATGAATGCCCTCAGGCAAAGTGGGTTGGGTGAGAAAGAGATTGCATCACCCCAACCTGATTGACATCTACAGCCCTGCAAGTCAGGATAAAAGGGGGGCTGTAGGAACAGCCCCTCAGACGCACCAGAAGAAACGCTAGTGATCCCGTAATAGCGGGAAGCCATTTGAAGGAGGCCACGTGTGTTCAGTTCCATTGCTTGGGACAGGTGGCTGGAACCACGGAAAACAGCTTTTAGCTAACAACGGGGAAAGCAACTCCCCCGACTCAAAGGACTGGCATCATAAAAGACCTGGGCAAGTTTAAAACCGTCTCTCTCAAACCCAAAGAGCTGCAGCTTGAATGAACTGAAGTGACTTTTATATTTCCATCGGACAACACATTATCCCCAGACAACGATAGAGCTATTTCTTATTGATTATTATTATACCCGCACTTTTAGAGTTAGTATTGACGAAGTATATTATCTGCATGTTTGCATTAATATTATTTTGTGTCTTTTTATCAATAAATACTGTTAAAAAAATAGTACCATCAGACTTCAACGGACCTCTCTATCTTTGCTGGTAAGTGACCCAGTTACGGGGTGAGTAACAGACCCAAAACAGAATCAGGTTTGTCATCAATCATATATGTCATGAAATTGTTTCTTTTGTGTGTCAGTGGTATTGCACAATACATAAAATTACTACTGTACTGTACAAAAGTCTCAGGCACTCTAGCTATATATATGTGCCTATGATTCTTCCACTGGACATTTAGAAGGCATTTAGTTGGAAATGAGTAGAAGGAATCAGTCCGAGCAACACACACAAAATGCTGGAGGAACTCAGCAGGACAGGCAGCATCCATGGAAAAAAGTACAGCTGACGTTTCGGCAGAACTGGAGAAAAGAAAAGCTGAGGAGTAGATTTGAAAGGTGGGGGGGTGGGTAGGTGATAGGTGAAGCCTGATGAGGGAGGGGTGAAGTGAGGAGCTGGGAAGTTGATTGGTGAAAGAGACAGAATGTCATGGAAGAAGGAAACCGGGGGGAAGGAGCACGAGAGGGAGGGGATGAGTGGTCAGGGAGATGGGCTGAGAGAGGGGAAAGGGGATGGGGAATGGAGAAGGGGGCATTACCGGAAGCTTGAGAAATCAGTGTTCATGCCATCAGGCTGGAGGCTAACAAATCATTGTGTCTATCTGAATGTGGGCAAGTGTGGTTAGCGTTGTAGAATTCTGATGTTTGTAATCCAAGGTTCTTTTGGAAGTCAGGATGGAGACAGGAAATTTATTGCTTCACAATTGCTTTATTAAGCGTTAAAAGAGCGATGAATATTGGAAAGCAGGTAGTGATAGAGGTCAGTAGTAGATGGGGGAGAGGAAGTAAAAGATGGGACCACAGCTTGGACAGTTCTTTATACCATAGACAAGAAACATTCCCATCAAGAGTCAACCAATTAGATTGAAATCTTGCAACACCAGAGAACTGTGAAGATCTTTCCCAAATATAAAGAATAAACAACTGCAGTTACGTGTATATTAGTTATACTAAATGCAAGCAGATAATTGTCAAAAAGTTGTGATATGGGAGAGAGAGAGAGAGAGAGAGAGAGAGAGGGGTGGGGAGAGGGGAGAGAGAGAAGTGGGTCAATACTTAACTGACTTTAATGAGAACTGTTGCAGAATTTAAAGGAAAGGGGAAACAGGGCGGTTAACTAAATCTGTCAAGCTGAAAGTTGAATACCCAAACTGCAGCTGAAGTCAATTCGCCAGTACTAAATGAATATCTATCCTTTCCAGCGTCAGTCTTCCCCAGACATGGACAAAGACAAGCAGGAAGGGCAACTCTGCTTTTGCTGAACTCATACCAAGACTACAACAAAAGGAAGGAATTTAAATGCTGTCATTATGTAACAGTAATTAGCTGAAACGTGAATATTCGTGAGCACGATTGCCGAACTTGCCATCTGTGGGGGTGTGTAGACCACAGCAGAGTCTGTAACACAGTTATCTGTCAGGCTGCAAAGGAAATAGCACAGAGTCTAATCCGACAGTGCGGTAGATGATCAGAAAGTTGCTTGCTTGTGTGTGTTGCTTGAATACCCAGCATCTGCAGATTTCCTCGTGTCCTGCCTTGTGTGCTGCTGTTTGCTTATGGCAGCAATGAAGGCCCTCCATCTCTGCCTGTCCTTGGCCATCTTGTGTATTGGGCCCCAGGTGTGGTTCAGGGTTCGCATTTCTGCCTCTACTGTAGGGCAACAAGTTGTCTTTGGTCTCCCGCGTTTCCTCCGCCCTTCAGGGGTCCGATGAAGAGCTGTCTTGATGCTGCAGTTGGCCTTCTTTCTGAAGTTGGTCTTGCCGGTGTTCAAGGCTTCCTTCATCGTGCCAGTAGCTTCCTTTCGGTCTTCACCACTGTCGGCCGTGTAAGTCCCAGGCGGAGACTCAGGAATAACATGATGACGTGTTTCACAGATACACAAGGATTCTTTATTGCTGTTTCTGTAACAATTTCTTACCAGTCAGGATTATTAGTCCTGAGATAACCCCCCTCCCCAACCAATCTGGAAGGCTGGTGGTCCACTGTTAGTCTGGCCTCTACCCTTTGACCTGTTTGGCATGGCTGACCCTACCAAGAGCCAAAGCATAAAGTCTGGATCATTCCAGACTCTCTCAAAGCATAAACTCTGGGTCATTGAGGTTTGCAAGCCTCCAAACCACGACAAAGTTGTGGTCCTCTTGGAGGGATGGTCAGAAAGGATGGCACGGAACGAGTGGGCCGAATGGCTCTTTTCTGTGTTGTACGACTCTAAGAGTCAATGCGGGCGATGCTTCTGAGCGACGTGGATTTTAGCAAGATGCCACGTGGCACATCAGCCAGAAACGTGAAAGGCCATGCCATCCAAAGGAGGGTGACAAAAGGGATCGTAGATCATCTCAGTGGTATGGAGGGGAATGGTTGGCATGTGGTAGAGGTCAGCACAGTAGTGTAGAGGTTAGCACAGCACCGGTGATCACTGGTCGAGGGTTCAATTCCCACCTCAGTCTGTCAGGGGTTTGTACATTTCCCCAGTGCCCACATGGTGCCCTGGTTTTCTCCCGTCTTCCTAAAGATGTCCGTGTCTGTTAGGGTTAGTAAACTGTCGGCATGCTACATTGGCTCCGGAGTATGGTGACACTCGTGGGCTGCCCCCTCGGACTGTGTCGGTTGTTGTCGCAACACGACGCATTTCAATGTTTCGATGTACGTGTGACAAATGAAGCTCATCTTTAATTTTTAAAAGTCACATTTTTGTGACTGGAAGCCATAGAGCTCGGTTCCAGTCCCTTGCCTTTTGTGACACGTGATGTTGGAGGTGGGATGAAGCAGATTGCCGGCGGTTGTAGGCAGTGAGGAGGAAAGTTTCAGGTTTCAGGATGGTGTGGATGAAATGGACAGTAACAAAAGGAATTTAACGTGAAGGGGTTTGAGGTAAAACATGGCAGGGGAAGACACAACAAGTCAGAGAATGGTGAGACGGATGGAGCCAAAGAGTGTGCATGAGTGAACATCATAAAGTGGACGGACAAATGTGGTTAAGAACGCATAATGGAACAGAGGATCATGGTTATACCAAAACCACGTTAACAAGTTCTCAACCACAGCGAGGTCACTGCATATTGTTCCAGTAACTTTGAGGACAGTCTGCAAAATCTTAAGCCACACACACACATTCTCTCTCTCTCTCTCTCTCTCTCTCTCACACACACACACACGCACGCACGCACGCACGCGCACACACACACACACACACACACACATTCTCTCTCTCTCACACACACACACACACATTCTCTCTCCCTCTCTCTCTCTCTCACACACACACACATTCTCTCTCTCTCTCTCACACACACACACTGCTGGAGGAATTCAGCAGGCTGGGCAGCATCTATGGAAAAGAGTACAGTCGATGTTTCTGGCTGAGACCCAACTCAGGACTGCAAAATCTTAGGTTGCTTTCTTGGAGCAGAGAAGGCTAAAGAGAGATGTAACTATAAACTTATATGGGGCCCAGTTAGAGAAGGAGAAGACTAGAAGGATCTGTCATTCTGGTAAATTTTCCCCCACTCCCTTCCCTCTTCTTAATTTTCCCACTCCGACTCACCTCTTCTTCTCCTCACCTGCCTATCACCTCCCCCTGGTGCTCCCCTCCTTCCCTTTCAGCCATGGTTCACTGGCCTATCAGATTCCTTCTTCTTCAGGCCTTCACCTTTCCCACCTATCACCTCCCAGCTTCTTAGTTCATCACCCCTCCCCCATCCACTTAGTTTCACCTATCATCTGCCAGCTTGTACTCCTTCCCCTCCCCCACCTCCTGATTATGGCATCTTCCTCCTTCATTCCCAGTCCAAAGATGTCGACCGGTGAGTAGGTTAACTGGTCATTGTGAATTGTCCCGTGACTAGAATAGGGTTAAATTGGGGATTGCTGGGCTGTGCAGCTCAAAGGGCCGGAAGGGCCAATTCCAATAAATAAATTTCAATAAATAAATAAGTGGTTTGCCATTGCCTTCTTCTGGGCAGTGTCTTTACAAGACGGGTGACCCCAGCCATTATCAATACTCTTCAGAGATTGTCTGCCTGGCATCAGTGGTCACATAACCAGGACTTGTGATATGCACCTGTTACTCATACGACCATCCACCGCCTGCTCCCGTGGATGTCTTCACATGACCCTGACTGGGGGCTAAGCAGGTGCTCCACCTTGCCCAAGGGTGACCTGCAGGCTGGCGGAGGGAAGGAGCGCCTTACCCCTCCTTTGGTAGAGACGTATCTCCACCCTGCCACCTCACTATATACAAAGTAAAAAAAATCTAAAGTTTAGGACAAGGACTAACCATTTTGCCCCTCAAGCATTTCATAAGATCATGATTGATTCACTTGCAACTGAAACTAAGCATTTTTTTTCTGCCCCTGATAATCTTCCATCCTCTTTGCTTATCAAGTCAATAGACAACTCCTTTGGAGAACATCGTAGCTGACTCTAGTCATCGCACCACTACTTATCAAGAAGCTCTCTGTGTCAGCCTCAATAACATTCTGAGACTATACTTCCATCGCAGTTTATTCAATATTCATAACTCTCGGAGAGAAAAAAATTCACCAGGTCCCATCCTCCAGTGCGATGGTGGAGTACATGGATGCAGCAGTCCCTCTGGGTCCAAACAAAGGTGCAGTTGTTCTTCCTTTACGCCTTTCCCACGCTCACAAGACACAGCTGTTTACCAAGAACATCGAGTACTCCAGGTCTACCCCACTAGTGAGTTGCTGGACAGCGATGGAGCTGGACTTGTTGGGCACCGTGTTGTAGCCTGTTTCTGCCACCCAGGGAGGAAGGCATCAGAGGACCGTGTAGGCAGTGCGTGATCCAACGCATCGCCTCCGTGCTTGTCTTGGAGTTGTTGCTCTGATCACAAGACCCTGTTGGATATCGGCAATGTGGAATGCCACGAGTCCGATTCACTGGTTCATTTACAAGACCGGTGGCCAGGGGGAGCTGCGTTGCCTCTGTTGGTTGCGCGGACCAGGGCCCCAAGCTGCGGGGTCACCTGTTGCGGCCATCGAGGAAGGAGGCACCGGAATCGGCTGTGTGCCTCTGGGTTCCATGTCAGGCTGGAGGCTGGCCCCTTACATCGGTGCTGCTCTCCAGTGTTCGCTCGGTGGGAGACAAGCTGGATTACCTTTGTCTGCTGGTGCATTGCACGATATGAGGAACTGCTGTGGCTGTCCTTGCTTCAGGACAACATCTATCAGTCTACAGACCATGACACTCAGGGACTTGGGCTAGATTATTTTTTAAAATCTGTTTTATAACTGTATGTTTTTCTGCTTTCAGAACTATATGTGCTATAAGTGTTGTGTGTTGTGTGTGACCGTTGGCTCTGTGTTTTGCACTTTGGCCCCAGGGGAACACTGTTTCATTTAGCTGTATCCCCGTGCATTGTCGAATGACATTTAATCTTCAGCTTGAACTTGACCTTAAATGGCTAGCACCTTATTTTTTGAAAAGTCATGCATCGTTCTAGATTTTTCCACAAGAAAATCAATATTGACAATTTCAGGGGCCCTGCACAGGAACCCATTTCAGTAACTCCTCACAGACAACCTGATGTCTATCAACCAAGATGACCCAGAAGGGCCTGCAGTGCCCTGGTGCACTATCAATATCGTTTGATTTCCCAATCGATAAGTACCTAAACTGGTTTGATAAAAATAACCTGAAATGCAGACGGACAACCCACAAAGTCCGACAGAAACATCATTAGATACAGAGCGGCTGGCAGCTATGAAAAGGCAACCCAGCAAACAGCAGATGCTGTGGCATGTGTGGGTTATTCAACTCAAAACCAATCACCCAAGAAGGAGGGTATGCTTAAGCCTGTCTACATTCATAGTTCAGTGGTGGAGAGAGTCAGCAGCTTTAAATTCCTGGATGTTAACATATCAATTACCTGACCCGGTCACTGTGGATATATATTACATAAGGAAGGACACCAACATCTTTCTTATATTAAGGAGGTTTGTCATGTCACTAAACACTCAAAGAAACTTCTACTGATACACTGCCGAAGGTATCTTGACTGATTCCCATTACAGTCTGTTGCGGCAATTCAAATGCACTGGGGCATGAGAAGCTGGAGAGAGGATTGGATATAAACCGATGCTTCTCTGCCACATTCTTTCTCCACCAAGGCACTGCCTCAAGGAGGCAACATCTATCGCCAAAAATCTTCACCATCCCGGCCATGTTAACTTAGTTTTGAGCACAAGACGATGGAGAACAAGGAACTCAGAAATGAGAAACGTTAAAACTGCTGTTTCAAACTGATTTGGAAACACTACCACAAACCACAGGAAAATCTGCATGCAGATGCTGGAAATCTGAGCAACACACCCAAAATGTGGGAAGAGCTCAAGAGGCCAGGCAGCATCTGTGGAAAAGGTACAGTCGACGTTTTGGGCAGAGACCCTTCGGCAGGACTGGAGAGAAAAAGATGAGTAGATTTAAAAGGTGGGGGGAGGGGAGAGAGAAAAACACAAATTGATTTTAGTGAAACCTAGAGGGGGAGGGATGAAGTAAAAAGCTGGGAAGTTGATTGGTGAAAGAGATACAGGGCTGGAGAAGGGGGAGTCTGATAGGAGAGGACAGAAGGCCATGCAAGAAAGAAAAGGGGGAGGAGTACCAGAGGGAAGTGAAGGGCAGGCAAGGAGATCAGGTGAGAGAGGGAAAAGGGGATGGGGAATGGAGGAGGTGGGGGGAGGGGGTGGCAGGCATTTCCAGAAGTTTGGGAAATCGATGTTCGTGTCATCAGGTCAGAAGCTATCCAGACGGAATAGCTGTCTGGATAGCTATTCCTCATAACAACATTTTGCTGTTCCTCCAACTTGAGTATGGCCTTATTGCAACAGTAGAGGAGGCCATGGATGATCATATCGGAATGCGAATGGCCACTGGGAGATCACGCTTGACAGACAGAGCGTAGACGCTCAGCGAAGCGGTCTCACTGATATACAAGAGGTCACACCAGACACGGTACATGAACCCAACAGACTCGGTGGTTCCTCCAGCATTTTGTGTGTGTTGCTCAGAATTGCTATTTCTTTATTTGGTATTGTTGAGGAAGGAGTTATAATTTTGGAGCCTTCTCATTGGCTTTTATTTCTCTTGTGGCTAGGAGGGCGATTTTGCTTAAATGGAAGAAGTTGCCCCCCCCCCACACATACTCAGTGGTTATGTAATGTTATAACCATATAACCATATAACAATTACAGCACGGAAACAGGCCATCTCAGCCCTTCTAGTCCGTGCCGAATGCTTACTCTCACTTAGTCCCACCTACCTGCACTCAGCCCAGAACCCTCCATTTATTTCCTGTCCATATACCTATCCAGTTTTTTTTTAATGACAAAATCGAACCTGCCTCTACCACTTCCACTGGAAGCTCGTTCCACACAGCTACCACTCTCTGAGTAAAGGAGTTCCCCCTCATGTTACTCCTAAACTTTTGCCCCTTACTCTCAACTGATATCCCCTTGCTTGAATCTCCCCTACTCTCAAAGGAAAATGCCTATCCCCTCATAATTTTAAATACCTCTATCAAGTACCCCCTCAACCTTCTACGTTCCAAAGAATAAAGACCTAACTTTTTCAACCTTTCTCAGTAACTCAGGTGCTGAAACCCAGGTAAAATTCTAGTAAATCTCCTCTGTATTCTCTCTATTTTGTTGACATCTTTCCTATAATTCGGTGACCAGAACTGTACACAATACTCCAAATTTGGCCTCACCAATGCCTTGTACAATTTTAACATTACATCCCAACTCCTATACTCAATGCTCTGATTTATAAAGGCCAGCATACCAAAAGCTTTCTTCACCACCCTATCCACATGAGATTCCACCTTCAGGGAACTATGCACCATTATTCCTAGATCACTCTGTTCTACTGCATTCCTCAATGCCCTACCATTGATACCCCACTTTGTCTGCACAAGCAGCAGCAAAGGCATCAGCCACCCTTCCACCCCCATCTGCGCCAGCAGAAGCCCCCACCACCCACCATGCAAGCAGAACTAGGAGCACCGAAGTCTCCATTGATCCAGAGTCCATCACACTACAGTCCACAAACCACACCTCGGTATCTCAGACAGGTTCTCTCTCTGCAGCGACGGGGAGAGTGGTCACTGCTGAAACAATGAGAGCACACACCAATAACTTGCTGTTCCGATGTTCCGATCTTCCACATCGCTCTCCAAGTCCCGCGTCTCGAGGACTGACAGAGTTTCTCTCGACTGAAAGAGAGAGGGATCGATCGAGTACAGGGGCCTCCCTTCGACAGCAGATGGCAATTAGCAAACACACCTCCTGCTGTCTCGATGTTTCAGTTTCTATCATGCTTCAGATGCCGAAATCGGCAAGGAAACAGGTCACTTCCCAACTTCTGACCTTCCAAGCAAAGTCACTTTTATTGTCATTTCGACCATAACTGCTGGTACAGTACATAGTAGAAATGAGACAATGTTTTTTCAGGACCATGGTGTTACATGACACAGTACAAAAACTAGACTGAACTACATAAAAAACAACACAGAGAAAAACTACACTAGACTACAGACCTACCCAGGACTGCATAAAGTGCACAAAACAGTGCAGGCATT
Organism: Hemitrygon akajei; assembly: GCF_048418815.1. NCBI lineage: Eukaryota > Metazoa > Chordata > Chondrichthyes > Myliobatiformes > Dasyatidae > Hemitrygon > Hemitrygon akajei. The sequence goes on from NC_133152.1 coordinate 51,686,328, forward strand.
ACAATAAATAAGGGCAGTAAGGTGTCAGTCCAGGCTCTGGGTATTCAGGAGTCTGATAGCTTGGGGGAAGAAACTGTTACATAGTCTGGTCGTGAGAGCCCGAATGCTTCAGAGCCTTTTCCCAGACGGCAGGAGGGAGAAGAGTTTGTATGAGGGGTGCGTGGGGTCCTTCAGAATGCTGTTTGCTTTGCAGATGCAGCGTGTAGTGTACATGTCTGTAATGGTGGGAAGAGAGACCCCGATGATCTTCTCAGCTGACCTCACTCTCCGCTGCAGGGTCTTGCGATCCGAGATGGTGCAATTTCCAAACCAGGCAGTGATGCAGTTGCTCAGGATGCTCTCAATACAACCCCTGTAGAATGTGGTGAGGATGGAGGGTGGGGGATGGACTTTCCTCAGCCTTCGCAGAGAGTAGAGACATCTTCAGCAAGTGAAGCAGTGGGCCTCACAGTTGCTCCGAAAACCCACAGCTTGCAAAGACTGGTAGTTTGAACTGTAGATCAGAGATTCTGACAGAACCACAATGTGTGTGTGTGTGTGTGTGTGTGTGTGTGTGTGTGTGTGTGTGTGTGTGTGTGTGTGTGTGTGTGTTTGTATATTTATGTATTTATTTATTTAATTATTATGCATAAAATCTTTTTTTATCACTGATTTTTTTTGCCTCACGAACAAATTACATTCAATACAACCAGTTGCCAATTACATTTTGACTGTTTAACCCAGACACCCCCCAACCCTCATCGCCATTCCCCCTCCATTCCTCATCCTCATCCTCACCCCCTCTCCATCCCTCCACCCCTCTCTCTCCCCCCACCCCTCTTCCCTCCACCAACCAAATGAATAGTAGTGCATACACAGCAGAGCATTCCTATTTATAGTCGGCTGGTGTGGTATACTGCGTCCGGTGCTCCCAGTGTGGCCTTTTATATATTGGTGAGACCCGACGCAGACTGGGAGACTGTTTCGTGGAACACCTACGCTCGGTCCACCAGAAAAAGCAGGATCTCCCAGTGGCCTCACATTTTAGTTCCACGTCCCATTCCCATTCTGATATGTCTATCCATGGCCTCCTCTACTGTCAAAATGAATCCAAACTCAGGTTGGAGGAACAACACCTTATATACCGCCTGGGTAGTCTCCAACCTGATGGCATGAACATTGACTTCTCTAACTTCCATTAATGCCCCTCCTCCCCCTTCTTACCCCATCCCTGACATATTTAGTTGTTTGCCTGTTCTCCATCTCCCTCTGGTGCTTCCTCCCCCCCTTTCTTTCTCCTGAGGCCTCCCATCCCATGATCCTTTCCCTTCTCCAGCTCTATATCACTTTTGCCAATCACCTTTCCAGCTCTCAGCTTCATCCCACCCCCTCCGGTCCTCTCCTATCATTTTGCATTTCCCCCTCCCCCCTCTATTTTCAAATCTCTTAGTATCTTTCCTTTCGGTTAGTCCTGACGAAGGGTCTCGGCCCGAAACGTCAACAGTGCTTCTCCTTATAGATGCTGCCTGGCCTGCTGTGTTCCACCAGCATTTTGTGTGTGTTGTTGTTCCTATTTTAACAGAAGATCTTTTGAGTTAGATATTAAATAAAAAGTCAGAAGGTTTATTATCACCGGCAGGTGATGTAAAGTATGTTCACTTCGCAGCAGCAGTTCAATGCAATACACAATAAAGAAGAAAAAAAACAAAATAAAATAATACTTAAAAAATAACTAAATCTATTACAGTAAATGAATATTGAATAGAATTGTGCAAAAAACAGAAATACTATACATTAAAAAAGTGAGGTAGTATCCAAGGGTTCAAGGTTCATTTAATAATCGGATAGGAGAGGGGAAGAAGCTGTTCCTGAATCGCTGAGTGTGTGCCTTCAGGCTTCTGTACCTCCTACCCGATGACAACAGTGAGAAATGGGCATGCCCTGGGTGCTGGAGGTCCTTAATAATGGACGCTGCTTTTCTGAGACACCGCTCCTTGAAGATGTCCTGGGTACTTTGTAGGTTAGTACTTAAGATGGAGCCGACTCAGCTTACAACCCTCGGCAGCTTCTTTCGGTCCTGTGCAGTAGGCCCCCCTCCCCCGCCATACCAGACAGTGATGCAGCCTGTCAGAAGGCTCTCCATGGTGCATCTATAGAAGTTCTACAGTGTATTTGTTGACATACCAAATTTCTTCAAACCCCTAATGAAGTATAGCCACTGTCCTGCCTTCTTTATAACTGCATCAATATGTTGGGACCAGGTTAGATCCTCAGAGATCTTGACATCCAGGAACTTGAAACTGCTCACTCTCCCCACTCGTGATCCCTCTATGAGGACTGGTATGTGTTCCTTCATCTTACCCTGCCGGAAGTCCACAATCAGCTGTTTCACCTTCCTGATGTTGAGTGCCAGGTTGTTGCTGCAGCACCACTCCACTAGTTGGCATATCTCACTCCTGTAAGCCCTCTTGTCACCACCTGAGATTCTACGAACACTGGTTATATCATCAGCAAATTTATAGATGGCATTTGAGCTATGCCTAGCCACACAGTCATGGGTATAGAGAGAGTAGAGCAGTGGGCTAAGCACACACCCCTGAGGTGCACCAGTGTTGACCGTCATCGAGGAGGAGATGTTATCACTAATCCCCACCGACTGTGGTCTTCCAGTTAGGAAGTCAAGGATCCAATTGCAGAGGAAGGTACAGAGGCCTACGTTCTGTAACTTCTCAATCAGGATTGTGGGAATGATGGCATTAAATGCTGAGCTATAGTCGATGAATAGCATCTTGACATGGTTGTTTGTGTTGTCCAGGTGGTCTAAAGCCGTGTGAAGAGCCATAGAGATTGCACCTGCCATTGATCTACTATGGCGATAGGCAAATTGCAATCGGTCCTGAGCCTTGCTGAGGCAGGAGTTCAGTCTAGTCGTGACTAACCTCTCAAAGCATTTCATCACTGTCAATGTGAGTGCTACCGGATGATAGTCATTAAGGCAGCTCACAATATTCTTCTTAATTGTTATAATTGTTGCCTTTTTAATAAAATTTCAATAAATATAAATACATACATAGCTTATATACATAGATTGTAGGTACAGAAAATCATGTTGGGCTGTACAAAAGGTGACTAACAGGAAATACATAATAAAGTAGTGATGGAGTTAATGGATGTTAGCGTTGTTCAAAGTTCAAAGTACATTTATTATCAAAGTGTCTTCGCAGTATACAACTCTGAAATTTCTCTTCCCCTCAGACAGACACAAAACAATGAAGAACTATGGAACCAGTCCACCCACCCAAAGAAAATCATCAAACACCAAACCTCCCTCCCCCCACACAAAGAAAAAGTTGCGCAATCGGCTACAGAAAAATCGAGTGGAAACACGGAATATAAAAAACACAAAATCAGAAGGCATAATTCAGCAAGTATCAGCCTTACTGCTTGGGGAAAGTAACTGACTATGAGTCTGGAGTTCCTGGTGTGGATACCGCATAGCCACCTCCCAGATGGAAGTGGGACAAACAGTCCATGAGCAGGGTGTGTGGGATCCTTCACAATGTTACTGGCCCTTTTCTGGCACCTTTCTGCCTATATGATGCCAGGTAGGTTCATGCCAGTGATGCATTGGGCAGTTTGGACTACCCGTTGCAGGGCCTTCCTGTCCACTGCAATGCAGTCTCTGTACCATGCAGTAATGCAGCTTGTCAAGGTGCTCCTGACTGCACATCTGGAGAACGCTGTGAGTAGTCCAGCTCTCCTTGGCCTCCTCGGAAAGTAGAGGCATTGCTGAGCTTCCTTGACTGTGCAGGATGTGGCTGCCATTCTGGCCATTCCCTTTTCCTCCTCCTACCTTTGAGGAAAAGAGAAAGGAGAAAAGGAAGCCCAGACAACCTGGCTCAAGAATAGCTTCTTCTCCATTGATATCGAACTGCTAAACCAATCACCTCTTTCCAGTGTTTTTGCCATGTTCTCGAACCTTTATTCTTCCTTGTGTGAAGTCTGACTTTAGTTATTAGCATGGATCAAGGGTCGTGACAAGGTCGGGGACCAAGTGGTCCAAGCAAAGTCTAAATTGGGAATTGGACCAGTTTATCAATCAGTAAGTACCATTTGGTGGCACAGTCAATGACAACATCAAATTTTTTGGTTCCTTCGTACTTAGTTTAAAGAAACCATTGGTTGTGTGCTGTTTTTTTGTGCCAGGCTCCAGAAACAATGGCTCAATGTCTTAAGTACCAATTATGTTTCACTTTGAAAGGATTTCCCAATCCTTTTCCCAATAACCTATCACTTTTATATGTCTTCTCCAAAGTTTTTAGAACATACAACACTATGAAAAAGTATATAGAGCCAGAGTACTTATCTAAGATTTTTGCATATACTGCCACAAAATAAAACAAATTTCATGACATATGTGAGAGATGATGAACCTGATTCTGATATGGGTCTATATTGTGGATTGAGAGTGGGAAGGGGACAGGGTAAGGGAAATCATGGTTGGGAGAAGGGGAAGGGAGAGGGGAGATAAGGGGGACGTGGCATTGCTAATCAGGGATAGTACCACAGCTGGAGAAAGAGTGGACTTTGTGGAGGGATTGTCTACTGAGTCAGTGTGGGTGGAAGTCGGAAACAGGAAGGGAGCTATCACTCTATTGGGAGTATTCTATAGACCGTCCAATAGCAACAGAGACACTGAGGATCAAGAGGCAGATTTTGGAAAAGTGCAAAAGTAACAGGATTGTTGTCATGGGTGTCTTCAGCTTCCCTAATGTTAATTGGCATCTCCTTAGTACAAAACATTTAGATAGGGCAGAATTTCTTATGTATGTCCAGGAAAGATTCCTGACACAATATGGAGACAGGTGGTCTAAAGAAGAGGCCATACTGGGTCTGATGTTCGGCAATGAAACATGACAGGTGTCAGATATTTTGGTAGGTGAGTATTTTGGTGACAGTGATCACAACTCCCTGAATTTACCATTACCTTGGACATGGATAGGAGCAGACAGTATTTAATGAGGGAGGGGAAATTGATGCTATAACTGTGAGCATAAATCGGGAACAGACATACTCAGGGAAATGCATAACGGAAATGGGAAGGTTTTTAGGGAGCACTTGCATGGGATTCTGGATACATTTGTCCCATGAGGTAGTGAAAGGATGGTAGAGTAAAGAAACCATGGTTGGCAAGAGATGGGGAACATCTAGACAAAAGAAAGAAAGAAGCTTGCTTAAATTTTAGGGAGCAAGGGTCAGACAGGGCTCAAGAGAGTTACAGGATAGTCAAGAAGGAGCTGAAGAATGGACTTCGGAAAGCTAGAAGCGGGGAAGAGAAAGTGAGCAAGATTAAAGAAAAGCCCCAGAGGCATTCGATATGAATGTGAAGAACAGGAGGATAACTAGAGTGAGGATAGGACCATTCAGGGATGAAAGAGGAAATAGGTTCCTGGTGTCAGAGGAGGTAAGGACCAGATGGGATATATCCAAGGCTACTATGGGAAGCAAGGAAGAGATTGTTGTGCCCTTGGCATTGACCTTTGCCTCCTCACTGGCCACATGAGTAGTACCAGATGTTTGGAGGAAAGGATAACCCAGGAATTATCGATGGTGAGCCTAACCTCAGTGATAGGCAAATCATTGGAGGAAATTCTTAGAGACAGGATCTAGAGCACTTGAAGCATAGTTTGATTGGCAGTAATCAGCAATGGTTTGTGAGAGGCAGGTCATGCCTCACCTCACAAGCCTGATCAGATTCTTGGGGATGTGACAAAGCACATTGATGAGGGTAAATCAGTGGATATCTTCTGTGGTTAGCTTTGAGCGAGCTAGGTCTTTTCTCTTTGGAGCAAAGGAGGATGAGCGGTAACTTGATAGGCGTGTACAAGATGATAAGAGGCATAGATCGAGTGGATAGTCAGAGACATTTTCCAAGGGCGGGAAAGGCTAACAGCAAGGGCATAATTTTAAGGTGATTGGAAGAAGGTATAGGAGACATGTTTTTTTTAAACACAAAGTGGTGGGTGAGTGGAACATTTTGCTGGGGGTGGTGGTAGAAGTAGATACATTAGGGGTGCTAAGTAACTCTTAGATAGGCACACGGATGACGGAGAAATTGAGAGTTATGTAGGAGGGAAGGGTTGCATTGATACTAGGGTAGGTTAAAAGGGTAGCCCAACAGCATGGGCCAAAGGGCCTACACTGAGCGTTAATGTTCTATATTCTGTTTTCTCTGTACAATTTTAACGTTATTGCTTTCTTTCCTGTAGATAGGTGACCAGAACTGCACACAATACTCCAAATTTTGCCTCTACAACATCTCATCCAACTTCAACATAATATCCCAACTGCTATGCTCAATGCTCCGATTTATGAAGGCCAATGTGCTAAAATGGCCCATTCTTTGCCACAATGAGGATACTCTCAGGATGGAGGAGCAACACCTCATATTCCATCTAGGCAGCCTCCATCCTGATGGGCCGAACATGGATTCCTCCTTCTGGTAATATTTTCCCTCCCCCTTCCCTCTTCTTCTATTTCTGCACTCTTGCCTCTTCCCTCTCCTCACTTACCTATCACCTCCCTCTGGTGCCCCTCCTTTCTTTTCACCCACAGTCTACTCTCCTCTCCTATCAGATTCCTTCTTTTCTAGCCCTTTACCTTTCCTACCCAACTGACTTTGCCTAGCGTCGTCCTCTTCCCCCTCCCCCCACATTTTAAATTCTGGTGTCTTCCCCCATTCTTTCCAGTCCCGAAGAAGGGTCTTGGCCTGAGACGTTGGCTGTTCATCCATTTCCTAGATGCTGAGTTCCTCCAGCATCTTGTGTGTGTTGCTCTGGATTTCCAGCACCTGCAGAATCTCATTATGCTAACAGCTCTCTTTACAGCCCTATCTATCTGTGATGCACTTTGAAGGAATAATGGATCAGTATTGCCAGATCCCTTTGTTTAATCACAGTCACTACTGTCCTACCATTCCCTGTGCAAGTCCTACAAACACAAGAGGAGGGGTTCTGATGAAAGATCTCGGTCCAAAATATCAACTATTTACTCTTTTCCACAGACATTGCCTGACCTGCTCAGTTTCTCCAGCATTTTGTGTGTGTTGTGTGAAAATCCTCTCAAAGAGCAAAGCCTTACACTTGTCTGCATTAAATGCTATCTACCAGTCTTCAGTCCATTTTCCAGCTGGTTTCTTCTTTGATTTCCAAAGCCAATTTCTCATTATTCTGTAAAAGCCCACCTGACTGGGTGTTGTTTTAATCACTCTAATGTTACTATACAGATGGTTTAATAAGGGCAGGAAAATCAAGTCTAGAATTTGGTGCATTAGAAAAGGTTGTTAAGTTGATTTCAGATCTGCCTTACACATGGCACCTTAATACCTTGGAAGGGTTTCAATGCACCCATGGGCATCCAGTAAACATTTGCTTATTATCTGCAGGTGTGATTACCAACAGTACAGGCACTCAAGTACAAAGAAGGTTTCCCGAAACTTTTCTCGGCCCGAAACGTCGACTGTACTTCTTCCTATAGATGCTGCCTGGCCTGCTGTGTTCCACTAGCATTTTGTGTGTTTTTGAATTTCCAGCATCTGCAGATTTCCTTATGTTTGCGTTCCTGAAACACACAATTCTCCAAAATTTAGAATAGTTCCAAAAATTTAGACAATCCTTTCTTAATTAGGAGGCAGAGCAAAGTTAAGACGGCACTAAACAGTAACTCCTTTGCTTGCATCTTCGGAAACAGCTCTCTTTCCATCTTTAATATCTTTAGTTTTCCCTTTCAGGGTTCTTTTGAAGACCCTGACCTGGAGTTATACGCTGTCTTTGGATCTTTGTGGGAATGGAACCTGTTCTTGGGGTTTCAGGACTGGCTGTTGTTCGATATGCTAAGGGTTCGGCCTGAGAGTCTGGCTGGGATTTGAAAGCCTAAGATCTTGGGGCTCTGGAGACGGGTGGATCGAGGATTGGTGTCATGGCAGGAGACCTGCGTGTCGTTAGGGGAGCCAGGATGTCTGTTGTGTGCACGAAGACCCAAGATCTTTGAAATCTTCTGGCACAGAGCTCAAAAAAACTGATGTAATGGACTTTTAACATCATAAACCAGTGTTTGTTATGTCTCCATGCTTGCTGGAAAAATGTAAACACCTCCTTCTCCCTTATTACGGAGAGAGAAAACCTGTGGTATGTTGAATGCTGGGTGAAACACGAAGTCTTTGGGGTAACTGCAAGTCTGTGTCTTTGCTGTTGCTTTGCTCACGCTTGAGTGCTCGGTGCCGATGCTTGCTTTTTTTTGCCGGTGGAGGGAGGGGGAATTGCTGCTTACACCTGGGAGGGAGGGGAGCTGTGGGGGAGGTACTTTTGAGTTCTTACGTTTAACTGTCATTCATTCTTTGGGGCACTTCTCTGTTTTCGTGGATGTTTGCAAAGAAAAAGCATTTCAGGATGTATATTGATAGATAGATAGATAGATAGATAGATAGATAGATAGATAGATAGATAGATAGATAGATAGATAGATAGATAGATACTTTATTCATCCCCATGGGGAAATTCAACTTTTTTTTCCAATGTCCCATACACTTGTTGTAGCAAAACTAATTACATACAATACTTAACTCAGTAAAAAAAATATGATATGCATCTAAATCACCGTCTCAAAAAGCATTAATAATAGCTTTTAAAAAGTTCTTAAGTCAAATTAAGAAATTGTATACATTTCTCTGATATTAAGTCGGACCTTTGAACCTTTGCATCTTAATGTAATGTTGAGGCTTTAAAAAGCACTGGTGAGGCCTCACTTGGAGAATTGAGAGCAGTTTTGGCACCTTATCAAAGAAAGGATGCTCTGACATTGGAGAGGGTTCAAAGTAGGTTACGAAAAAGATTCCAGGATTGAAAGGCTTGTCATATGAAGAGTATTTGATGGCCCTAAGCTTCTACTCATTGGAATTTGAAGAATGAGGGGTGTCCTCATCAAAACCTATTGAATGTTGAAGGGCCTTGATAGAGTGGATGTGGAGAGGATGTTTCCGTTGATGGGGGAGTCAAAGACCAGGACCAGAATAGAAGTGTGTCCAAAATCTTTGTCTTATGGTCTTTTAGAACAGAGATAAGGAAGGAGGTACAGAAACATGAAGGCGCACACTCAGCAATTCAGGAACAGCTTCTTCCCCTTTGCTATCTGATTTCTAAATGGACCTTGAACCCATGAACACTACCTCGCTTCCTTTTTTATTTCTGTCTTTTTGCCCTACTTATTTTAACTACTTAATAGGCATACACATACTTAAGGTAACTCACATTTTTCTCTGTATTTATTTATCATTGTACTGCTGCCACGAAGTTAACAAATTTCACAACGTATGCTGGTGATACTAAACCTGATTCTGATTCTGAAGTCACTTGGATCACGTTTCTTCCCCATTCTGGTGTTTGGTCTGAACCTCGTGACAAGTCAGCATGTTTTGTGCATTGTGTTGCTGCCACATGATTGTCTGATTAGATATTTGCATTAACAGGAGTACAATTGTTCCTAATAAGGTGGCCTCCGTATGTATAATATTTATTGTGATATGATATACAGTTCTGATTGCTACACTCTCAGAAGGATATGATAGAACAGGAGATTCACCGGGAGATTGTCCGGATTGGAGGATTTGAGTTGTCGGGAGGGACTGGTTCTGTAACGTTCTCGCTCGGGTGTGAAGTAACGCCGAGGTAAACGTCGAGATAAACCAGAATCAATGCAAACGAGACCGCAGTAAGATTAACCATTTACTGTTCACTCTTCACATTAACGCATGGTGAAAACTGTTGAAAAACAATACAAGATTGGTACAGTGTTTGTTCCCTTCTAAATATCACATTTACATTGTGAATACTTGCAAAAGTAAAACTACAATAACTACATTACATTAAAGTGCAGCATACAGTCAGAATCTAGCTGCTCCATTGGCTGCTTTAGACACACTTCAATACAAACTATCCCGACTCTTTAACTGACGAAAAGGTAAACCTTACCGACCGTCGTTACTTTTAACAGAATCGGCGTTAACATTTTAACTCAAAATACCGATTATCTAATGACTTACAGCGTTGCTTTCACTGTGTCTTTGGTGCATAGAGAGACCCTAGTCAGCGTTATGGTCGCACATGTGAGTGACCCCCGCCCTTGCGTGAATCTCAAACCGGTAATTCCCCACAAGACGCGGCGAACCCGGATGTGACGTCATCGCAGCCGCGATGTATTACAGACAAATCAATTGATTTAAACAATCCTAACTTTAACTAAAAAATGCTAACAAATTACTACGCGAAAATATTATAAACTAAATAACTGCCATAAAGGCAGCACAGGTTCAGTTGGACTTGCTTACCTGGTGCAGAACAGGCTGAGCTGTGATAGATTTGTGGGAGATTATGAGCGTCCTTAGGCAAAATCCTTTTCTCTTGATAAGGAAATCCAAAACCAAAGGTTATAGGTATAAGGTGAGACAAAGGAGTTGTAAAGGGAACCAGAAGGGTCGATTTATTTTAGAGTGGTTGATTTCTCAAATACATTGCCAGAGGAGGTGGTGGAATCAAATACAATTCTTTCAGTAATGTACAAAAGTCTTAGGTAATGTACAAAAGTATATAGCTAGGGTGCCTTACACTTTGGCACAGTGCTGTATTTGTCAACGTGGAGTGGAGAGCGTGCTTGCAAATCAGGCGGGAGCAACGGATGTTGGGAATGGTGAGTGTGGAGTGCCGCAGGAGGTGGTAGAGAAGGAATTCCAGGGGTGCGGGGTGTCGTGGATAACAAGGTCAGTTGATTCCAACCATTTGGTTTATTGATTATTACAGAATGTCTCTGTTCCCACTCCCTCTCCCTTTTCCCAACCATGATTCCTCTCTCCCTACCCCCTTCCCACTCTCAATCCACAATGGAGACCTGTTATGCCTGCAGCCCCCTCCTTTGTGAGAATCGCAAGATCACTATTGGGTTGGGTCAGGGGACCCAGGAAATGAGAGAGAGACGTGCAGAATGCCTCGTTCCCTGGCGATGTAAAGTCACGGGACATGGCCATTGTCTCTTGGAGACACATTTGTGGATTGGGATGCTATGCTACATGAATGCCCTCAGGCAAAGTGGGTTGGGTGAGAAAGAGATTGCATCACCCCAACCTGATTGACATCTACAGCCCTGCAAGTCAGGATAAAAGGGGGGCTGTAGGAACAGCCCCTCAGACGCACCAGAAGAAACGCTAGTGATCCCGTAATAGCGGGAAGCCATTTGAAGGAGGCCACGTGTGTTCAGTTCCATTGCTTGGGACAGGTGGCTGGAACCACGGAAAACAGCTTTTAGCTAACAACGGGGAAAGCAACTCCCCCGACTCAAAGGACTGGCATCATAAAAGACCTGGGCAAGTTTAAAACCGTCTCTCTCAAACCCAAAGAGCTGCAGCTTGAATGAACTGAAGTGACTTTTATATTTCCATCGGACAACACATTATCCCCAGACAACGATAGAGCTATTTCTTATTGATTATTATTATACCCGCACTTTTAGAGTTAGTATTGACGAAGTATATTATCTGCATGTTTGCATTAATATTATTTTGTGTCTTTTTATCAATAAATACTGTTAAAAAAATAGTACCATCAGACTTCAACGGACCTCTCTATCTTTGCTGGTAAGTGACCCAGTTACGGGGTGAGTAACAGACCCAAAACAGAATCAGGTTTGTCATCAATCATATATGTCATGAAATTGTTTCTTTTGTGTGTCAGTGGTATTGCACAATACATAAAATTACTACTGTACTGTACAAAAGTCTCAGGCACTCTAGCTATATATATGTGCCTATGATTCTTCCACTGGACATTTAGAAGGCATTTAGTTGGAAATGAGTAGAAGGAATCAGTCCGAGCAACACACACAAAATGCTGGAGGAACTCAGCAGGACAGGCAGCATCCATGGAAAAAAGTACAGCTGACGTTTCGGCAGAACTGGAGAAAAGAAAAGCTGAGGAGTAGATTTGAAAGGTGGGGGGGTGGGTAGGTGATAGGTGAAGCCTGATGAGGGAGGGGTGAAGTGAGGAGCTGGGAAGTTGATTGGTGAAAGAGACAGAATGTCATGGAAGAAGGAAACCGGGGGGAAGGAGCACGAGAGGGAGGGGATGAGTGGTCAGGGAGATGGGCTGAGAGAGGGGAAAGGGGATGGGGAATGGAGAAGGGGGCATTACCGGAAGCTTGAGAAATCAGTGTTCATGCCATCAGGCTGGAGGCTAACAAATCATTGTGTCTATCTGAATGTGGGCAAGTGTGGTTAGCGTTGTAGAATTCTGATGTTTGTAATCCAAGGTTCTTTTGGAAGTCAGGATGGAGACAGGAAATTTATTGCTTCACAATTGCTTTATTAAGCGTTAAAAGAGCGATGAATATTGGAAAGCAGGTAGTGATAGAGGTCAGTAGTAGATGGGGGAGAGGAAGTAAAAGATGGGACCACAGCTTGGACAGTTCTTTATACCATAGACAAGAAACATTCCCATCAAGAGTCAACCAATTAGATTGAAATCTTGCAACACCAGAGAACTGTGAAGATCTTTCCCAAATATAAAGAATAAACAACTGCAGTTACGTGTATATTAGTTATACTAAATGCAAGCAGATAATTGTCAAAAAGTTGTGATATGGGAGAGAGAGAGAGAGAGAGAGAGAGAGAGGGGTGGGGAGAGGGGAGAGAGAGAAGTGGGTCAATACTTAACTGACTTTAATGAGAACTGTTGCAGAATTTAAAGGAAAGGGGAAACAGGGCGGTTAACTAAATCTGTCAAGCTGAAAGTTGAATACCCAAACTGCAGCTGAAGTCAATTCGCCAGTACTAAATGAATATCTATCCTTTCCAGCGTCAGTCTTCCCCAGACATGGACAAAGACAAGCAGGAAGGGCAACTCTGCTTTTGCTGAACTCATACCAAGACTACAACAAAAGGAAGGAATTTAAATGCTGTCATTATGTAACAGTAATTAGCTGAAACGTGAATATTCGTGAGCACGATTGCCGAACTTGCCATCTGTGGGGGTGTGTAGACCACAGCAGAGTCTGTAACACAGTTATCTGTCAGGCTGCAAAGGAAATAGCACAGAGTCTAATCCGACAGTGCGGTAGATGATCAGAAAGTTGCTTGCTTGTGTGTGTTGCTTGAATACCCAGCATCTGCAGATTTCCTCGTGTCCTGCCTTGTGTGCTGCTGTTTGCTTATGGCAGCAATGAAGGCCCTCCATCTCTGCCTGTCCTTGGCCATCTTGTGTATTGGGCCCCAGGTGTGGTTCAGGGTTCGCATTTCTGCCTCTACTGTAGGGCAACAAGTTGTCTTTGGTCTCCCGCGTTTCCTCCGCCCTTCAGGGGTCCGATGAAGAGCTGTCTTGATGCTGCAGTTGGCCTTCTCTCTGAAGTTGGTCTTGCCGGTGTTCAAGGCTTCCTTCATCGTGCCAGTAGCTTCCTTTCGGTCTTCACCACTGTCGGCCGTGTAAGTCCCAGGCGGAGACTCAGGAATAACATGATGACGTGTTTCACAGATACACAAGGATTCTTTATTGCTGTTTCTGTAACAATTTCTTACCAGTCAGGATTATTAGTCCTGAGATAACCCCCCTCCCCAACCAATCTGGAAGGCTGGTGGTCCACTGTTAGTCTGGCCTCTACCCTTTGACCTGTTTGGCATGGCTGACCCTACCAAGAGCCAAAGCATAAAGTCTGGATCATTCCAGACTCTCTCAAAGCATAAACTCTGGGTCATTGAGGTTTGCAAGCCTCCAAACCACGACAAAGTTGTGGTCCTCTTGGAGGGATGATCAGAAAGGATGGCACGGAACGAGTGGGCCGAATGGCTCTTTTCTGTGTTGTACGACTCTAAGAGTCAATGCGGGCGATGCTTCTGAGCGACGTGGATTTTAGCAAGATGCCACGTGGCACATCAGCCAGAAACGTGAAAGGCCATGCCATCCAAAGGAGGGTGACAAAAGGGATCGTAGATCATCTCAGTGGTATGGAGGGGAATGGTTGGCATGTGGTAGAGGTCAGCACAGTAGTGTAGTGGTTAGCACAGCACCGGTGATCACTGGTCGAGGGTTCAATTCCCACCTCAGTCTGTACGGAGTTTGTACATTTCCCCAGTGCCCACATGGTGCCCTGGTTTTCTCCCGTCTTCCTAAAGATGTCCGTGTCTGTTAGGGTTAGTAAACTGTCGGCATGCTACATTGGCTCCGGAGTATGGTGACACTCGTGGGCTGCCCCCTCGGACTGTGTCGGTTGTTGTCGCAACACGACGCATTTCAATGTTTCGATGTACGTGTGACAAATGAAGCTTATCTTTAATTTTTAAAAGTCACATTTTTGTGACTGGAAGCCATAGAGCTCGGTTCCAGTCCCTTGCCTTTTGTGACACGTGATGTTGGAGGTGGGATGAAGCAGATTGCCGGCGGTTGTAGGCAGTGAGGAGGAAAGTTTCAGGTTTCAGGATGGTGTGGATGAAATGGACAGTAACAAAAGGAATTTAACGTGAAGGGGTTTGAGGTAAAACACGGCAGGGGAAGACACAACATGTCAGAGAATGGTGAGACGGATGGAGCCAAAGAGTGTGCATGAGTGAACATCATAAAGTGGACGGACAAATGTGGTTAAGAACGCATAATGGAACAGAGGATCATGGTTATACCAAAACCACGTTAACAAGTTCTCAACCACAGCGAGGTCACTGCATATTGTTCCAGTAACTTTGAGGACAGTCTGCAAAATCTTAAGCCACACACACACACATTCTCTCTCTCTCTCTCTCTCTCACACACACACACACACACACATTCTCTCTCTCTCACACACACACACACACACATTCTCTCTCTCTCTCTCTCTCTCACACACACACACACATTCTCTCTCTCTCTCTCACACACACACACTGCTGGAGGAATTCAGCAGGCTGGGCAGCATCTATGGAAAAGAGTACAGTCGATGTTTCTGGCTGAGACCCAACTCAGGACTGCAAAATCTTAGGTTGCTTTCTTGGAGCAGAGAAGGCTAAAGAGAGATGTAACTATAAACTTATATGGGGCCCAGTTAGAGAAGGAGAAGACTAGAAGGATCTGTCATTCTGGTAAATTTTCCCCCACTCCCTTCCCTCTTCTTAATTTTCCCACTCCGACTCACCTCTTCTTCTCCTCACCTGCCTATCACCTCCCCCTGGTGCTCCCCTCCTTCCCTTTCAGCCATGGTTCACTGGCCTATCAGATTCCTTCTTCTTCAGGCCTTCACCTTTCCCACCTATCACCTCCCAGCTTCTTAGTTCATCACCCCTCCCCCATCCACTTAGTTTCACCTATCATCTGCCAGCTTGTACTCCTTCCCCTCCCCCACCTCCTGATTATGGCATCTTCCTCCTTCATTCCCAGTCCAAAGATGTCGACCGGTGAGTAGGTTAACTGGTCATTGTGAATTGTCCCGTGACTAGAATAGGGTTAAATTGGGGATTGCTGGGCTGTGCAGCTCAAAGGGCCGGAAGGGCCAATTCCAATAAATAAATTTCAATAAATAAATAAGTGGTTTGCCATTGCCTTCTTCTGGGCAGTGTCTTTACAAGACGGGTGACCCCAGCCATTATCAATACTCTTCAGAGATTGTCTGCCTGGCATCAGTGGTCACATAACCAGGACTTGTGATATGCACCTGCTACTCATACGACCATCCACCGCCTGCTCCCGTGGATGTCTTCACATGACCCTGACTGGGGGCTAAGCAGGTGCTCCACCTTGCCCAAGGGTGACCTGCAGGCT
The DNA here is from genome assembly GCF_048418815.1 of Hemitrygon akajei. Lineage (NCBI taxonomy): Eukaryota > Metazoa > Chordata > Chondrichthyes > Myliobatiformes > Dasyatidae > Hemitrygon > Hemitrygon akajei. Next base: position 51,702,128 of record NC_133152.1, read on the forward strand.
GGCGGAGGGAAGGAGCGCCTTACCCCACCTTTGGTAGAGACGTATCTCCACCCTGCCACCTCACTATATACAAAGTAAAAAAATCTAAAGTTTAGGACAAGGACTAACCATTTTGCCCCTCAAGCATTTCATAAGATCATGATTGATTCACTTGCAACTGAAACTAAGCATTTTTTTCTGCCCCTGATAATCTTCCACCCTCTTTGCTTATCAAGTCAATAGACAACTCCTTCAGAGAACATCGTATGTGACTCTAGTCATCGCACCACTACTTATCAAGAAGCTCTCTGTGTCAGCCTCAATAACATTCTGAGACTATACTTCCATCGCAGTTTATTCAATATTCATAACTCTCGGAGAGAAAAAAATTCACCAGGTCCCATCCTCCAGTGCGATGGTGGAGTACATGGATGCAGCAGTCCCTCTGGGTCCAAACAAAGGTGCAGTTGTTCTTCCTTTACGCCTTTCCCACGCTCACAAGACACAGCTGTTTACCAAGAACGTCGAGTACTCCAGGTCTACCCCACTAGTGAGTTGCTGGACAGCGATGGAGCTGGACTTGTTGGGCACCGTGTTGTAGCCTGTTTCTGCCACCCAGGGAGGAAGGCATCAGAGGACCGTGTAGGCAGTGCGTGATCCAACGCATCGCCTCCGTGCTTGTCTTGGAGTTGTTGCTCTGATCACAAGACCCTGTTGGATATCGGCAATGTGGAATGCCACGAGTCCGATTCAATGGTTCATTTACAAGACCGGTGGCCAGGGGGAGCTGCGTTGCCTCTGTTGGTTGCGCGGACCAGGGCCCCAAGCTGCGGGGTCACCTGTTGCGGCCATCGAGGAAGGAGGCACCGGAATCGGCTGTGTGCCTCTGGGTTCCATGTCAGGCTGGAGGCTGGCCCCTTACATCGGTGCTGCTCTCCAGTGTTCGCTCGGTGGGAGACAAGCTGGATTACCTTTGTCTGCTGGTGCATTGCACGATATGAGGAACTGCTCTGGCTGTCCTTGCTACAGGACAACATCTATCAGTCTACAGACCATGACACTCAGAGACTTGGGCTAGATTATTTTTTTAAATCTGTTTTATAACTGTATGTTTTTCTGCTTTCAGAACTATATGTGCTATAAGTGTTGTGTGTGGTGTGTGACCGTTGGCTCTGTGTTTTGCACTTTGGCCCCAGGGGAACACTGTTTCATTTAGCTGTATCCCCGTGCATTGTCGAATGACATTTAATCTTCAGCTTGAACTTGACCTTAAATGGCTAGCACCTTATTTTTTGAAAAGTCATGCATCGTTCTAGATTTTTCCACAAGAAAATCAATATTGACAATTTCAGGGGCCCTGCACAGGAACCCATTTCAGTAACTCCTCACAGACAACCTGATGTCTATCAACCAAGATGACCCAGAAGGGCCTGCAGTGCCCTGGTGCACTATCAATATCGTTTGATTTCCCAATCGATAAGTACCTAAACTGGTTTGATAAAAATAACCTGAAATGCAGACGGACAACCCACAAAGTCCGACAGAAACATCATTAGATACAGAGCGGCTGGCAGCTATGAAAAGGCAACCCAGCAAACAGCAGATGCTGTGGCATGTGTGGGTTATTCAACTCAAAACCAATCACCCAAGAAGGAGGGTATGCTTAAGCCTGTCTACATTCATAGTTCAGTGGTGGAGAGAGTCAGCAGCTTTAAATTCCTGGATGTTAACATATCAATTACCTGACCCGGTCACTGTGGATATATATTACATAAGGAAGGACACCAACATCTTTCTTATATTAAGGAGGTTTGTCATGTCACTAAACACTCAAAGAAACTTCTACTGATACACTGCCGAAGGTATCTTGACTGATTCCCATTACAGTCTGTTGCGGCAATTCAAATGCACTGGGGCATGAGAAGCTGGAGAGAGGATTGGATATAAACCGATGCTTCTCTGCCACATTCTTTCTCCACCAAGGCACTGCCTCAAGGAGGCAACATCTATCGCCAAAAATCTTCACCATCCCGGCCATGTTAACTTAGTTTTGAGCACAAGACGATGGAGAACAAGGAACTCAGAAATGAGAAACGTTAAAACTGCTGTTTCAAACTGATTTGGAAACACTACCACAAACCACAGGAAAATCTGCATGCAGATGCTGGAAATCTGAGCAACACACCCAAAATGTGGGAAGAGCTCAAGAGGCCAGGCAGCATCTGTGGAAAAGGTACAGTCGACGTTTTGGGCAGAGACCCTTCGGCAGGACTGGAGAGAAAAAGATGAGTAGATTTAAAAGGTGGGGGGAGGGGAGAGAGAAAAACACAAATTGATTTTAGTGAAACCTAGAGGGGGAGGGATGAAGTAAAAAGCTGGGAAGTTGATTGGTGAAAGAGATACAGGGCTGGAGAAGGGGGAGTCTGATAGGAGAGGACAGAAGGCCATGCAAGAAAGAAAAGGGGGAGGAGTACCAGAGGGAAGTGAAGGGCAGGCAAGGAGATCAGGTGAGAGAGGGAAAAGGGGATGGGGAATGGAGGAGGTGGGGGGAGGGGGTGGCAGGCATTTCCAGAAGTTTGGGAAATCGATGTTCGTGTCATCAGGTCAGAAGCTATCCAGACGGAATAGCTGTCTGGATAGCTATTCCTCATAACAACATTTTGCTGTTCCTCCAACTTGAGTATGGCCTTATTGCAACAGTAGAGGAGGCCATGGATGATCATATCGGAATGCGAATGGCCACTGGGAGATCACGCTTGACAGACAGAGCGTAGACGCTCAGCGAAGCGGTCTCACTGATATACAAGAGGTCACACCAGACACGGTACATGAACCCAACAGACTCGGTGGTTCCTCCAGCATTTTGTGTGTGTTGCTCAGAATTGCTATTTCTTTATTTGGTATTGTTGAGGAAGGAGTTATAATTTTGGAGCCTTCTCATTGGCTTTTATTTCTCTTGTGGCTAGGAGGGCGATTTTGCTTAAATGGAAGAAGTTGCCCCCCCCCCCACACATACTCAGTGGTTATGTAATGTTATAACCATATAACCATATAACAATTACAGCACGGAAACAGGCCATCTCAGCCCTTCTAGTCCGTGCCGAATGCTTACTCTCACTTAGTCCCACCTACCTGCACTCAGCCCAGAACCCTCCATTTATTTCCTGTCCATATACCTATCCAGTTTTTTTTTAATGACAAAATCGAACCTGCCTCTACCACTTCCACTGGAAGCTCGTTCCACACAGCTACCACTCTCTGAGTAAAGGAGTTCCCCCTCATGTTACTCCTAAACTTTTGCCCCTTACTCTCAACTGATATCCCCTTGCTTGAATCTCCCCTACTCTCAAAGGAAAATGCCTATCCCCTCATAATTTTAAATACCTCTATCAAGTACCCCCTCAACCTTCTACGTTCCAAAGAATAAAGACCTAACTTTTTCAACCTTTCTCAGTAACTCAGGTGCTGAAACCCAGGTAAAATTCTAGTAAATCTCCTCTGTATTCTCTCTATTTTGTTGACATCTTTCCTATAATTCGGTGACCAGAACTGTACACAATACTCCAAATTTGGCCTCACCAATGCCTTGTACAATTTTAACATTACATCCCAACTCCTATACTCAATGCTCTGATTTATAAAGGCCAGCATACCAAAAGCTTTCTTCACCACCCTATCCACATGAGATTCCACCTTCAGGGAACTATGCACCATTATTCCTAGATCACTCTGTTCTACTGCATTCCTCAATGCCCTACCATTGATACCCCACTTTGTCTGCACAAGCAGCAGCAAAGGCATCAGCCACCCTTCCACCCCCATCTGCGCCAGCAGAAGCCCCCACCACCCACCATGCAAGCAGAACTAGGAGCACCGAAGTCTCCATTGATCCAGAGTCCATCACACTACAGTCCACAAACCACACCTCGGTATCTCAGACAGGTTCTCTCTCTGCAGCGACGGGGAGAGTGGTCACTGCTGAAACAATGAGAGCACACACCAATAACTTGCTGTTCCGATGTTCCGATCTTCCACATCGCTCTCCAAGTCCCGCGTCTCGAGGACTGACAGAGTTTCTCTCGACTGAAAGAGAGAGGGATCGATCGAGTACAGGGGCCTCCCTTCGACAGCAGATGGCAATTAGCAAACACACCTCCTGCTGTCTCGATGTTTCAGTTTCTATCATGCTTCAGATGCCGAAATCGGCAAGGAAACAGGTCACTTCCCAACTTCTGACCTTCCAAGCCAAGTCACTTTTATTGTCATTTCGACCATAACTGCTGGTACAGTACATAGTAGAAATGAGACAATGTTTTTTCAGGACCATGGTGTTACATGACACAGTACAAAAACTAGACTGAACTACATAAAAAACAACACAGAGAAAAACTACACTAGACTACAGACCTACCCAGGACTGCATAAAGTGCACAAAACAGTGCAGGCATTACAATAAATAAGGGCAGTAAGGTGTCAGTCCAGGCTCTGGGTATTCAGGAGTCTGATAGCTTGGGGGAAGAAACTGTTACATAGTCTGGTCGTGAGAGCCCGAATGCTTCAGAGCCTTTTCCCAGACGGCAGGAGGGAGAAGAGTTTGTATGAGGGGTGCGTGGGGTCCTTCAGAATGCTGTTTGCTTTGCAGATGCAGCGTGTAGTGTACATGTCTGTAATGGTGGGAAGAGAGACCCCGATGATCTTCTCAGCTGACCTCACTCTCCGCTGCAGGGTCTTGCGATCCGAGATGGTGCAATTTCCAAACCAGGCAGTGATGCAGTTGCTCAGGATGCTCTCAATACAACCCCTGTAGAATGTGGTGAGGATGGAGGGTGGGGGATGGACTTTCCTCAGCCTTCGCAGAGAGTAGAGACATCTTCAGCAAGTGAAGCAGTGGGCCTCACAGTTGCTCCGAAAACCCACAGCTTGCAAAGACTGGTAGTTTGAACTGTAGATCAGAGATTCTGACAGAACCACAATGTGTGTGTGTGTGTGTGTGTGTGTGTGTGTGTGTGTGTGTGTGTGTGTGTGTGTGTGTGTGTGTGTGTGTGTGTGTGTGTGTGTGTGTGTGTGTGTGTGTGTTTTGTATATTTATGTATTTATTTATTTAATTATTATGCATAAAATCTTTTTTTATCACTGATTTTTTTTGCCTCACGAACAAATTACATTCAATACAACCAGTTGCCAATTACATTTTGACTGTTTAACCCAGACACCCCCCAACCCTCATCGCCATTCCCCCTCCATTCCTCATCCTCATCCTCACCCCCTCTCCATCCCTCCACCCCTCTCTCTCCCCCCACCCCTCTTCCCTCCACCAACCAAATGAATAGTAGTGCATACACAGCAGAGCATTCCTATTTATAGTCGGCTGGTGTGGTATACTGCGTCCGGTGCTCCCAGTGTGGCCTTTTATATATTGGTGAGACCCGACGCAGACTGGGAGACTGTTTCGTGGAACACCTACGCTCGGTCCACCAGAAAAAGCAGGATCTCCCAGTGGCCTCACATTTTAGTTCCACGTCCCATTCCCATTCTGATATGTCTATCCATGGCCTCCTCTACTGTCAAAATGAATCCAAACTCAGGTTGGAGGAACAACACCTTATATACCGCCTGGGTAGTCTCCAACCTGATGGCATGAACATTGACTTCTCTAACTTCCATTAATGCCCCTCCTCCCCCTTCTTACCCCATCCCTGACATATTTAGTTGTTTGCCTGTTCTCCATCTCCCTCTGGTGCTTCCTCCCCCCCTTTCTTTCTCCTGAGGCCTCCCATCCCATGATCCTTTCCCTTCTCCAGCTCTATATCACTTTTGCCAATCACCTTTCCAGCTCTCAGCTTCATCCCACCCCCTCCGGTCCTCTCCTATCATTTTGCATTTCCCCCTCCCCCCTCTATTTTCAAATCTCTTAGTATCTTTCCTTTCGGTTAGTCCTGACGAAGGGTCTCGGCCCGAAACGTCAACAGTGCTTCTCCTTATAGATGCTGCCTGGCCTGCTGTGTTCCACCAGCATTTTGTGTGTGTTGTTGTTCCTATTTTAACAGAAGATCTTTTGAGTTAGATATTAAATAAAAAGTCAGAAGGTTTATTATCACCGGCAGGTGATGTAAAGTATGTTCACTTCGCAGCAGCAGTTCAATGCAATACACAATAAAGAAGAAAAAAAACAAAATAAAATAATACTTAAAAAATAACTAAATCTATTACAGTAAATGAATATTGAATAGAATTGTGCAAAAAACAGAAATACTATACATTAAAAAAGTGAGGTAGTATCCAAGGGTTCAAGGTTCATTTAATAATCGGATAGGAGAGGGGAAGAAGCTGTTCCTGAATCGCTGAGTGTGTGCCTTCAGGCTTCTGTACCTCCTACCCGATGACAACAGTGAGAAATGGGCATGCCCTGGGTGCTGGAGGTCCTTAATAATGGACGCTGCTTTTCTGAGACACCGCTCCTTGAAGATGTCCTGGGTACTTTGTAGGTTAGTACTTAAGATGGAGCCGACTCAGCTTACAACCCTCGGCAGCTTCTTTCGGTCCTGTGCAGTAGGCCCCCCTCCCCCGCCATACCAGACAGTGATGCAGCCTGTCAGAAGGCTCTCCATGGTGCATCTATAGAAGTTCTACAGTGTATTTGTTGACATACCAAATTTCTTCAAACCCCTAATGAAGTATAGCCACTGTCCTGCCTTCTTTATAACTGCATCAATATGTTGGGACCAGGTTAGATCCTCAGAGATCTTGACATCCAGGAACTTGAAACTGCTCACTCTCCCCACTCGTGATCCCTCTATGAGGACTGGTATGTGTTCCTTCATCTTACCCTGCCGGAAGTCCACAATCAGCTGTTTCACCTTCCTGATGTTGAGTGCCAGGTTGTTGCTGCAGCACCACTCCACTAGTTGGCATATCTCACTCCTGTAAGCCCTCTTGTCACCACCTGAGATTCTACGAACACTGGTTATATCATCAGCAAATTTATAGATGGCATTTGAGCTATGCCTAGCCACACAGTCATGGGTATAGAGAGAGTAGAGCAGTGGGCTAAGCACACACCCCTGAGGTGCACCAGTGTTGACCGTCAGCGCGGAGGAGATGTTATCACTAATCCCCACCGACTGTGGTCTTCCAGTTAGGAAGTCAAGGATCCAATTGCAGAGGAAGGTACAGAGGCCTACGTTCTGTAACTTCTCAATCAGGATTGTGGGAATGATGGCATTAAATGCTGAGCTATAGTCGATGAATAGCATCTTGACATGGTTGTTTGTGTTGTCCAGGTGGTCTAAAGCCGTGTGAAGAGCCATAGAGATTGCACCTGCCATTGATCTACTATGGCGATAGGCAAATTGCAATCGGTCCTGAGCCTTGCTGAGGCAGGAGTTCAGTCTAGTCGTGACTAACCTCTCAAAGCATTTCATCACTGTCAATGTGAGTGCTACCGGATGATAGTCATTAAGGCAGCTCACAATATTCTTCTTAATTGTTATAATTGTTGCCTTTTTAATAAAATTTCAATAAATATAAATACATACATAGCTTATATACATAGATTGTAGGTACAGAAAATCATGTTGGGCTGTACAAAAGGTGACTAACAGGAAATACATAATAAAGTAGTGATGGAGTTAATGGATGTTAGCGTTGTTCAAAGTTCAAAGTACATTTATTATCAAAGTGTCTTCGCAGTATACAACTCTGAAATTTCTCTTCCCCTCAGACAGACACAAAACAATGAAGAACTATGGAACCAGTCCACCCACCCAAAGAAAATCATCAAACACCAAACCTCCCTCCCCCCACACAAAGAAAAAGTTGCGCAATCGGCTACAGAAAAATCGAGTGGAAACACGGAATATAAAAAACACAAAATCAGAAGGCATAATTCAGCAAGTATCAGCCTTACTGCTTGGGGAAAGTAACTGACTATGAGTCTGGAGTTCCTGGTGTGGATACCGCATAGCCACCTCCCAGATGGAAGTGGGACAAACAGTCCATGAGCAGGGTGTGTGGGATCCTTCACAATGTTACTGGCCCTTTTCTGGCACCTTTCTGCCTATATGATGCCAGGTAGGTTCATGCCAGTGATGCATTGGGCAGTTTGGACTACCCGTTGCAGGGCCTTCCTGTCCACTGCAATGCAGTCTCTGTACCATGCAGTAATGCAGCTTGTCAAGGTGCTCCTGACTGCACATCTGGAGAACGCTGTGAGTAGTCCAGCTCTCCTTGGCCTCCTCGGAAAGTAGAGGCATTGCTGAGCTTCCTTGACTGTGCAGGATGTGGCTGCCATTCTGGCCATTCCCTTTTCCTCCTCCTACCTTTGAGGAAAAGAGAAAGGAGAAAAGGAAGCCCAGACAACCTGGCTCAAGAATAGCTTCTTCTCCATTGATATCGAACTGCTAAACCAATCACCTCTTTCCAGTGTTTTTGCCATGTTCTCGAACCTTTATTCTTCCTTGTGTGAAGTCTGACTTTAGTTATTAGCATGGATCAAGGGTCGTGACAAGGTCGGGGACCAAGTGGTCCAAGCAAAGTCTAAATTGGGAATTGGACCAGTTTATCAATCAGTAAGTACCATTTGGTGGCACAGTCAATGACAACATCAAATTTTTTGGTTCCTTCGTACTTAGTTTAAAGAAACCATTGGTTGTGTGCTGTTTTTTTGTGCCAGGCTCCAGAAACAATGGCTCAATGTCTTAAGTACCAATTATGTTTCACTTTGAAAGGATTTCCCAATCCTTTTCCCAATAACCTATCACTTTTATATGTCTTCTCCAAAGTTTTTAGAACATACAACACTATGAAAAAGTATATAGAGCCAGAGTACTTATCTAAGATTTTTGCATATACTGCCACAAAATAAAACAAATTTCATGACATATGTGAGAGATGATGAACCTGATTCTGATATGGGTCTATATTGTGGATTGAGAGTGGGAAGGGGACAGGGTAAGGGAAATCATGGTTGGGAGAAGGGGAAGGGAGAGGGGAGATAAGGGGGACGTGGCATTGCTAATCAGGGATAGTACCACAGCTGGAGAAAGAGTGGACTTTGTGGAGGGATTGTCTACTGAGTCAGTGTGGGTGGAAGTCGGAAACAGGAAGGGAGCTATCACTCTATTGGGAGTATTCTATAGACCGTCCAATAGCAACAGAGACACTGAGGATCAAGAGGCAGATTTTGGAAAAGTGCAAAAGTAACAGGATTGTTGTCATGGGTGTCTTCAGCTTCCCTAATGTTAATTGGCATCTCCTTAATACAAAACATTTAGATAGGGCAGAATTTCTTATGTATGTCCAGGAAAGATTCCTGACACAATATGGAGACAGGTGGTCTAAAGAAGAGGCCATACTGGGTCTGATGTTCGGCAATGAAACATGACAGGTGTCAGATATTTTGGTAGGTGAGTATTTTGGTGACAGTGATCACAACTCCCTGAATTTACCATTACCTTGGACATGGATAGGAGCAGACAGTATTTAATGAGGGAGGGGAAATTGATGCTATAACTGTGAGCATAAATCGGGAACAGACATACTCAGGGAAATGCATAACGGAAATGGGAAGGTTTTTAGGGAGCACTTGCATGGGATTCTGGATACATTTGTCCCATGAGGTAGTGAAAGGATGGTAGAGTAAAGAAACCATGGTTGGCAAGAGATGGGGAACATCTAGACAAAAGAAAGAAAGAAGCTTGCTTAAATTTTAGGGTGCAAGCCTCAGACAGGGCTCAAGAGAGTTACAGGATAGTCAAGAAGGAGCTGAAGAATGGACTTCGGAAAGCTAGAAGCGGGGAAGAGAAAGTGAGCAAGATTAAAGAAAAGCCCCAGAGGCATTCGATATGAATGTGAAGAACAGGAGGATAACTAGAGTGAGGATAGGACCATTCAGGGATGAAAGAGGAAATAGGTTCCTGGTGTCAGAGGAGGTAAGGACCAGATGGGATATATCCAAGGCTACTATGGGAAGCAAGGAAGAGATTGTTGTGCCCTTGGCATTGACCTTTGCCTCCTCACTGGCCACATGAGTAGTACCAGATGTTTGGAGGAAAGGATAACCCAGGAATTATCGATGGTGAGCCTAACCTCAGTGATAGGCAAATCATTGGAGGAAATTCTTAGAGACAGGATCTAGAGCACTTGAAGCATAGTTTGATTGGCAGTAATCAGCAATGGTTTGTGAGAGGCAGGTCATGCCTCACCTCACAAGCCTGATCAGATTCTTGGGGATGTGACAAAGCACATTGATGAGGGTAAATCAGTGGATATCTTCTGTGGTTAGCTTTGAGCGAGCTAGGTCTTTTCTCTTTGGAGCAAAGGAGGATGAGCGGTAACTTGATAGGCGTGTACAAGATGATAAGAGGCATAGATCGAGTGGATAGTCAGAGACATTTTCCAAGGGCGGGAAAGGCTAACAGCAAGGGCATAATTTTAAGGTGATTGGAAGAAGGTATAGGAGACATGTTTTTTTTAAACACAAAGTGGTGGGTGAGTGGAACATTTTGCTGGGGGTGGTGGTAGAAGTAGATACATTAGGGGTGCTAAGTAACTCTTAGATAGGCACACGGATGACGGAGAAATTGAGAGTTATGTAGGAGGGAAGGGTTGCATTGATACTAGGGTAGGTTAAAAGGGTAGCCCAACAGCATGGGCCAAAGGGCCTACACTGAGCGTTAATGTTCTATATTCTGTTTTCTCTGTACAATTTTAACGTTATTGCTTTCTTTCCTGTAGATAGGTGACCAGAACTGCACACAATACTCCAAATTTTGCCTCTACAACATCTCATCCAACTTCAACATAATATCCCAACTGCTATGCTCAATGCTCCGATTTATGAAGGCCAATGTGCTAAAATGGCCCATTCTTTGCCACAATGAGGATACTCTCAGGATGGAGGAGCAACACCTCATATTCCATCTAGGCAGCCTCCATCCTGATGGGCCGAACATGGATTCCTCCTTCTGGTAATATTTTCCCTCCCCCTTCCCTCTTCTTCTATTTCTGCACTCTTGCCTCTTCCCTCTCCTCACTTACCTATCACCTCCCTCTGGTGCCCCTCCTTTCTTTTCACCCACAGTCTACTCTCCTCTCCTATCAGATTCCTTCTTTTCTAGCCCTTTACCTTTCCTACCCAACTGACTTTGCCTAGCGTCGTCCTCTTCCCCCTCCCCCCACATTTTAAATTCTGGTGTCTTCCCCCATTCTTTCCAGTCCCGAAGAAGGGTCTTGGCCTGAGACGTTGGCTGTTCATCCATTTCCTAGATGCTGAGTTCCTCCAGCATCTTGTGTGTGTTGCTCTGGATTTCCAGCACCTGCAGAATCTCATTATGCTAACAGCTCTCTTTACAGCCCTATCTATCTGTGATGCACTTTGAAGGAATAATGGATCAGTATTGCCAGATCCCTTTGTTTAATCACAGTCACTACTGTCCTACCATTCCCTGTGCAAGTCCTACAAACACAAGAGGAGGGGTTCTGATGAAAGATCTCGGTCCAAAATATCAACTATTTACTCTTTTCCACAGACATTGCCTGACCTGCTCAGTTTCTCCAGCATTTTGTGTGTGTTGTGTGAAAATCCTCTCAAAGAGCAAAGCCTTACACTTGTCTGCATTAAATGCTATCTACCAGTCTTCAGTCCATTTTCCAGCTGGTTTCTTCTTTGATTTCCAAAGCCAATTTCTCATTATTCTGTAAAAGCCCACCTGACTGGGTGTTGTTTTAATCACTCTAATGTTACTATACAGATGGTTTAATAAGGGCAGGAAAATCAAGTCTAGAATTTGGTGCATTAGAAAAGGTTGTTAAGTTGATTTCAGATCTGCCTTACACATGGCACCTTAATACCTTGGAAGGGTTTCAATGCACCCATGGGCATCCAGTAAACATTTGCTTATTATCTGCAGGTGTGATTACCAACAGTACAGGCACTCAAGTACAAAGAAGGTTTCCCGAAACTTTTCTCGGCCCGAAACGTCGACTGTACTTCTTCCTATAGATGCTGCCTGGCCTGCTGTGTTCCACTAGCATTTTGTGTGTTTTTGAATTTCCAGCATCTGCAGATTTCCTTATGTTTGCGTTCCTGAAACACACAATTCTCCAAAATTTAGAATAGTTCCAAAAATTTAGACAATCCTTTCTTAATTAGGAGGCAGAGCAAAGTTAAGACGGCACTAAACAGTAACTCCTTTGCTTGCATCTTCGGAAACAGCTCTCTTTCCATCTTTAATATCTTTAGTTTTCCCTTTCAGGGTTCTTTTGAAGACCCTGACCTGGAGTTATACGCTGTCTTTGGATCTTTGTGGGAATGGAACCTGTTCTTGGGGTTTCAGGACTGGCTGTTGTTCGATATGCTAAGGGTTCGGCCTGAGAGTCTGGCTGGGATTTGAAAGCCTAAGATCTTGGGGCTCTGGAGACGGGTGGATCGAGGATTGGTGTCATGGCAGGAGACCTGCGTGTCGTTAGGGGAGCCAGGATGTCTGTTGTGTGCACGAAGACCCAAGATCTTTGAAATCTTCTGGCACAGAGCTCAAAAAAACTGATGTAATGGACTTTTAACATCATAAACCAGTGTTTGTTATGTCTCCATGCTTGCTGGAAAAATGTAAACACCTCCTTCTCCCTTATTACGGAGAGAGAAAACCTGTGGTATGTTGAATGCTGGGTGAAACACGAAGTCTTTGGGGTAACTGCAAGTCTGTGTCTTTGCTGTTGCTTTGCTCACGCTTGAGTGCTCGGTGCCGATGCTTGCTTTTTTTTGCCGGTGGAGGGAGGGGGAATTGCTGCTTACACCTGGGAGGGAGGGGAGCTGTGGGGGAGGTACTTTTGAGTTCTTACGTTTAACTGTCATTCATTCTTTGGGGCACTTCTCTGTTTTCGTGGATGTTTGCAAAGAAAAAGCATTTCAGGATGTATATTGATAGATAGATAGATAGATAGATAGATAGATAGATAGATAGATAGATACTTTATTCATCCCCATGGGGAAATTCAACTTTTTTTTCCAATGTCCCATACACTTGTTGTAGCAAAACTAATTACATACAATACTTAACTCAGTAAAAAAAATATGATATGCATCTAAATCACCGTCTCAAAAAGCATTAATAATAGCTTTTAAAAAGTTCTTAAGTCAAATTAAGAAATTGTATACATTTCTCTGATATTAAGTCGGACCTTTGAACCTTTGCATCTTAATGTAATGTTGAGGCTTTAAAAAGCACTGGTGAGGCCTCACTTGGAGAATTGAGAGCAGTTTTGGCACCTTATCAAAGAAAGGATGCTCTGACATTGGAGAGGGTTCAAAGTAGGTTATGAAAAAGATTCCAGGATTGAAAGGCTTGTCATATGAAGAGTATTTGATGGCCCTAAGCTTCTACTCATTGGAATTTGAAGAATGAGGGGTGTCCTCATCAAAACCTATTGAATGTTGAAGGGCCTTGATAGAGTGGATGTGGAGAGGATGTTTCCGTTGATGGGGGAGTCAAAGACCAGGACCAGAATAGAAGTGTGTCCAAAATCTTTGTCTTATGGTCTTTTAGAACAGAGATAAGGAAGGAGGTACAGAAACATGAAGGCGCACACTCAGCAATTCAGGAACAGCTTCTTCCCCTTTGCTATCTGATTTCTAAATGGACCTTGAACCCATGAACACTACCTCGCTTCCTTTTTTATTTCTGTCTTTTTGTCCTACTTATTTTAACTACTTAATAGGCATACACATACTTAAGGTAACTCACATTTTTCTCTGTATTTATTTATCATTGTACTGCTGCCACAAAGTTAACAAATTTCACAACGTATGCTGGTGATACTAAACCTGATTCTGATTCTGAAGTCACTTGGATCACGTTTCTTCCCCATTCTGGTGTTTGGTCTGAACCTCGTGACAAGTCAGCATGTTTTGTGCATTGTGTTGCTGCCACATGATTGTCTGATTAGATATTTGCATTAACAGGAGTACAATTGTTCCTAATAAGGTGGCCTCCGTATGTATAATATTTATTGTGATATGATATACAGTTCTGATTGCTACACTCTCAGAAGGATATGATAGAACAGGAGATTCACCGGGAGATTGTCCGGATTGGAGGATTTGAGTTGTCGGGAGGGACTGGTTCAGTTGGACTTGCTTACCTGGTGCAGAACAGGCTGAGCTGTGATAGATTTGTGGGAGATTATGAGCGTCCTTAGGCAAAATCCTTTTACCTTGATAAGGAAATCCAAAACCAAAGGTTATAGGTATCAGGTGAGACAAAGGAGTTGTAAAGGGAACCAGAAGGGTCGATTTATTTTAGAGTGGTTGATTTCTCAAATACATTGCCAGAGGAGGTGGTGGAATCAAATACAATTCTTTCAGTAATGTACAAAAGTCTTAGGTAATGTACAAAAGTATATAGCTAGGGTGCCTTACACTTTGGCACAGTGCTGTATTTGTCAACGTGGAGTGGAGAGCGTGCTTGCAAATCAGGCGGGAGCAACGGATGTTGGGAATGGTGAGTGTGGAGTGCCGCAGGAGGTGGTAGAGAAGGAATTCCAGGGGTGCGGGGTGTCGTGGATAACAAGGTCAGTTGATTCCAACCATTTGGTTTATTGATTATTACAGAATGTCTCTGTTCCCACTCCCTCTCCCTTTTCCCAACCATGATTCCTCTCTCCCTACCCCCTTCCCACTCTCAATCCACAATGGAGACCTGTTATGCCTGCAGCCCCCTCCTTTGTGAGAATCGCAAGATCACTATTGGGTTGGGTCAGGGGACCCAGGAAATGAGAGAGAGACGTGCAGAATGCCTCGTTCCCTGGCGATGTAAAGTCACGGGACATGGCCATTGTCTCTTGGAGACACATTTGTGGATTGGGATGCTATGCTACATGAATGCCCTCAGGCAAAGTGGGTTGGGTGAGAAAGAGATTGCATCACCCCAACCTGATTGACATCTACAGCCCTGCAAGTCAGGATAAAAGGGGGGCTGTAGGAACAGCCCCTCAGACGCACCAGAAGAAACGCTAGTGATCCCGTAATAGCGGGAAGCCATTTGAAGGAGGCCACGTGTGTTCAGTTCCATTGCTTGGGACAGGTGGCTGGAACCACGGAAAACAGCTTTTAGCTAACAACGGGGAAAGCAACTCCCCCGACTCAAAGGACTGGCATCATAAAAGACCTGGGCAAGTTTAAAACCGTCTCTCTCAAACCCAAAGAGCTGCAGCTTGAATGAACTGAAGTGACTTTTATATTTCCATCGGACAACACATTATCCCCAGACAACGATAGAGCTATTTCTTATTGATTATTATTATACCCGCACTTTTAGAGTTAGTATTGACGAAGTATATTATCTGCATGTTTGCATTAATATTATTTTGTGTCTTTTTATCAATAAATACTGTTAAAAAAATAGTACCATCAGACTTCAACGGACCTCTCTATCTTTGCTGGTAAGTGACCCAGTTACGGGGTGAGTAACAGACCCAAAACAGAATCAGGTTTGTCATCAATCATATATGTCATGAAATTGTTTCTTTTGTGTGTCAGTGGTATTGCACAATACATAAAATTACTACTGTACTGTACAAAAGTCTCAGGCACTCTAGCTATATATATGTGCCTATGATTCTTCCACTGGACATTTAGAAGGCATTTAGTTGGAAATGAGTAGAAGGAATCAGTCCGAGCAACACACACAAAATGCTGGAGGAACTCAGCAGGACAGGCAGCATCCATGGAAAAAAGTACAGCTGACGTTTCGGCAGAACTGGAGAAAAGAAAAGCTGAGGAGTAGATTTGAAAGGTGGGGGGGTGGGTAGGTGATAGGTGAAGCCTGATGAGGGAGGGGTGAAGTGAGGAGCTGGGAAGTTGATTGGTGAAAGAGACAGAATGTCATGGAAGAAGGAAACCGGGGGGAAGGAGCACGAGAGGGAGGGGATGAGTGGTCAGGGAGATGGGCTGAGAGAGGGGAAAGGGGATGGGGAATGGAGAAGGGGGCATTACCGGAAGCTTGAGAAATCAGTGTTCATGCCATCAGGCTGGAGGCTAACAAATCATTGTGTCTATCTGAATGTGGGCAAGTGTGGTTAGCGTTGTAGAATTCTGATGTTTGTAATCCAAGGTTCTTTTGGAAGTCAGGATGGAGACAGGAAATTTATTGCTTCACAATTGCTTTATTAAGCGTTAAAAGAGCGATGAATATTGGAAAGCAGGTAGTGATAGAGGTCAGTAGTAGATGGGGGAGAGGAAGTAAAAGATGGGACCACAGCTTGGACAGTTCTTTATACCATAGACAAGAAACATTCCCATCAAGAGTCAACCAATTAGATTGAAATCTTGCAACACCAGAGAACTGTGAAGATCTTTCCCAAATATAAAGAATAAACAACTGCAGTTACGTGTATATTAGTTATACTAAATGCAAGCAGATAATTGTCAAAAAGTTGTGATATGGGAGAGAGAGAGAGAGAGAGAGAGAGAGAGGGGTGGGGAGAGGGGAGAGAGAGAAGTGGGTCAATACTTAACTGACTTTAATGAGAACTGTTGCAGAATTTAAAGGAAAGGGGAAACAGGGCGGTTAACTAAATCTGTCAAGCTGAAAGTTGAATACCCAAACTGCAGCTGAAGTCAATTCGCCAGTACTAAATGAATATCTATCCTTTCCAGCGTCAGTCTTCCCCAGACATGGACAAAGACAAGCAGGAAGGGCAACTCTGCTTTTGCTGAACTCATACCAAGACTACAACAAAAGGAAGGAATTTAAATGCTGTCATTATGTAACAGTAATTAGCTGAAACGTGAATATTCGTGAGCACGATTGCCGAACTTGCCATCTGTGGGGGTGTGTAGACCACAGCAGAGTCTGTAACACAGTTATCTGTCAGGCTGCAAAGGAAATAGCACAGAGTCTAATCCGACAGTGCGGTAGATGATCAGAAAGTTGCTTGCTTGTGTGTGTTGCTTGAATACCCAGCATCTGCAGATTTCCTCGTGTCCTGCCTTGTGTGCTGCTGTTTGCTTATGGCAGCAATGAAGGCCCTCCATCTCTGCCTGTCCTTGGCCATCTTGTGTATTGGGCCCCAGGTGTGGTTCAGGGTTCGCATTTCTGCCTCTACTGTAGGGCAACAAGTTGTCTTTGGTCTCCCGCGTTTCCTCCGCCCTTCAGGGGTCCGATGAAGAGCTGTCTTGATGCTGCAGTTGGCCTTCTTTCTGAAGTTGGTCTTGCCGGTGTTCAAGGCTTCCTTCATCGTGCCAGTAGCTTCCTTTCGGTCTTCACCACTGTCGGCCGTGTAAGTCCCAGGCGGAGACTCAGGAATAACATGATGACGTGTTTCACAGATACACAAGGATTCTTTATTGCTGTTTCTGTAACAATTTCTTACCAGTCAGGATTATTAGTCCTGAGATAACCCCCCTCCCCAACCAATCTGGAAGGCTGGTGGTCCACTGTTAGTCTGGCCTCTACCCTTTGACCTGTTTGGCATGGCTGACCCTACCAAGAGCCAAAGCATAAAGTCTGGATCATTCCAGACTCTCTCAAAGCATAAACTCTGGGTCATTGAGGTTTGCAAGCCTCCAAACCACGACAAAGTTGTGGTCCTCTTGGAGGGATGGTCAGAAAGGATGGCACGGAACGAGTGGGCCGAATGGCTCTTTTCTGTGTTGTACGACTCTAAGAGTCAATGCGGGCGATGCTTCTGAGCGACGTGGATTTTAGCAAGATGCCACGTGGCACATCAGCCAGAAACGTGAAAGGCCATGCCATCCAAAGGAGGGTGACAAAAGGGATCGTAGATCATCTCAGTGGTATGGAGGGGAATGGTTGGCATGTGGTAGAGGTCAGCACAGTAGTGTAGAGGTTAGCACAGCACCGGTGATCACTGGTCGAGGGTTCAATTCCCACCTCAGTCTGTCAGGGGTTTGTACATTTCCCCAGTGCCCACATGGTGCCCTGGTTTTCTCCCGTCTTCCTAAAGATGTCCGTGTCTGTTAGGGTTAGTAAACTGTCGGCATGCTACATTGGCTCCGGAGTATGGTGACACTCGTGGGCTGCCCCCTCGGACTGTGTCGGTTGTTGTCGCAACACGACGCATTTCAATGTTTCGATGTACGTGTGACAAATGAAGCTCATCTTTAATTTTTAAAAGTCACATTTTTGTGACTGGAAGCCATAGAGCTCGGTTCCAGTCCCTTGCCTTTTGTGACACGTGATGTTGGAGGTGGGATGAAGCAGATTGCCGGCGGTTGTAGGCAGTGAGGAGGAAAGTTTCAGGTTTCAGGATGGTGTGGATGAAATGGACAGTAACAAAAGGAATTTAACGTGAAGGGGTTTGAGGTAAAACATGGCAGGGGAAGACACAACAAGTCAGAGAATGGTGAGACGGATGGAGCCAAAGAGTGTGCATGAGTGAACATCATAAAGTGGACGGACAAATGTGGTTAAGAACGCATAATGGAACAGAGGATCATGGTTATACCAAAACCACGTTAACAAGTTCTCAACCACAGCGAGGTCACTGCATATTGTTCCAGTAACTTTGAGGACAGTCTGCAAAATCTTAAGCCACACACACACATTCTCTCTCTCTCTCTCTCTCTCTCTCTCACACACACACACACGCACGCACGCACGCACGCGCACACACACACACACACACACACACATTCTCTCTCTCTCACACACACACACACACATTCTCTCTCCCTCTCTCTCTCTCTCACACACACACACATTCTCTCTCTCTCTCTCACACACACACACTGCTGGAGGAATTCAGCAGGCTGGGCAGCATCTATGGAAAAGAGTACAGTCGATGTTTCTGGCTGAGACCCAACTCAGGACTGCAAAATCTTAGGTTGCTTTCTTGGAGCAGAGAAGGCTAAAGAGAGATGTAACTATAAACTTATATGGGGCCCAGTTAGAGAAGGAGAAGACTAGAAGGATCTGTCATTCTGGTAAATTTTCCCCCACTCCCTTCCCTCTTCTTAATTTTCCCACTCCGACTCACCTCTTCTTCTCCTCACCTGCCTATCACCTCCCCCTGGTGCTCCCCTCCTTCCCTTTCAGCCATGGTTCACTGGCCTATCAGATTCCTTCTTCTTCAGGCCTTCACCTTTCCCACCTATCACCTCCCAGCTTCTTAGTTCATCACCCCTCCCCCATCCACTTAGTTTCACCTATCATCTGCCAGCTTGTACTCCTTCCCCTCCCCCACCTCCTGATTATGGCATCTTCCTCCTTCATTCCCAGTCCAAAGATGTCGACCGGTGAGTAGGTTAACTGGTCATTGTGAATTGTCCCGTGACTAGAATAGGGTTAAATTGGGGATTGCTGGGCTGTGCAGCTCAAAGGGCCGGAAGGGCCAATTCCAATAAATAAATTTCAATAAATAAATAAGTGGTTTGCCATTGCCTTCTTCTGGGCAGTGTCTTTACAAGACGGGTGACCCCAGCCATTATCAATACTCTTCAGAGATTGTCTGCCTGGCATCAGTGGTCACATAACCAGGACTTGTGATATGCACCTGTTACTCATACGACCATCCACCGCCTGCTCCCGTGGATGTCTTCACATGACCCTGACTGGGGGCTAAGCAGGTGCTCCACCTTGCCCAAGGGTGACCTGCAGGCTGGCGGAGGGAAGGAGCGCCTTACCCCTCCTTTGGTAGAGACGTATCTCCACCCTGCCACCTCACTATATACAAAGTAAAAAAAATCTAAAGTTTAGGACAAGGACTAACCATTTTGCCCCTCAAGCATTTCATAAGATCATGATTGATTCACTTGCAACTGAAACTAAGCATTTTTTTTCTGCCCCTGATAATCTTCCATCCTCTTTGCTTATCAAGTCAATAGACAACTCCTTTGGAGAACATCGTAGCTGACTCTAGTCATCGCACCACTACTTATCAAGAAGCTCTCTGTGTCAGCCTCAATAACATTCTGAGACTATACTTCCATCGCAGTTTATTCAATATTCATAACTCTCGGAGAGAAAAAAATTCACCAGGTCCCATCCTCCAGTGCGATGGTGGAGTACATGGATGCAGCAGTCCCTCTGGGTCCAAACAAAGGTGCAGTTGTTCTTCCTTTACGCCTTTCCCACGCTCACAAGACACAGCTGTTTACCAAGAACATCGAGTACTCCAGGTCTACCCCACTAGTGAGTTGCTGGACAGCGATGGAGCTGGACTTGTTGGGCACCGTGTTGTAGCCTGTTTCTGCCACCCAGGGAGGAAGGCATCAGAGGACCGTGTAGGCAGTGCGTGATCCAACGCATCGCCTCCGTGCTTGTCTTGGAGTTGTTGCTCTGATCACAAGACCCTGTTGGATATCGGCAATGTGGAATGCCACGAGTCCGATTCACTGGTTCATTTACAAGACCGGTGGCCAGGGGGAGCTGCGTTGCCTCTGTTGGTTGCGCGGACCAGGGCCCCAAGCTGCGGGGTCACCTGTTGCGGCCATCGAGGAAGGAGGCACCGGAATCGGCTGTGTGCCTCTGGGTTCCATGTCAGGCTGGAGGCTGGCCCCTTACATCGGTGCTGCTCTCCAGTGTTCGCTCGGTGGGAGACAAGCTGGATTACCTTTGTCTGCTGGTGCATTGCACGATATGAGGAACTGCTGTGGCTGTCCTTGCTTCAGGACAACATCTATCAGTCTACAGACCATGACACTCAGGGACTTGGGCTAGATTATTTTTTAAAATCTGTTTTATAACTGTATGTTTTTCTGCTTTCAGAACTATATGTGCTATAAGTGTTGTGTGTTGTGTGTGACCGTTGGCTCTGTGTTTTGCACTTTGGCCCCAGGGGAACACTGTTTCATTTAGCTGTATCCCCGTGCATTGTCGAATGACATTTAATCTTCAGCTTGAACTTGACCTTAAATGGCTAGCACCTTATTTTTTGAAAAGTCATGCATCGTTCTAGATTTTTCCACAAGAAAATCAATATTGACAATTTCAGGGGCCCTGCACAGGAACCCATTTCAGTAACTCCTCACAGACAACCTGATGTCTATCAACCAAGATGACCCAGAAGGGCCTGCAGTGCCCTGGTGCACTATCAATATCGTTTGATTTCCCAATCGATAAGTACCTAAACTGGTTTGATAAAAATAACCTGAAATGCAGACGGACAACCCACAAAGTCCGACAGAAACATCATTAGATACAGAGCGGCTGGCAGCTATGAAAAGGCAACCCAGCAAACAGCAGATGCTGTGGCATGTGTGGGTTATTCAACTCAAAACCAATCACCCAAGAAGGAGGGTATGCTTAAGCCTGTCTACATTCATAGTTCAGTGGTGGAGAGAGTCAGCAGCTTTAAATTCCTGGATGTTAACATATCAATTACCTGACCCGGTCACTGTGGATATATATTACATAAGGAAGGACACCAACATCTTTCTTATATTAAGGAGGTTTGTCATGTCACTAAACACTCAAAGAAACTTCTACTGATACACTGCCGAAGGTATCTTGACTGATTCCCATTACAGTCTGTTGCGGCAATTCAAATGCACTGGGGCATGAGAAGCTGGAGAGAGGATTGGATATAAACCGATGCTTCTCTGCCACATTCTTTCTCCACCAAGGCACTGCCTCAAGGAGGCAACATCTATCGCCAAAAATCTTCACCATCCCGGCCATGTTAACTTAGTTTTGAGCACAAGACGATGGAGAACAAGGAACTCAGAAATGAGAAACGTTAAAACTGCTGTTTCAAACTGATTTGGAAACACTACCACAAACCACAGGAAAATCTGCATGCAGATGCTGGAAATCTGAGCAACACACCCAAAATGTGGGAAGAGCTCAAGAGGCCAGGCAGCATCTGTGGAAAAGGTACAGTCGACGTTTTGGGCAGAGACCCTTCGGCAGGACTGGAGAGAAAAAGATGAGTAGATTTAAAAGGTGGGGGGAGGGGAGAGAGAAAAACACAAATTGATTTTAGTGAAACCTAGAGGGGGAGGGATGAAGTAAAAAGCTGGGAAGTTGATTGGTGAAAGAGATACAGGGCTGGAGAAGGGGGAGTCTGATAGGAGAGGACAGAAGGCCATGCAAGAAAGAAAAGGGGGAGGAGTACCAGAGGGAAGTGAAGGGCAGGCAAGGAGATCAGGTGAGAGAGGGAAAAGGGGATGGGGAATGGAGGAGGTGGGGGGAGGGGGTGGCAGGCATTTCCAGAAGTTTGGGAAATCGATGTTCGTGTCATCAGGTCAGAAGCTATCCAGACGGAATAGCTGTCTGGATAGCTATTCCTCATAACAACATTTTGCTGTTCCTCCAACTTGAGTATGGCCTTATTGCAACAGTAGAGGAGGCCATGGATGATCATATCGGAATGCGAATGGCCACTGGGAGATCACGCTTGACAGACAGAGCGTAGACGCTCAGCGAAGCGGTCTCACTGATATACAAGAGGTCACACCAGACACGGTACATGAACCCAACAGACTCGGTGGTTCCTCCAGCATTTTGTGTGTGTTGCTCAGAATTGCTATTTCTTTATTTGGTATTGTTGAGGAAGGAGTTATAATTTTGGAGCCTTCTCATTGGCTTTTATTTCTCTTGTGGCTAGGAGGGCGATTTTGCTTAAATGGAAGAAGTTGCCCCCCCCCCACACATACTCAGTGGTTATGTAATGTTATAACCATATAACCATATAACAATTACAGCACGGAAACAGGCCATCTCAGCCCTTCTAGTCCGTGCCGAATGCTTACTCTCACTTAGTCCCACCTACCTGCACTCAGCCCAGAACCCTCCATTTATTTCCTGTCCATATACCTATCCAGTTTTTTTTTAATGACAAAATCGAACCTGCCTCTACCACTTCCACTGGAAGCTCGTTCCACACAGCTACCACTCTCTGAGTAAAGGAGTTCCCCCTCATGTTACTCCTAAACTTTTGCCCCTTACTCTCAACTGATATCCCCTTGCTTGAATCTCCCCTACTCTCAAAGGAAAATGCCTATCCCCTCATAATTTTAAATACCTCTATCAAGTACCCCCTCAACCTTCTACGTTCCAAAGAATAAAGACCTAACTTTTTCAACCTTTCTCAGTAACTCAGGTGCTGAAACCCAGGTAAAATTCTAGTAAATCTCCTCTGTATTCTCTCTATTTTGTTGACATCTTTCCTATAATTCGGTGACCAGAACTGTACACAATACTCCAAATTTGGCCTCACCAATGCCTTGTACAATTTTAACATTACATCCCAACTCCTATACTCAATGCTCTGATTTATAAAGGCCAGCATACCAAAAGCTTTCTTCACCACCCTATCCACATGAGATTCCACCTTCAGGGAACTATGCACCATTATTCCTAGATCACTCTGTTCTACTGCATTCCTCAATGCCCTACCATTGATACCCCACTTTGTCTGCACAAGCAGCAGCAAAGGCATCAGCCACCCTTCCACCCCCATCTGCGCCAGCAGAAGCCCCCACCACCCACCATGCAAGCAGAACTAGGAGCACCGAAGTCTCCATTGATCCAGAGTCCATCACACTACAGTCCACAAACCACACCTCGGTATCTCAGACAGGTTCTCTCTCTGCAGCGACGGGGAGAGTGGTCACTGCTGAAACAATGAGAGCACACACCAATAACTTGCTGTTCCGATGTTCCGATCTTCCACATCGCTCTCCAAGTCCCGCGTCTCGAGGACTGACAGAGTTTCTCTCGACTGAAAGAGAGAGGGATCGATCGAGTACAGGGGCCTCCCTTCGACAGCAGATGGCAATTAGCAAACACACCTCCTGCTGTCTCGATGTTTCAGTTTCTATCATGCTTCAGATGCCGAAATCGGCAAGGAAACAGGTCACTTCCCAACTTCTGACCTTCCAAGCAAAGTCACTTTTATTGTCATTTCGACCATAACTGCTGGTACAGTACATAGTAGAAATGAGACAATGTTTTTTCAGGACCATGGTGTTACATGACACAGTACAAAAACTAGACTGAACTACATAAAAAACAACACAGAGAAAAACTACACTAGACTACAGACCTACCCAGGACTGCATAAAGTGCACAAAACAGTGCAGGCATTACAATAAATAAGGGCAGTAAGGTGTCAGTCCAGGCTCTGGGTATTCAGGAGTCTGATAGCTTGGGGGAAGAAACTGTTACATAGTCTGGTCGTGAGAGCCCGAATGCTTCAGAGCCTTTTCCCAGACGGCAGGAGGGAGAAGAGTTTGTATGAGGGGTGCGTGGGGTCCTTCAGAATGCTGTTTGCTTTGCAGATGCAGCGTGTAGTGTACATGTCTGTAATGGTGGGAAGAGAGACCCCGATGATCTTCTCAGCTGACCTCACTCTCCGCTGCAGGGTCTTGCGATCCGAGATGGTGCAATTTCCAAACCAGGCAGTGATGCAGTTGCTCAGGATGCTCTCAATACAACCCCTGTAGAATGTGGTGAGGATGGAGGGTGGGGGATGGACTTTCCTCAGCCTTCGCAGAGAGTAGAGACATCTTCAGCAAGTGAAGCAGTGGGCCTCACAGTTGCTCCGAAAACCCACAGCTTGCAAAGACTGGTAGTTTGAACTGTAGATCAGAGATTCTGACAGAACCACAATGTGTGTGTGTGTGTGTGTGTGTGTGTGTGTGTGTGTGTGTGTGTGTGTGTGTGTGTGTGTGTGTGTTTGTATATTTATGTATTTATTTATTTAATTATTATGCATAAAATCTTTTTTTATCACTGATTTTTTTTGCCTCACGAACAAATTACATTCAATACAACCAGTTGCCAATTACATTTTGACTGTTTAACCCAGACACCCCCCAACCCTCATCGCCATTCCCCCTCCATTCCTCATCCTCATCCTCACCCCCTCTCCATCCCTCCACCCCTCTCTCTCCCCCCACCCCTCTTCCCTCCACCAACCAAATGAATAGTAGTGCATACACAGCAGAGCATTCCTATTTATAGTCGGCTGGTGTGGTATACTGCGTCCGGTGCTCCCAGTGTGGCCTTTTATATATTGGTGAGACCCGACGCAGACTGGGAGACTGTTTCGTGGAACACCTACGCTCGGTCCACCAGAAAAAGCAGGATCTCCCAGTGGCCTCACATTTTAGTTCCACGTCCCATTCCCATTCTGATATGTCTATCCATGGCCTCCTCTACTGTCAAAATGAATCCAAACTCAGGTTGGAGGAACAACACCTTATATACCGCCTGGGTAGTCTCCAACCTGATGGCATGAACATTGACTTCTCTAACTTCCATTAATGCCCCTCCTCCCCCTTCTTACCCCATCCCTGACATATTTAGTTGTTTGCCTGTTCTCCATCTCCCTCTGGTGCTTCCTCCCCCCCTTTCTTTCTCCTGAGGCCTCCCATCCCATGATCCTTTCCCTTCTCCAGCTCTATATCACTTTTGCCAATCACCTTTCCAGCTCTCAGCTTCATCCCACCCCCTCCGGTCCTCTCCTATCATTTTGCATTTCCCCCTCCCCCCTCTATTTTCAAATCTCTTAGTATCTTTCCTTTCGGTTAGTCCTGACGAAGGGTCTCGGCCCGAAACGTCAACAGTGCTTCTCCTTATAGATGCTGCCTGGCCTGCTGTGTTCCACCAGCATTTTGTGTGTGTTGTTGTTCCTATTTTAACAGAAGATCTTTTGAGTTAGATATTAAATAAAAAGTCAGAAGGTTTATTATCACCGGCAGGTGATGTAAAGTATGTTCACTTCGCAGCAGCAGTTCAATGCAATACACAATAAAGAAGAAAAAAAACAAAATAAAATAATACTTAAAAAATAACTAAATCTATTACAGTAAATGAATATTGAATAGAATTGTGCAAAAAACAGAAATACTATACATTAAAAAAGTGAGGTAGTATCCAAGGGTTCAAGGTTCATTTAATAATCGGATAGGAGAGGGGAAGAAGCTGTTCCTGAATCGCTGAGTGTGTGCCTTCAGGCTTCTGTACCTCCTACCCGATGACAACAGTGAGAAATGGGCATGCCCTGGGTGCTGGAGGTCCTTAATAATGGACGCTGCTTTTCTGAGACACCGCTCCTTGAAGATGTCCTGGGTACTTTGTAGGTTAGTACTTAAGATGGAGCCGACTCAGCTTACAACCCTCGGCAGCTTCTTTCGGTCCTGTGCAGTAGGCCCCCCTCCCCCGCCATACCAGACAGTGATGCAGCCTGTCAGAAGGCTCTCCATGGTGCATCTATAGAAGTTCTACAGTGTATTTGTTGACATACCAAATTTCTTCAAACCCCTAATGAAGTATAGCCACTGTCCTGCCTTCTTTATAACTGCATCAATATGTTGGGACCAGGTTAGATCCTCAGAGATCTTGACATCCAGGAACTTGAAACTGCTCACTCTCCCCACTCGTGATCCCTCTATGAGGACTGGTATGTGTTCCTTCATCTTACCCTGCCGGAAGTCCACAATCAGCTGTTTCACCTTCCTGATGTTGAGTGCCAGGTTGTTGCTGCAGCACCACTCCACTAGTTGGCATATCTCACTCCTGTAAGCCCTCTTGTCACCACCTGAGATTCTACGAACACTGGTTATATCATCAGCAAATTTATAGATGGCATTTGAGCTATGCCTAGCCACACAGTCATGGGTATAGAGAGAGTAGAGCAGTGGGCTAAGCACACACCCCTGAGGTGCACCAGTGTTGACCGTCATCGAGGAGGAGATGTTATCACTAATCCCCACCGACTGTGGTCTTCCAGTTAGGAAGTCAAGGATCCAATTGCAGAGGAAGGTACAGAGGCCTACGTTCTGTAACTTCTCAATCAGGATTGTGGGAATGATGGCATTAAATGCTGAGCTATAGTCGATGAATAGCATCTTGACATGGTTGTTTGTGTTGTCCAGGTGGTCTAAAGCCGTGTGAAGAGCCATAGAGATTGCACCTGCCATTGATCTACTATGGCGATAGGCAAATTGCAATCGGTCCTGAGCCTTGCTGAGGCAGGAGTTCAGTCTAGTCGTGACTAACCTCTCAAAGCATTTCATCACTGTCAATGTGAGTGCTACCGGATGATAGTCATTAAGGCAGCTCACAATATTCTTCTTAATTGTTATAATTGTTGCCTTTTTAATAAAATTTCAATAAATATAAATACATACATAGCTTATATACATAGATTGTAGGTACAGAAAATCATGTTGGGCTGTACAAAAGGTGACTAACAGGAAATACATAATAAAGTAGTGATGGAGTTAATGGATGTTAGCGTTGTTCAAAGTTCAAAGTACATTTATTATCAAAGTGTCTTCGCAGTATACAACTCTGAAATTTCTCTTCCCCTCAGACAGACACAAAACAATGAAGAACTATGGAACCAGTCCACCCACCCAAAGAAAATCATCAAACACCAAACCTCCCTCCCCCCACACAAAGAAAAAGTTGCGCAATCGGCTACAGAAAAATCGAGTGGAAACACGGAATATAAAAAACACAAAATCAGAAGGCATAATTCAGCAAGTATCAGCCTTACTGCTTGGGGAAAGTAACTGACTATGAGTCTGGAGTTCCTGGTGTGGATACCGCATAGCCACCTCCCAGATGGAAGTGGGACAAACAGTCCATGAGCAGGGTGTGTGGGATCCTTCACAATGTTACTGGCCCTTTTCTGGCACCTTTCTGCCTATATGATGCCAGGTAGGTTCATGCCAGTGATGCATTGGGCAGTTTGGACTACCCGTTGCAGGGCCTTCCTGTCCACTGCAATGCAGTCTCTGTACCATGCAGTAATGCAGCTTGTCAAGGTGCTCCTGACTGCACATCTGGAGAACGCTGTGAGTAGTCCAGCTCTCCTTGGCCTCCTCGGAAAGTAGAGGCATTGCTGAGCTTCCTTGACTGTGCAGGATGTGGCTGCCATTCTGGCCATTCCCTTTTCCTCCTCCTACCTTTGAGGAAAAGAGAAAGGAGAAAAGGAAGCCCAGACAACCTGGCTCAAGAATAGCTTCTTCTCCATTGATATCGAACTGCTAAACCAATCACCTCTTTCCAGTGTTTTTGCCATGTTCTCGAACCTTTATTCTTCCTTGTGTGAAGTCTGACTTTAGTTATTAGCATGGATCAAGGGTCGTGACAAGGTCGGGGACCAAGTGGTCCAAGCAAAGTCTAAATTGGGAATTGGACCAGTTTATCAATCAGTAAGTACCATTTGGTGGCACAGTCAATGACAACATCAAATTTTTTGGTTCCTTCGTACTTAGTTTAAAGAAACCATTGGTTGTGTGCTGTTTTTTTGTGCCAGGCTCCAGAAACAATGGCTCAATGTCTTAAGTACCAATTATGTTTCACTTTGAAAGGATTTCCCAATCCTTTTCCCAATAACCTATCACTTTTATATGTCTTCTCCAAAGTTTTTAGAACATACAACACTATGAAAAAGTATATAGAGCCAGAGTACTTATCTAAGATTTTTGCATATACTGCCACAAAATAAAACAAATTTCATGACATATGTGAGAGATGATGAACCTGATTCTGATATGGGTCTATATTGTGGATTGAGAGTGGGAAGGGGACAGGGTAAGGGAAATCATGGTTGGGAGAAGGGGAAGGGAGAGGGGAGATAAGGGGGACGTGGCATTGCTAATCAGGGATAGTACCACAGCTGGAGAAAGAGTGGACTTTGTGGAGGGATTGTCTACTGAGTCAGTGTGGGTGGAAGTCGGAAACAGGAAGGGAGCTATCACTCTATTGGGAGTATTCTATAGACCGTCCAATAGCAACAGAGACACTGAGGATCAAGAGGCAGATTTTGGAAAAGTGCAAAAGTAACAGGATTGTTGTCATGGGTGTCTTCAGCTTCCCTAATGTTAATTGGCATCTCCTTAGTACAAAACATTTAGATAGGGCAGAATTTCTTATGTATGTCCAGGAAAGATTCCTGACACAATATGGAGACAGGTGGTCTAAAGAAGAGGCCATACTGGGTCTGATGTTCGGCAATGAAACATGACAGGTGTCAGATATTTTGGTAGGTGAGTATTTTGGTGACAGTGATCACAACTCCCTGAATTTACCATTACCTTGGACATGGATAGGAGCAGACAGTATTTAATGAGGGAGGGGAAATTGATGCTATAACTGTGAGCATAAATCGGGAACAGACATACTCAGGGAAATGCATAACGGAAATGGGAAGGTTTTTAGGGAGCACTTGCATGGGATTCTGGATACATTTGTCCCATGAGGTAGTGAAAGGATGGTAGAGTAAAGAAACCATGGTTGGCAAGAGATGGGGAACATCTAGACAAAAGAAAGAAAGAAGCTTGCTTAAATTTTAGGGAGCAAGGGTCAGACAGGGCTCAAGAGAGTTACAGGATAGTCAAGAAGGAGCTGAAGAATGGACTTCGGAAAGCTAGAAGCGGGGAAGAGAAAGTGAGCAAGATTAAAGAAAAGCCCCAGAGGCATTCGATATGAATGTGAAGAACAGGAGGATAACTAGAGTGAGGATAGGACCATTCAGGGATGAAAGAGGAAATAGGTTCCTGGTGTCAGAGGAGGTAAGGACCAGATGGGATATATCCAAGGCTACTATGGGAAGCAAGGAAGAGATTGTTGTGCCCTTGGCATTGACCTTTGCCTCCTCACTGGCCACATGAGTAGTACCAGATGTTTGGAGGAAAGGATAACCCAGGAATTATCGATGGTGAGCCTAACCTCAGTGATAGGCAAATCATTGGAGGAAATTCTTAGAGACAGGATCTAGAGCACTTGAAGCATAGTTTGATTGGCAGTAATCAGCAATGGTTTGTGAGAGGCAGGTCATGCCTCACCTCACAAGCCTGATCAGATTCTTGGGGATGTGACAAAGCACATTGATGAGGGTAAATCAGTGGATATCTTCTGTGGTTAGCTTTGAGCGAGCTAGGTCTTTTCTCTTTGGAGCAAAGGAGGATGAGCGGTAACTTGATAGGCGTGTACAAGATGATAAGAGGCATAGATCGAGTGGATAGTCAGAGACATTTTCCAAGGGCGGGAAAGGCTAACAGCAAGGGCATAATTTTAAGGTGATTGGAAGAAGGTATAGGAGACATGTTTTTTTTAAACACAAAGTGGTGGGTGAGTGGAACATTTTGCTGGGGGTGGTGGTAGAAGTAGATACATTAGGGGTGCTAAGTAACTCTTAGATAGGCACACGGATGACGGAGAAATTGAGAGTTATGTAGGAGGGAAGGGTTGCATTGATACTAGGGTAGGTTAAAAGGGTAGCCCAACAGCATGGGCCAAAGGGCCTACACTGAGCGTTAATGTTCTATATTCTGTTTTCTCTGTACAATTTTAACGTTATTGCTTTCTTTCCTGTAGATAGGTGACCAGAACTGCACACAATACTCCAAATTTTGCCTCTACAACATCTCATCCAACTTCAACATAATATCCCAACTGCTATGCTCAATGCTCCGATTTATGAAGGCCAATGTGCTAAAATGGCCCATTCTTTGCCACAATGAGGATACTCTCAGGATGGAGGAGCAACACCTCATATTCCATCTAGGCAGCCTCCATCCTGATGGGCCGAACATGGATTCCTCCTTCTGGTAATATTTTCCCTCCCCCTTCCCTCTTCTTCTATTTCTGCACTCTTGCCTCTTCCCTCTCCTCACTTACCTATCACCTCCCTCTGGTGCCCCTCCTTTCTTTTCACCCACAGTCTACTCTCCTCTCCTATCAGATTCCTTCTTTTCTAGCCCTTTACCTTTCCTACCCAACTGACTTTGCCTAGCGTCGTCCTCTTCCCCCTCCCCCCACATTTTAAATTCTGGTGTCTTCCCCCATTCTTTCCAGTCCCGAAGAAGGGTCTTGGCCTGAGACGTTGGCTGTTCATCCATTTCCTAGATGCTGAGTTCCTCCAGCATCTTGTGTGTGTTGCTCTGGATTTCCAGCACCTGCAGAATCTCATTATGCTAACAGCTCTCTTTACAGCCCTATCTATCTGTGATGCACTTTGAAGGAATAATGGATCAGTATTGCCAGATCCCTTTGTTTAATCACAGTCACTACTGTCCTACCATTCCCTGTGCAAGTCCTACAAACACAAGAGGAGGGGTTCTGATGAAAGATCTCGGTCCAAAATATCAACTATTTACTCTTTTCCACAGACATTGCCTGACCTGCTCAGTTTCTCCAGCATTTTGTGTGTGTTGTGTGAAAATCCTCTCAAAGAGCAAAGCCTTACACTTGTCTGCATTAAATGCTATCTACCAGTCTTCAGTCCATTTTCCAGCTGGTTTCTTCTTTGATTTCCAAAGCCAATTTCTCATTATTCTGTAAAAGCCCACCTGACTGGGTGTTGTTTTAATCACTCTAATGTTACTATACAGATGGTTTAATAAGGGCAGGAAAATCAAGTCTAGAATTTGGTGCATTAGAAAAGGTTGTTAAGTTGATTTCAGATCTGCCTTACACATGGCACCTTAATACCTTGGAAGGGTTTCAATGCACCCATGGGCATCCAGTAAACATTTGCTTATTATCTGCAGGTGTGATTACCAACAGTACAGGCACTCAAGTACAAAGAAGGTTTCCCGAAACTTTTCTCGGCCCGAAACGTCGACTGTACTTCTTCCTATAGATGCTGCCTGGCCTGCTGTGTTCCACTAGCATTTTGTGTGTTTTTGAATTTCCAGCATCTGCAGATTTCCTTATGTTTGCGTTCCTGAAACACACAATTCTCCAAAATTTAGAATAGTTCCAAAAATTTAGACAATCCTTTCTTAATTAGGAGGCAGAGCAAAGTTAAGACGGCACTAAACAGTAACTCCTTTGCTTGCATCTTCGGAAACAGCTCTCTTTCCATCTTTAATATCTTTAGTTTTCCCTTTCAGGGTTCTTTTGAAGACCCTGACCTGGAGTTATACGCTGTCTTTGGATCTTTGTGGGAATGGAACCTGTTCTTGGGGTTTCAGGACTGGCTGTTGTTCGATATGCTAAGGGTTCGGCCTGAGAGTCTGGCTGGGATTTGAAAGCCTAAGATCTTGGGGCTCTGGAGACGGGTGGATCGAGGATTGGTGTCATGGCAGGAGACCTGCGTGTCGTTAGGGGAGCCAGGATGTCTGTTGTGTGCACGAAGACCCAAGATCTTTGAAATCTTCTGGCACAGAGCTCAAAAAAACTGATGTAATGGACTTTTAACATCATAAACCAGTGTTTGTTATGTCTCCATGCTTGCTGGAAAAATGTAAACACCTCCTTCTCCCTTATTACGGAGAGAGAAAACCTGTGGTATGTTGAATGCTGGGTGAAACACGAAGTCTTTGGGGTAACTGCAAGTCTGTGTCTTTGCTGTTGCTTTGCTCACGCTTGAGTGCTCGGTGCCGATGCTTGCTTTTTTTTGCCGGTGGAGGGAGGGGGAATTGCTGCTTACACCTGGGAGGGAGGGGAGCTGTGGGGGAGGTACTTTTGAGTTCTTACGTTTAACTGTCATTCATTCTTTGGGGCACTTCTCTGTTTTCGTGGATGTTTGCAAAGAAAAAGCATTTCAGGATGTATATTGATAGATAGATAGATAGATAGATAGATAGATAGATAGATAGATAGATAGATAGATAGATAGATAGATAGATAGATACTTTATTCATCCCCATGGGGAAATTCAACTTTTTTTTCCAATGTCCCATACACTTGTTGTAGCAAAACTAATTACATACAATACTTAACTCAGTAAAAAAAATATGATATGCATCTAAATCACCGTCTCAAAAAGCATTAATAATAGCTTTTAAAAAGTTCTTAAGTCAAATTAAGAAATTGTATACATTTCTCTGATATTAAGTCGGACCTTTGAACCTTTGCATCTTAATGTAATGTTGAGGCTTTAAAAAGCACTGGTGAGGCCTCACTTGGAGAATTGAGAGCAGTTTTGGCACCTTATCAAAGAAAGGATGCTCTGACATTGGAGAGGGTTCAAAGTAGGTTACGAAAAAGATTCCAGGATTGAAAGGCTTGTCATATGAAGAGTATTTGATGGCCCTAAGCTTCTACTCATTGGAATTTGAAGAATGAGGGGTGTCCTCATCAAAACCTATTGAATGTTGAAGGGCCTTGATAGAGTGGATGTGGAGAGGATGTTTCCGTTGATGGGGGAGTCAAAGACCAGGACCAGAATAGAAGTGTGTCCAAAATCTTTGTCTTATGGTCTTTTAGAACAGAGATAAGGAAGGAGGTACAGAAACATGAAGGCGCACACTCAGCAATTCAGGAACAGCTTCTTCCCCTTTGCTATCTGATTTCTAAATGGACCTTGAACCCATGAACACTACCTCGCTTCCTTTTTTATTTCTGTCTTTTTGCCCTACTTATTTTAACTACTTAATAGGCATACACATACTTAAGGTAACTCACATTTTTCTCTGTATTTATTTATCATTGTACTGCTGCCACGAAGTTAACAAATTTCACAACGTATGCTGGTGATACTAAACCTGATTCTGATTCTGAAGTCACTTGGATCACGTTTCTTCCCCATTCTGGTGTTTGGTCTGAACCTCGTGACAAGTCAGCATGTTTTGTGCATTGTGTTGCTGCCACATGATTGTCTGATTAGATATTTGCATTAACAGGAGTACAATTGTTCCTAATAAGGTGGCCTCCGTATGTATAATATTTATTGTGATATGATATACAGTTCTGATTGCTACACTCTCAGAAGGATATGATAGAACAGGAGATTCACCGGGAGATTGTCCGGATTGGAGGATTTGAGTTGTCGGGAGGGACTGGTTCTGTAACGTTCTCGCTCGGGTGTGAAGTAACGCCGAGGTAAACGTCGAGATAAACCAGAATCAATGCAAACGAGACCGCAGTAAGATTAACCATTTACTGTTCACTCTTCACATTAACGCATGGTGAAAACTGTTGAAAAACAATACAAGATTGGTACAGTGTTTGTTCCCTTCTAAATATCACATTTACATTGTGAATACTTGCAAAAGTAAAACTACAATAACTACATTACATTAAAGTGCAGCATACAGTCAGAATCTAGCTGCTCCATTGGCTGCTTTAGACACACTTCAATACAAACTATCCCGACTCTTTAACTGACGAAAAGGTAAACCTTACCGACCGTCGTTACTTTTAACAGAATCGGCGTTAACATTTTAACTCAAAATACCGATTATCTAATGACTTACAGCGTTGCTTTCACTGTGTCTTTGGTGCATAGAGAGACCCTAGTCAGCGTTATGGTCGCACATGTGAGTGACCCCCGCCCTTGCGTGAATCTCAAACCGGTAATTCCCCACAAGACGCGGCGAACCCGGATGTGACGTCATCGCAGCCGCGATGTATTACAGACAAATCAATTGATTTAAACAATCCTAACTTTAACTAAAAAATGCTAACAAATTACTACGCGAAAATATTATAAACTAAATAACTGCCATAAAGGCAGCACAGGTTCAGTTGGACTTGCTTACCTGGTGCAGAACAGGCTGAGCTGTGATAGATTTGTGGGAGATTATGAGCGTCCTTAGGCAAAATCCTTTTCTCTTGATAAGGAAATCCAAAACCAAAGGTTATAGGTATAAGGTGAGACAAAGGAGTTGTAAAGGGAACCAGAAGGGTCGATTTATTTTAGAGTGGTTGATTTCTCAAATACATTGCCAGAGGAGGTGGTGGAATCAAATACAATTCTTTCAGTAATGTACAAAAGTCTTAGGTAATGTACAAAAGTATATAGCTAGGGTGCCTTACACTTTGGCACAGTGCTGTATTTGTCAACGTGGAGTGGAGAGCGTGCTTGCAAATCAGGCGGGAGCAACGGATGTTGGGAATGGTGAGTGTGGAGTGCCGCAGGAGGTGGTAGAGAAGGAATTCCAGGGGTGCGGGGTGTCGTGGATAACAAGGTCAGTTGATTCCAACCATTTGGTTTATTGATTATTACAGAATGTCTCTGTTCCCACTCCCTCTCCCTTTTCCCAACCATGATTCCTCTCTCCCTACCCCCTTCCCACTCTCAATCCACAATGGAGACCTGTTATGCCTGCAGCCCCCTCCTTTGTGAGAATCGCAAGATCACTATTGGGTTGGGTCAGGGGACCCAGGAAATGAGAGAGAGACGTGCAGAATGCCTCGTTCCCTGGCGATGTAAAGTCACGGGACATGGCCATTGTCTCTTGGAGACACATTTGTGGATTGGGATGCTATGCTACATGAATGCCCTCAGGCAAAGTGGGTTGGGTGAGAAAGAGATTGCATCACCCCAACCTGATTGACATCTACAGCCCTGCAAGTCAGGATAAAAGGGGGGCTGTAGGAACAGCCCCTCAGACGCACCAGAAGAAACGCTAGTGATCCCGTAATAGCGGGAAGCCATTTGAAGGAGGCCACGTGTGTTCAGTTCCATTGCTTGGGACAGGTGGCTGGAACCACGGAAAACAGCTTTTAGCTAACAACGGGGAAAGCAACTCCCCCGACTCAAAGGACTGGCATCATAAAAGACCTGGGCAAGTTTAAAACCGTCTCTCTCAAACCCAAAGAGCTGCAGCTTGAATGAACTGAAGTGACTTTTATATTTCCATCGGACAACACATTATCCCCAGACAACGATAGAGCTATTTCTTATTGATTATTATTATACCCGCACTTTTAGAGTTAGTATTGACGAAGTATATTATCTGCATGTTTGCATTAATATTATTTTGTGTCTTTTTATCAATAAATACTGTTAAAAAAATAGTACCATCAGACTTCAACGGACCTCTCTATCTTTGCTGGTAAGTGACCCAGTTACGGGGTGAGTAACAGACCCAAAACAGAATCAGGTTTGTCATCAATCATATATGTCATGAAATTGTTTCTTTTGTGTGTCAGTGGTATTGCACAATACATAAAATTACTACTGTACTGTACAAAAGTCTCAGGCACTCTAGCTATATATATGTGCCTATGATTCTTCCACTGGACATTTAGAAGGCATTTAGTTGGAAATGAGTAGAAGGAATCAGTCCGAGCAACACACACAAAATGCTGGAGGAACTCAGCAGGACAGGCAGCATCCATGGAAAAAAGTACAGCTGACGTTTCGGCAGAACTGGAGAAAAGAAAAGCTGAGGAGTAGATTTGAAAGGTGGGGGGGTGGGTAGG
Organism: Hemitrygon akajei; assembly: GCF_048418815.1. Lineage (NCBI taxonomy): Eukaryota > Metazoa > Chordata > Chondrichthyes > Myliobatiformes > Dasyatidae > Hemitrygon > Hemitrygon akajei. The sequence goes on from NC_133152.1 coordinate 51,738,184, forward strand.
TGATAGGTGAAGCCTGATGAGGGAGGGGTGAAGTGAGGAGCTGGGAAGTTGATTGGTGAAAGAGACAGAATGTCATGGAAGAAGGAAACCGGGGGGAAGGAGCACGAGAGGGAGGGGATGAGTGGTCAGGGAGATGGGCTGAGAGAGGGGAAAGGGGATGGGGAATGGAGAAGGGGGCATTACCGGAAGCTTGAGAAATCAGTGTTCATGCCATCAGGCTGGAGGCTAACAAATCATTGTGTCTATCTGAATGTGGGCAAGTGTGGTTAGCGTTGTAGAATTCTGATGTTTGTAATCCAAGGTTCTTTTGGAAGTCAGGATGGAGACAGGAAATTTATTGCTTCACAATTGCTTTATTAAGCGTTAAAAGAGCGATGAATATTGGAAAGCAGGTAGTGATAGAGGTCAGTAGTAGATGGGGGAGAGGAAGTAAAAGATGGGACCACAGCTTGGACAGTTCTTTATACCATAGACAAGAAACATTCCCATCAAGAGTCAACCAATTAGATTGAAATCTTGCAACACCAGAGAACTGTGAAGATCTTTCCCAAATATAAAGAATAAACAACTGCAGTTACGTGTATATTAGTTATACTAAATGCAAGCAGATAATTGTCAAAAAGTTGTGATATGGGAGAGAGAGAGAGAGAGAGAGAGAGAGAGGGGTGGGGAGAGGGGAGAGAGAGAAGTGGGTCAATACTTAACTGACTTTAATGAGAACTGTTGCAGAATTTAAAGGAAAGGGGAAACAGGGCGGTTAACTAAATCTGTCAAGCTGAAAGTTGAATACCCAAACTGCAGCTGAAGTCAATTCGCCAGTACTAAATGAATATCTATCCTTTCCAGCGTCAGTCTTCCCCAGACATGGACAAAGACAAGCAGGAAGGGCAACTCTGCTTTTGCTGAACTCATACCAAGACTACAACAAAAGGAAGGAATTTAAATGCTGTCATTATGTAACAGTAATTAGCTGAAACGTGAATATTCGTGAGCACGATTGCCGAACTTGCCATCTGTGGGGGTGTGTAGACCACAGCAGAGTCTGTAACACAGTTATCTGTCAGGCTGCAAAGGAAATAGCACAGAGTCTAATCCGACAGTGCGGTAGATGATCAGAAAGTTGCTTGCTTGTGTGTGTTGCTTGAATACCCAGCATCTGCAGATTTCCTCGTGTCCTGCCTTGTGTGCTGCTGTTTGCTTATGGCAGCAATGAAGGCCCTCCATCTCTGCCTGTCCTTGGCCATCTTGTGTATTGGGCCCCAGGTGTGGTTCAGGGTTCGCATTTCTGCCTCTACTGTAGGGCAACAAGTTGTCTTTGGTCTCCCGCGTTTCCTCCGCCCTTCAGGGGTCCGATGAAGAGCTGTCTTGATGCTGCAGTTGGCCTTCTCTCTGAAGTTGGTCTTGCCGGTGTTCAAGGCTTCCTTCATCGTGCCAGTAGCTTCCTTTCGGTCTTCACCACTGTCGGCCGTGTAAGTCCCAGGCGGAGACTCAGGAATAACATGATGACGTGTTTCACAGATACACAAGGATTCTTTATTGCTGTTTCTGTAACAATTTCTTACCAGTCAGGATTATTAGTCCTGAGATAACCCCCCTCCCCAACCAATCTGGAAGGCTGGTGGTCCACTGTTAGTCTGGCCTCTACCCTTTGACCTGTTTGGCATGGCTGACCCTACCAAGAGCCAAAGCATAAAGTCTGGATCATTCCAGACTCTCTCAAAGCATAAACTCTGGGTCATTGAGGTTTGCAAGCCTCCAAACCACGACAAAGTTGTGGTCCTCTTGGAGGGATGATCAGAAAGGATGGCACGGAACGAGTGGGCCGAATGGCTCTTTTCTGTGTTGTACGACTCTAAGAGTCAATGCGGGCGATGCTTCTGAGCGACGTGGATTTTAGCAAGATGCCACGTGGCACATCAGCCAGAAACGTGAAAGGCCATGCCATCCAAAGGAGGGTGACAAAAGGGATCGTAGATCATCTCAGTGGTATGGAGGGGAATGGTTGGCATGTGGTAGAGGTCAGCACAGTAGTGTAGTGGTTAGCACAGCACCGGTGATCACTGGTCGAGGGTTCAATTCCCACCTCAGTCTGTACGGAGTTTGTACATTTCCCCAGTGCCCACATGGTGCCCTGGTTTTCTCCCGTCTTCCTAAAGATGTCCGTGTCTGTTAGGGTTAGTAAACTGTCGGCATGCTACATTGGCTCCGGAGTATGGTGACACTCGTGGGCTGCCCCCTCGGACTGTGTCGGTTGTTGTCGCAACACGACGCATTTCAATGTTTCGATGTACGTGTGACAAATGAAGCTTATCTTTAATTTTTAAAAGTCACATTTTTGTGACTGGAAGCCATAGAGCTCGGTTCCAGTCCCTTGCCTTTTGTGACACGTGATGTTGGAGGTGGGATGAAGCAGATTGCCGGCGGTTGTAGGCAGTGAGGAGGAAAGTTTCAGGTTTCAGGATGGTGTGGATGAAATGGACAGTAACAAAAGGAATTTAACGTGAAGGGGTTTGAGGTAAAACACGGCAGGGGAAGACACAACATGTCAGAGAATGGTGAGACGGATGGAGCCAAAGAGTGTGCATGAGTGAACATCATAAAGTGGACGGACAAATGTGGTTAAGAACGCATAATGGAACAGAGGATCATGGTTATACCAAAACCACGTTAACAAGTTCTCAACCACAGCGAGGTCACTGCATATTGTTCCAGTAACTTTGAGGACAGTCTGCAAAATCTTAAGCCACACACACACACATTCTCTCTCTCTCTCTCTCTCTCACACACACACACACACACACATTCTCTCTCTCTCACACACACACACACACACATTCTCTCTCTCTCTCTCTCTCTCACACACACACACACATTCTCTCTCTCTCTCTCACACACACACACTGCTGGAGGAATTCAGCAGGCTGGGCAGCATCTATGGAAAAGAGTACAGTCGATGTTTCTGGCTGAGACCCAACTCAGGACTGCAAAATCTTAGGTTGCTTTCTTGGAGCAGAGAAGGCTAAAGAGAGATGTAACTATAAACTTATATGGGGCCCAGTTAGAGAAGGAGAAGACTAGAAGGATCTGTCATTCTGGTAAATTTTCCCCCACTCCCTTCCCTCTTCTTAATTTTCCCACTCCGACTCACCTCTTCTTCTCCTCACCTGCCTATCACCTCCCCCTGGTGCTCCCCTCCTTCCCTTTCAGCCATGGTTCACTGGCCTATCAGATTCCTTCTTCTTCAGGCCTTCACCTTTCCCACCTATCACCTCCCAGCTTCTTAGTTCATCACCCCTCCCCCATCCACTTAGTTTCACCTATCATCTGCCAGCTTGTACTCCTTCCCCTCCCCCACCTCCTGATTATGGCATCTTCCTCCTTCATTCCCAGTCCAAAGATGTCGACCGGTGAGTAGGTTAACTGGTCATTGTGAATTGTCCCGTGACTAGAATAGGGTTAAATTGGGGATTGCTGGGCTGTGCAGCTCAAAGGGCCGGAAGGGCCAATTCCAATAAATAAATTTCAATAAATAAATAAGTGGTTTGCCATTGCCTTCTTCTGGGCAGTGTCTTTACAAGACGGGTGACCCCAGCCATTATCAATACTCTTCAGAGATTGTCTGCCTGGCATCAGTGGTCACATAACCAGGACTTGTGATATGCACCTGCTACTCATACGACCATCCACCGCCTGCTCCCGTGGATGTCTTCACATGACCCTGACTGGGGGCTAAGCAGGTGCTCCACCTTGCCCAAGGGTGACCTGCAGGCTGGCGGAGGGAAGGAGCGCCTTACCCCACCTTTGGTAGAGACGTATCTCCACCCTGCCACCTCACTATATACAAAGTAAAAAAATCTAAAGTTTAGGACAAGGACTAACCATTTTGCCCCTCAAGCATTTCATAAGATCATGATTGATTCACTTGCAACTGAAACTAAGCATTTTTTTCTGCCCCTGATAATCTTCCACCCTCTTTGCTTATCAAGTCAATAGACAACTCCTTCAGAGAACATCGTATGTGACTCTAGTCATCGCACCACTACTTATCAAGAAGCTCTCTGTGTCAGCCTCAATAACATTCTGAGACTATACTTCCATCGCAGTTTATTCAATATTCATAACTCTCGGAGAGAAAAAAATTCACCAGGTCCCATCCTCCAGTGCGATGGTGGAGTACATGGATGCAGCAGTCCCTCTGGGTCCAAACAAAGGTGCAGTTGTTCTTCCTTTACGCCTTTCCCACGCTCACAAGACACAGCTGTTTACCAAGAACGTCGAGTACTCCAGGTCTACCCCACTAGTGAGTTGCTGGACAGCGATGGAGCTGGACTTGTTGGGCACCGTGTTGTAGCCTGTTTCTGCCACCCAGGGAGGAAGGCATCAGAGGACCGTGTAGGCAGTGCGTGATCCAACGCATCGCCTCCGTGCTTGTCTTGGAGTTGTTGCTCTGATCACAAGACCCTGTTGGATATCGGCAATGTGGAATGCCACGAGTCCGATTCAATGGTTCATTTACAAGACCGGTGGCCAGGGGGAGCTGCGTTGCCTCTGTTGGTTGCGCGGACCAGGGCCCCAAGCTGCGGGGTCACCTGTTGCGGCCATCGAGGAAGGAGGCACCGGAATCGGCTGTGTGCCTCTGGGTTCCATGTCAGGCTGGAGGCTGGCCCCTTACATCGGTGCTGCTCTCCAGTGTTCGCTCGGTGGGAGACAAGCTGGATTACCTTTGTCTGCTGGTGCATTGCACGATATGAGGAACTGCTCTGGCTGTCCTTGCTACAGGACAACATCTATCAGTCTACAGACCATGACACTCAGAGACTTGGGCTAGATTATTTTTTTAAATCTGTTTTATAACTGTATGTTTTTCTGCTTTCAGAACTATATGTGCTATAAGTGTTGTGTGTGGTGTGTGACCGTTGGCTCTGTGTTTTGCACTTTGGCCCCAGGGGAACACTGTTTCATTTAGCTGTATCCCCGTGCATTGTCGAATGACATTTAATCTTCAGCTTGAACTTGACCTTAAATGGCTAGCACCTTATTTTTTGAAAAGTCATGCATCGTTCTAGATTTTTCCACAAGAAAATCAATATTGACAATTTCAGGGGCCCTGCACAGGAACCCATTTCAGTAACTCCTCACAGACAACCTGATGTCTATCAACCAAGATGACCCAGAAGGGCCTGCAGTGCCCTGGTGCACTATCAATATCGTTTGATTTCCCAATCGATAAGTACCTAAACTGGTTTGATAAAAATAACCTGAAATGCAGACGGACAACCCACAAAGTCCGACAGAAACATCATTAGATACAGAGCGGCTGGCAGCTATGAAAAGGCAACCCAGCAAACAGCAGATGCTGTGGCATGTGTGGGTTATTCAACTCAAAACCAATCACCCAAGAAGGAGGGTATGCTTAAGCCTGTCTACATTCATAGTTCAGTGGTGGAGAGAGTCAGCAGCTTTAAATTCCTGGATGTTAACATATCAATTACCTGACCCGGTCACTGTGGATATATATTACATAAGGAAGGACACCAACATCTTTCTTATATTAAGGAGGTTTGTCATGTCACTAAACACTCAAAGAAACTTCTACTGATACACTGCCGAAGGTATCTTGACTGATTCCCATTACAGTCTGTTGCGGCAATTCAAATGCACTGGGGCATGAGAAGCTGGAGAGAGGATTGGATATAAACCGATGCTTCTCTGCCACATTCTTTCTCCACCAAGGCACTGCCTCAAGGAGGCAACATCTATCGCCAAAAATCTTCACCATCCCGGCCATGTTAACTTAGTTTTGAGCACAAGACGATGGAGAACAAGGAACTCAGAAATGAGAAACGTTAAAACTGCTGTTTCAAACTGATTTGGAAACACTACCACAAACCACAGGAAAATCTGCATGCAGATGCTGGAAATCTGAGCAACACACCCAAAATGTGGGAAGAGCTCAAGAGGCCAGGCAGCATCTGTGGAAAAGGTACAGTCGACGTTTTGGGCAGAGACCCTTCGGCAGGACTGGAGAGAAAAAGATGAGTAGATTTAAAAGGTGGGGGGAGGGGAGAGAGAAAAACACAAATTGATTTTAGTGAAACCTAGAGGGGGAGGGATGAAGTAAAAAGCTGGGAAGTTGATTGGTGAAAGAGATACAGGGCTGGAGAAGGGGGAGTCTGATAGGAGAGGACAGAAGGCCATGCAAGAAAGAAAAGGGGGAGGAGTACCAGAGGGAAGTGAAGGGCAGGCAAGGAGATCAGGTGAGAGAGGGAAAAGGGGATGGGGAATGGAGGAGGTGGGGGGAGGGGGTGGCAGGCATTTCCAGAAGTTTGGGAAATCGATGTTCGTGTCATCAGGTCAGAAGCTATCCAGACGGAATAGCTGTCTGGATAGCTATTCCTCATAACAACATTTTGCTGTTCCTCCAACTTGAGTATGGCCTTATTGCAACAGTAGAGGAGGCCATGGATGATCATATCGGAATGCGAATGGCCACTGGGAGATCACGCTTGACAGACAGAGCGTAGACGCTCAGCGAAGCGGTCTCACTGATATACAAGAGGTCACACCAGACACGGTACATGAACCCAACAGACTCGGTGGTTCCTCCAGCATTTTGTGTGTGTTGCTCAGAATTGCTATTTCTTTATTTGGTATTGTTGAGGAAGGAGTTATAATTTTGGAGCCTTCTCATTGGCTTTTATTTCTCTTGTGGCTAGGAGGGCGATTTTGCTTAAATGGAAGAAGTTGCCCCCCCCCCCACACATACTCAGTGGTTATGTAATGTTATAACCATATAACCATATAACAATTACAGCACGGAAACAGGCCATCTCAGCCCTTCTAGTCCGTGCCGAATGCTTACTCTCACTTAGTCCCACCTACCTGCACTCAGCCCAGAACCCTCCATTTATTTCCTGTCCATATACCTATCCAGTTTTTTTTTAATGACAAAATCGAACCTGCCTCTACCACTTCCACTGGAAGCTCGTTCCACACAGCTACCACTCTCTGAGTAAAGGAGTTCCCCCTCATGTTACTCCTAAACTTTTGCCCCTTACTCTCAACTGATATCCCCTTGCTTGAATCTCCCCTACTCTCAAAGGAAAATGCCTATCCCCTCATAATTTTAAATACCTCTATCAAGTACCCCCTCAACCTTCTACGTTCCAAAGAATAAAGACCTAACTTTTTCAACCTTTCTCAGTAACTCAGGTGCTGAAACCCAGGTAAAATTCTAGTAAATCTCCTCTGTATTCTCTCTATTTTGTTGACATCTTTCCTATAATTCGGTGACCAGAACTGTACACAATACTCCAAATTTGGCCTCACCAATGCCTTGTACAATTTTAACATTACATCCCAACTCCTATACTCAATGCTCTGATTTATAAAGGCCAGCATACCAAAAGCTTTCTTCACCACCCTATCCACATGAGATTCCACCTTCAGGGAACTATGCACCATTATTCCTAGATCACTCTGTTCTACTGCATTCCTCAATGCCCTACCATTGATACCCCACTTTGTCTGCACAAGCAGCAGCAAAGGCATCAGCCACCCTTCCACCCCCATCTGCGCCAGCAGAAGCCCCCACCACCCACCATGCAAGCAGAACTAGGAGCACCGAAGTCTCCATTGATCCAGAGTCCATCACACTACAGTCCACAAACCACACCTCGGTATCTCAGACAGGTTCTCTCTCTGCAGCGACGGGGAGAGTGGTCACTGCTGAAACAATGAGAGCACACACCAATAACTTGCTGTTCCGATGTTCCGATCTTCCACATCGCTCTCCAAGTCCCGCGTCTCGAGGACTGACAGAGTTTCTCTCGACTGAAAGAGAGAGGGATCGATCGAGTACAGGGGCCTCCCTTCGACAGCAGATGGCAATTAGCAAACACACCTCCTGCTGTCTCGATGTTTCAGTTTCTATCATGCTTCAGATGCCGAAATCGGCAAGGAAACAGGTCACTTCCCAACTTCTGACCTTCCAAGCCAAGTCACTTTTATTGTCATTTCGACCATAACTGCTGGTACAGTACATAGTAGAAATGAGACAATGTTTTTTCAGGACCATGGTGTTACATGACACAGTACAAAAACTAGACTGAACTACATAAAAAACAACACAGAGAAAAACTACACTAGACTACAGACCTACCCAGGACTGCATAAAGTGCACAAAACAGTGCAGGCATTACAATAAATAAGGGCAGTAAGGTGTCAGTCCAGGCTCTGGGTATTCAGGAGTCTGATAGCTTGGGGGAAGAAACTGTTACATAGTCTGGTCGTGAGAGCCCGAATGCTTCAGAGCCTTTTCCCAGACGGCAGGAGGGAGAAGAGTTTGTATGAGGGGTGCGTGGGGTCCTTCAGAATGCTGTTTGCTTTGCAGATGCAGCGTGTAGTGTACATGTCTGTAATGGTGGGAAGAGAGACCCCGATGATCTTCTCAGCTGACCTCACTCTCCGCTGCAGGGTCTTGCGATCCGAGATGGTGCAATTTCCAAACCAGGCAGTGATGCAGTTGCTCAGGATGCTCTCAATACAACCCCTGTAGAATGTGGTGAGGATGGAGGGTGGGGGATGGACTTTCCTCAGCCTTCGCAGAGAGTAGAGACATCTTCAGCAAGTGAAGCAGTGGGCCTCACAGTTGCTCCGAAAACCCACAGCTTGCAAAGACTGGTAGTTTGAACTGTAGATCAGAGATTCTGACAGAACCACAATGTGTGTGTGTGTGTGTGTGTGTGTGTGTGTGTGTGTGTGTGTGTGTGTGTGTGTGTGTGTGTGTGTGTGTGTGTGTGTGTGTGTGTGTGTGTGTGTGTGTTTTGTATATTTATGTATTTATTTATTTAATTATTATGCATAAAATCTTTTTTTATCACTGATTTTTTTTGCCTCACGAACAAATTACATTCAATACAACCAGTTGCCAATTACATTTTGACTGTTTAACCCAGACACCCCCCAACCCTCATCGCCATTCCCCCTCCATTCCTCATCCTCATCCTCACCCCCTCTCCATCCCTCCACCCCTCTCTCTCCCCCCACCCCTCTTCCCTCCACCAACCAAATGAATAGTAGTGCATACACAGCAGAGCATTCCTATTTATAGTCGGCTGGTGTGGTATACTGCGTCCGGTGCTCCCAGTGTGGCCTTTTATATATTGGTGAGACCCGACGCAGACTGGGAGACTGTTTCGTGGAACACCTACGCTCGGTCCACCAGAAAAAGCAGGATCTCCCAGTGGCCTCACATTTTAGTTCCACGTCCCATTCCCATTCTGATATGTCTATCCATGGCCTCCTCTACTGTCAAAATGAATCCAAACTCAGGTTGGAGGAACAACACCTTATATACCGCCTGGGTAGTCTCCAACCTGATGGCATGAACATTGACTTCTCTAACTTCCATTAATGCCCCTCCTCCCCCTTCTTACCCCATCCCTGACATATTTAGTTGTTTGCCTGTTCTCCATCTCCCTCTGGTGCTTCCTCCCCCCCTTTCTTTCTCCTGAGGCCTCCCATCCCATGATCCTTTCCCTTCTCCAGCTCTATATCACTTTTGCCAATCACCTTTCCAGCTCTCAGCTTCATCCCACCCCCTCCGGTCCTCTCCTATCATTTTGCATTTCCCCCTCCCCCCTCTATTTTCAAATCTCTTAGTATCTTTCCTTTCGGTTAGTCCTGACGAAGGGTCTCGGCCCGAAACGTCAACAGTGCTTCTCCTTATAGATGCTGCCTGGCCTGCTGTGTTCCACCAGCATTTTGTGTGTGTTGTTGTTCCTATTTTAACAGAAGATCTTTTGAGTTAGATATTAAATAAAAAGTCAGAAGGTTTATTATCACCGGCAGGTGATGTAAAGTATGTTCACTTCGCAGCAGCAGTTCAATGCAATACACAATAAAGAAGAAAAAAAACAAAATAAAATAATACTTAAAAAATAACTAAATCTATTACAGTAAATGAATATTGAATAGAATTGTGCAAAAAACAGAAATACTATACATTAAAAAAGTGAGGTAGTATCCAAGGGTTCAAGGTTCATTTAATAATCGGATAGGAGAGGGGAAGAAGCTGTTCCTGAATCGCTGAGTGTGTGCCTTCAGGCTTCTGTACCTCCTACCCGATGACAACAGTGAGAAATGGGCATGCCCTGGGTGCTGGAGGTCCTTAATAATGGACGCTGCTTTTCTGAGACACCGCTCCTTGAAGATGTCCTGGGTACTTTGTAGGTTAGTACTTAAGATGGAGCCGACTCAGCTTACAACCCTCGGCAGCTTCTTTCGGTCCTGTGCAGTAGGCCCCCCTCCCCCGCCATACCAGACAGTGATGCAGCCTGTCAGAAGGCTCTCCATGGTGCATCTATAGAAGTTCTACAGTGTATTTGTTGACATACCAAATTTCTTCAAACCCCTAATGAAGTATAGCCACTGTCCTGCCTTCTTTATAACTGCATCAATATGTTGGGACCAGGTTAGATCCTCAGAGATCTTGACATCCAGGAACTTGAAACTGCTCACTCTCCCCACTCGTGATCCCTCTATGAGGACTGGTATGTGTTCCTTCATCTTACCCTGCCGGAAGTCCACAATCAGCTGTTTCACCTTCCTGATGTTGAGTGCCAGGTTGTTGCTGCAGCACCACTCCACTAGTTGGCATATCTCACTCCTGTAAGCCCTCTTGTCACCACCTGAGATTCTACGAACACTGGTTATATCATCAGCAAATTTATAGATGGCATTTGAGCTATGCCTAGCCACACAGTCATGGGTATAGAGAGAGTAGAGCAGTGGGCTAAGCACACACCCCTGAGGTGCACCAGTGTTGACCGTCAGCGCGGAGGAGATGTTATCACTAATCCCCACCGACTGTGGTCTTCCAGTTAGGAAGTCAAGGATCCAATTGCAGAGGAAGGTACAGAGGCCTACGTTCTGTAACTTCTCAATCAGGATTGTGGGAATGATGGCATTAAATGCTGAGCTATAGTCGATGAATAGCATCTTGACATGGTTGTTTGTGTTGTCCAGGTGGTCTAAAGCCGTGTGAAGAGCCATAGAGATTGCACCTGCCATTGATCTACTATGGCGATAGGCAAATTGCAATCGGTCCTGAGCCTTGCTGAGGCAGGAGTTCAGTCTAGTCGTGACTAACCTCTCAAAGCATTTCATCACTGTCAATGTGAGTGCTACCGGATGATAGTCATTAAGGCAGCTCACAATATTCTTCTTAATTGTTATAATTGTTGCCTTTTTAATAAAATTTCAATAAATATAAATACATACATAGCTTATATACATAGATTGTAGGTACAGAAAATCATGTTGGGCTGTACAAAAGGTGACTAACAGGAAATACATAATAAAGTAGTGATGGAGTTAATGGATGTTAGCGTTGTTCAAAGTTCAAAGTACATTTATTATCAAAGTGTCTTCGCAGTATACAACTCTGAAATTTCTCTTCCCCTCAGACAGACACAAAACAATGAAGAACTATGGAACCAGTCCACCCACCCAAAGAAAATCATCAAACACCAAACCTCCCTCCCCCCACACAAAGAAAAAGTTGCGCAATCGGCTACAGAAAAATCGAGTGGAAACACGGAATATAAAAAACACAAAATCAGAAGGCATAATTCAGCAAGTATCAGCCTTACTGCTTGGGGAAAGTAACTGACTATGAGTCTGGAGTTCCTGGTGTGGATACCGCATAGCCACCTCCCAGATGGAAGTGGGACAAACAGTCCATGAGCAGGGTGTGTGGGATCCTTCACAATGTTACTGGCCCTTTTCTGGCACCTTTCTGCCTATATGATGCCAGGTAGGTTCATGCCAGTGATGCATTGGGCAGTTTGGACTACCCGTTGCAGGGCCTTCCTGTCCACTGCAATGCAGTCTCTGTACCATGCAGTAATGCAGCTTGTCAAGGTGCTCCTGACTGCACATCTGGAGAACGCTGTGAGTAGTCCAGCTCTCCTTGGCCTCCTCGGAAAGTAGAGGCATTGCTGAGCTTCCTTGACTGTGCAGGATGTGGCTGCCATTCTGGCCATTCCCTTTTCCTCCTCCTACCTTTGAGGAAAAGAGAAAGGAGAAAAGGAAGCCCAGACAACCTGGCTCAAGAATAGCTTCTTCTCCATTGATATCGAACTGCTAAACCAATCACCTCTTTCCAGTGTTTTTGCCATGTTCTCGAACCTTTATTCTTCCTTGTGTGAAGTCTGACTTTAGTTATTAGCATGGATCAAGGGTCGTGACAAGGTCGGGGACCAAGTGGTCCAAGCAAAGTCTAAATTGGGAATTGGACCAGTTTATCAATCAGTAAGTACCATTTGGTGGCACAGTCAATGACAACATCAAATTTTTTGGTTCCTTCGTACTTAGTTTAAAGAAACCATTGGTTGTGTGCTGTTTTTTTGTGCCAGGCTCCAGAAACAATGGCTCAATGTCTTAAGTACCAATTATGTTTCACTTTGAAAGGATTTCCCAATCCTTTTCCCAATAACCTATCACTTTTATATGTCTTCTCCAAAGTTTTTAGAACATACAACACTATGAAAAAGTATATAGAGCCAGAGTACTTATCTAAGATTTTTGCATATACTGCCACAAAATAAAACAAATTTCATGACATATGTGAGAGATGATGAACCTGATTCTGATATGGGTCTATATTGTGGATTGAGAGTGGGAAGGGGACAGGGTAAGGGAAATCATGGTTGGGAGAAGGGGAAGGGAGAGGGGAGATAAGGGGGACGTGGCATTGCTAATCAGGGATAGTACCACAGCTGGAGAAAGAGTGGACTTTGTGGAGGGATTGTCTACTGAGTCAGTGTGGGTGGAAGTCGGAAACAGGAAGGGAGCTATCACTCTATTGGGAGTATTCTATAGACCGTCCAATAGCAACAGAGACACTGAGGATCAAGAGGCAGATTTTGGAAAAGTGCAAAAGTAACAGGATTGTTGTCATGGGTGTCTTCAGCTTCCCTAATGTTAATTGGCATCTCCTTAATACAAAACATTTAGATAGGGCAGAATTTCTTATGTATGTCCAGGAAAGATTCCTGACACAATATGGAGACAGGTGGTCTAAAGAAGAGGCCATACTGGGTCTGATGTTCGGCAATGAAACATGACAGGTGTCAGATATTTTGGTAGGTGAGTATTTTGGTGACAGTGATCACAACTCCCTGAATTTACCATTACCTTGGACATGGATAGGAGCAGACAGTATTTAATGAGGGAGGGGAAATTGATGCTATAACTGTGAGCATAAATCGGGAACAGACATACTCAGGGAAATGCATAACGGAAATGGGAAGGTTTTTAGGGAGCACTTGCATGGGATTCTGGATACATTTGTCCCATGAGGTAGTGAAAGGATGGTAGAGTAAAGAAACCATGGTTGGCAAGAGATGGGGAACATCTAGACAAAAGAAAGAAAGAAGCTTGCTTAAATTTTAGGGTGCAAGCCTCAGACAGGGCTCAAGAGAGTTACAGGATAGTCAAGAAGGAGCTGAAGAATGGACTTCGGAAAGCTAGAAGCGGGGAAGAGAAAGTGAGCAAGATTAAAGAAAAGCCCCAGAGGCATTCGATATGAATGTGAAGAACAGGAGGATAACTAGAGTGAGGATAGGACCATTCAGGGATGAAAGAGGAAATAGGTTCCTGGTGTCAGAGGAGGTAAGGACCAGATGGGATATATCCAAGGCTACTATGGGAAGCAAGGAAGAGATTGTTGTGCCCTTGGCATTGACCTTTGCCTCCTCACTGGCCACATGAGTAGTACCAGATGTTTGGAGGAAAGGATAACCCAGGAATTATCGATGGTGAGCCTAACCTCAGTGATAGGCAAATCATTGGAGGAAATTCTTAGAGACAGGATCTAGAGCACTTGAAGCATAGTTTGATTGGCAGTAATCAGCAATGGTTTGTGAGAGGCAGGTCATGCCTCACCTCACAAGCCTGATCAGATTCTTGGGGATGTGACAAAGCACATTGATGAGGGTAAATCAGTGGATATCTTCTGTGGTTAGCTTTGAGCGAGCTAGGTCTTTTCTCTTTGGAGCAAAGGAGGATGAGCGGTAACTTGATAGGCGTGTACAAGATGATAAGAGGCATAGATCGAGTGGATAGTCAGAGACATTTTCCAAGGGCGGGAAAGGCTAACAGCAAGGGCATAATTTTAAGGTGATTGGAAGAAGGTATAGGAGACATGTTTTTTTTAAACACAAAGTGGTGGGTGAGTGGAACATTTTGCTGGGGGTGGTGGTAGAAGTAGATACATTAGGGGTGCTAAGTAACTCTTAGATAGGCACACGGATGACGGAGAAATTGAGAGTTATGTAGGAGGGAAGGGTTGCATTGATACTAGGGTAGGTTAAAAGGGTAGCCCAACAGCATGGGCCAAAGGGCCTACACTGAGCGTTAATGTTCTATATTCTGTTTTCTCTGTACAATTTTAACGTTATTGCTTTCTTTCCTGTAGATAGGTGACCAGAACTGCACACAATACTCCAAATTTTGCCTCTACAACATCTCATCCAACTTCAACATAATATCCCAACTGCTATGCTCAATGCTCCGATTTATGAAGGCCAATGTGCTAAAATGGCCCATTCTTTGCCACAATGAGGATACTCTCAGGATGGAGGAGCAACACCTCATATTCCATCTAGGCAGCCTCCATCCTGATGGGCCGAACATGGATTCCTCCTTCTGGTAATATTTTCCCTCCCCCTTCCCTCTTCTTCTATTTCTGCACTCTTGCCTCTTCCCTCTCCTCACTTACCTATCACCTCCCTCTGGTGCCCCTCCTTTCTTTTCACCCACAGTCTACTCTCCTCTCCTATCAGATTCCTTCTTTTCTAGCCCTTTACCTTTCCTACCCAACTGACTTTGCCTAGCGTCGTCCTCTTCCCCCTCCCCCCACATTTTAAATTCTGGTGTCTTCCCCCATTCTTTCCAGTCCCGAAGAAGGGTCTTGGCCTGAGACGTTGGCTGTTCATCCATTTCCTAGATGCTGAGTTCCTCCAGCATCTTGTGTGTGTTGCTCTGGATTTCCAGCACCTGCAGAATCTCATTATGCTAACAGCTCTCTTTACAGCCCTATCTATCTGTGATGCACTTTGAAGGAATAATGGATCAGTATTGCCAGATCCCTTTGTTTAATCACAGTCACTACTGTCCTACCATTCCCTGTGCAAGTCCTACAAACACAAGAGGAGGGGTTCTGATGAAAGATCTCGGTCCAAAATATCAACTATTTACTCTTTTCCACAGACATTGCCTGACCTGCTCAGTTTCTCCAGCATTTTGTGTGTGTTGTGTGAAAATCCTCTCAAAGAGCAAAGCCTTACACTTGTCTGCATTAAATGCTATCTACCAGTCTTCAGTCCATTTTCCAGCTGGTTTCTTCTTTGATTTCCAAAGCCAATTTCTCATTATTCTGTAAAAGCCCACCTGACTGGGTGTTGTTTTAATCACTCTAATGTTACTATACAGATGGTTTAATAAGGGCAGGAAAATCAAGTCTAGAATTTGGTGCATTAGAAAAGGTTGTTAAGTTGATTTCAGATCTGCCTTACACATGGCACCTTAATACCTTGGAAGGGTTTCAATGCACCCATGGGCATCCAGTAAACATTTGCTTATTATCTGCAGGTGTGATTACCAACAGTACAGGCACTCAAGTACAAAGAAGGTTTCCCGAAACTTTTCTCGGCCCGAAACGTCGACTGTACTTCTTCCTATAGATGCTGCCTGGCCTGCTGTGTTCCACTAGCATTTTGTGTGTTTTTGAATTTCCAGCATCTGCAGATTTCCTTATGTTTGCGTTCCTGAAACACACAATTCTCCAAAATTTAGAATAGTTCCAAAAATTTAGACAATCCTTTCTTAATTAGGAGGCAGAGCAAAGTTAAGACGGCACTAAACAGTAACTCCTTTGCTTGCATCTTCGGAAACAGCTCTCTTTCCATCTTTAATATCTTTAGTTTTCCCTTTCAGGGTTCTTTTGAAGACCCTGACCTGGAGTTATACGCTGTCTTTGGATCTTTGTGGGAATGGAACCTGTTCTTGGGGTTTCAGGACTGGCTGTTGTTCGATATGCTAAGGGTTCGGCCTGAGAGTCTGGCTGGGATTTGAAAGCCTAAGATCTTGGGGCTCTGGAGACGGGTGGATCGAGGATTGGTGTCATGGCAGGAGACCTGCGTGTCGTTAGGGGAGCCAGGATGTCTGTTGTGTGCACGAAGACCCAAGATCTTTGAAATCTTCTGGCACAGAGCTCAAAAAAACTGATGTAATGGACTTTTAACATCATAAACCAGTGTTTGTTATGTCTCCATGCTTGCTGGAAAAATGTAAACACCTCCTTCTCCCTTATTACGGAGAGAGAAAACCTGTGGTATGTTGAATGCTGGGTGAAACACGAAGTCTTTGGGGTAACTGCAAGTCTGTGTCTTTGCTGTTGCTTTGCTCACGCTTGAGTGCTCGGTGCCGATGCTTGCTTTTTTTTGCCGGTGGAGGGAGGGGGAATTGCTGCTTACACCTGGGAGGGAGGGGAGCTGTGGGGGAGGTACTTTTGAGTTCTTACGTTTAACTGTCATTCATTCTTTGGGGCACTTCTCTGTTTTCGTGGATGTTTGCAAAGAAAAAGCATTTCAGGATGTATATTGATAGATAGATAGATAGATAGATAGATAGATAGATAGATAGATAGATAGATAGATAGATACTTTATTCATCCCCATGGGGAAATTCAACTTTTTTTTCCAATGTCCCATACACTTGTTGTAGCAAAACTAATTACATACAATACTTAACTCAGTAAAAAAAATATGATATGCATCTAAATCACCGTCTCAAAAAGCATTAATAATAGCTTTTAAAAAGTTCTTAAGTCAAATTAAGAAATTGTATACATTTCTCTGATATTAAGTCGGACCTTTGAACCTTTGCATCTTAATGTAATGTTGAGGCTTTAAAAAGCACTGGTGAGGCCTCACTTGGAGAATTGAGAGCAGTTTTGGCACCTTATCAAAGAAAGGATGCTCTGACATTGGAGAGGGTTCAAAGTAGGTTACGAAAAAGATTCCAGGATTGAAAGGCTTGTCATATGAAGAGTATTTGATGGCCCTAAGCTTCTACTCATTGGAATTTGAAGAATGAGGGGTGTCCTCATCAAAACCTATTGAATGTTGAAGGGCCTTGATAGAGTGGATGTGGAGAGGATGTTTCCGTTGATGGGGGAGTCAAAGACCAGGACCAGAATAGAAGTGTGTCCAAAATCTTTGTCTTATGGTCTTTTAGAACAGAGATAAGGAAGGAGGTACAGAAACATGAAGGCGCACACTCAGCAATTCAGGAACAGCTTCTTCCCCTTTGCTATCTGATTTCTAAATGGACCTTGAACCCATGAACACTACCTCGCTTCCTTTTTTATTTCTGTCTTTTTGTCCTACTTATTTTAACTACTTAATAGGCATACACATACTTAAGGTAACTCACATTTTTCTCTGTATTTATTTATCATTGTACTGCTGCCACAAAGTTAACAAATTTCACAACGTATGCTGGTGATACTAAACCTGATTCTGATTCTGAAGTCACTTGGATCACGTTTCTTCCCCATTCTGGTGTTTGGTCTGAACCTCGTGACAAGTCAGCATGTTTTGTGCATTGTGTTGCTGCCACATGATTGTCTGATTAGATATTTGCATTAACAGGAGTACAATTGTTCCTAATAAGGTGGCCTCCGTATGTATAATATTTATTGTGATATGATATACAGTTCTGATTGCTACACTCTCAGAAGGATATGATAGAACAGGAGATTCACCGGGAGATTGTCCGGATTGGAGGATTTGAGTTGTCGGGAGGGACTGGTTCAGTTGGACTTGCTTACCTGGTGCAGAACAGGCTGAGCTGTGATAGATTTGTGGGAGATTATGAGCGTCCTTAGGCAAAATCCTTTTACCTTGATAAGGAAATCCAAAACCAAAGGTTATAGGTATCAGGTGAGACAAAGGAGTTGTAAAGGGAACCAGAAGGGTCGATTTATTTTAGAGTGGTTGATTTCTCAAATACATTGCCAGAGGAGGTGGTGGAATCAAATACAATTCTTTCAGTAATGTACAAAAGTCTTAGGTAATGTACAAAAGTATATAGCTAGGGTGCCTTACACTTTGGCACAGTGCTGTATTTGTCAACGTGGAGTGGAGAGCGTGCTTGCAAATCAGGCGGGAGCAACGGATGTTGGGAATGGTGAGTGTGGAGTGCCGCAGGAGGTGGTAGAGAAGGAATTCCAGGGGTGCGGGGTGTCGTGGATAACAAGGTCAGTTGATTCCAACCATTTGGTTTATTGATTATTACAGAATGTCTCTGTTCCCACTCCCTCTCCCTTTTCCCAACCATGATTCCTCTCTCCCTACCCCCTTCCCACTCTCAATCCACAATGGAGACCTGTTATGCCTGCAGCCCCCTCCTTTGTGAGAATCGCAAGATCACTATTGGGTTGGGTCAGGGGACCCAGGAAATGAGAGAGAGACGTGCAGAATGCCTCGTTCCCTGGCGATGTAAAGTCACGGGACATGGCCATTGTCTCTTGGAGACACATTTGTGGATTGGGATGCTATGCTACATGAATGCCCTCAGGCAAAGTGGGTTGGGTGAGAAAGAGATTGCATCACCCCAACCTGATTGACATCTACAGCCCTGCAAGTCAGGATAAAAGGGGGGCTGTAGGAACAGCCCCTCAGACGCACCAGAAGAAACGCTAGTGATCCCGTAATAGCGGGAAGCCATTTGAAGGAGGCCACGTGTGTTCAGTTCCATTGCTTGGGACAGGTGGCTGGAACCACGGAAAACAGCTTTTAGCTAACAACGGGGAAAGCAACTCCCCCGACTCAAAGGACTGGCATCATAAAAGACCTGGGCAAGTTTAAAACCGTCTCTCTCAAACCCAAAGAGCTGCAGCTTGAATGAACTGAAGTGACTTTTATATTTCCATCGGACAACACATTATCCCCAGACAACGATAGAGCTATTTCTTATTGATTATTATTATACCCGCACTTTTAGAGTTAGTATTGACGAAGTATATTATCTGCATGTTTGCATTAATATTATTTTGTGTCTTTTTATCAATAAATACTGTTAAAAAAATAGTACCATCAGACTTCAACGGACCTCTCTATCTTTGCTGGTAAGTGACCCAGTTACGGGGTGAGTAACAGACCCAAAACAGAATCAGGTTTGTCATCAATCATATATGTCATGAAATTGTTTCTTTTGTGTGTCAGTGGTATTGCACAATACATAAAATTACTACTGTACTGTACAAAAGTCTCAGGCACTCTAGCTATATATATGTGCCTATGATTCTTCCACTGGACATTTAGAAGGCATTTAGTTGGAAATGAGTAGAAGGAATCAGTCCGAGCAACACACACAAAATGCTGGAGGAACTCAGCAGGACAGGCAGCATCCATGGAAAAAAGTACAGCTGACGTTTCGGCAGAACTGGAGAAAAGAAAAGCTGAGGAGTAGATTTGAAAGGTGGGGGGGGGGTAGGTGATAGGTGAAGCCTGATGAGGGAGGGGTGAAGTGAGGAGCTGGGAAGTTGATTGGTGAAAGAGACAGAATGTCATGGAAGAAGGAAACCGGGGGGAAGGAGCACGAGAGGGAGGGGATGAGTGGTCAGGGAGATGGGCTGAGAGAGGGGAAAGGGGATGGGGAATGGAGAAGGGGGCATTACCGGAAGCTTGAGAAATCAGTGTTCATGCCATCAGGCTGGAGGCTAACAAATCATTGTGTCTATCTGAATGTGGGCAAGTGTGGTTAGCGTTGTAGAATTCTGATGTTTGTAATCCAAGGTTCTTTTGGAAGTCAGGATGGAGACAGGAAATTTATTGCTTCACAATTGCTTTATTAAGCGTTAAAAGAGCGATGAATATTGGAAAGCAGGTAGTGATAGAGGTCAGTAGTAGATGGGGGAGAGGAAGT
Organism: Hemitrygon akajei; assembly: GCF_048418815.1. Lineage (NCBI taxonomy): Eukaryota > Metazoa > Chordata > Chondrichthyes > Myliobatiformes > Dasyatidae > Hemitrygon > Hemitrygon akajei. The sequence continues at coordinate 51,758,182 of NC_133152.1, forward strand.
AAAAGATGGGACCACAGCTTGGACAGTTCTTTATACCATAGACAAGAAACATTCCCATCAAGAGTCAACCAATTAGATTGAAATCTTGCAACACCAGAGAACTGTGAAGATCTTTCCCAAATATAAAGAATAAACAACTGCAGTTACGTGTATATTAGTTATACTAAATGCAAGCAGATAATTGTCAAAAAGTTGTGATATGGGAGAGAGAGAGAGAGAGAGAGAGAGAGAGGGGTGGGGAGAGGGGAGAGAGAGAAGTGGGTCAATACTTAACTGACTTTAATGAGAACTGTTGCAGAATTTAAAGGAAAGGGGAAACAGGGCGGTTAACTAAATCTGTCAAGCTGAAAGTTGAATACCCAAACTGCAGCTGAAGTCAATTCGCCAGTACTAAATGAATATCTATCCTTTCCAGCGTCAGTCTTCCCCAGACATGGACAAAGACAAGCAGGAAGGGCAACTCTGCTTTTGCTGAACTCATACCAAGACTACAACAAAAGGAAGGAATTTAAATGCTGTCATTATGTAACAGTAATTAGCTGAAACGTGAATATTCGTGAGCACGATTGCCGAACTTGCCATCTGTGGGGGTGTGTAGACCACAGCAGAGTCTGTAACACAGTTATCTGTCAGGCTGCAAAGGAAATAGCACAGAGTCTAATCCGACAGTGCGGTAGATGATCAGAAAGTTGCTTGCTTGTGTGTGTTGCTTGAATACCCAGCATCTGCAGATTTCCTCGTGTCCTGCCTTGTGTGCTGCTGTTTGCTTATGGCAGCAATGAAGGCCCTCCATCTCTGCCTGTCCTTGGCCATCTTGTGTATTGGGCCCCAGGTGTGGTTCAGGGTTCGCATTTCTGCCTCTACTGTAGGGCAACAAGTTGTCTTTGGTCTCCCGCGTTTCCTCCGCCCTTCAGGGGTCCGATGAAGAGCTGTCTTGATGCTGCAGTTGGCCTTCTCTCTGAAGTTGGTCTTGCCGGTGTTCAAGGCTTCCTTCATCGTGCCAGTAGCTTCCTTTCGGTCTTCACCACTGTCGGCCGTGTAAGTCCCAGGCGGAGACTCAGGAATAACATGATGACGTGTTTCACAGATACACAAGGATTCTTTATTGCTGTTTCTGTAACAATTTCTTACCAGTCAGGATTATTAGTCCTGAGATAACCCCCCTCCCCAACCAATCTGGAAGGCTGGTGGTCCACTGTTAGTCTGGCCTCTACCCTTTGACCTGTTTGGCATGGCTGACCCTACCAAGAGCCAAAGCATAAAGTCTGGATCATTCCAGACTCTCTCAAAGCATAAACTCTGGGTCATTGAGGTTTGCAAGCCTCCAAACCACGACAAAGTTGTGGTCCTCTTGGAGGGATGGTCAGAAAGGATGGCACGGAACGAGTGGGCCGAATGGCTCTTTTCTGTGTTGTACGACTCTAAGAGTCAATGCGGGCGATGCTTCTGAGCGACGTGGATTTTAGCAAGATGCCACATGGCACATCAGCCAGAAACGTGAAAGGCCATGCCATCCAAAGGAGGGTGACAAAAGGGATCGTAGATCATCTCAGTGGTATGGAGGGGAATGGTTGGCATGTGGTAGAGGTCAGCACAGTAGTGTAGAGGTTAGCACAGCACCGGTGATCACTGGTCGAGGGTTCAATTCCCACCTCAGTCTGTCAGGGGTTTGTACATTTCCCCAGTGCCCACATGGTGCCCTGGTTTTCTCCCGTCTTCCTAAAGATGTCCGTGTCTGTTAGGGTTAGTAAACTGTCGGCATGCTACATTGGCTCCGGAGTATGGTGACACTCGTGGGCTGCCCCCTCGGACTGTGTCGGTTGTTGTCGCAACACGACGCATTTCAATGTTTCGATGTACGTGTGACAAATGAAGCTTATCTTTAATTTTTAAAAGTCACATTTTTGTGACTGGAAGCCATAGAGCTCGGTTCCAGTCCCTTGCCTTTTGTGACACGTGATGTTGGAGGTGGGATGAAGCAGATTGCCGGCGGTTGTAGGCAGTGAGGAGGAAAGTTTCAGGTTTCAGGATGGTGTGGATGAAATGGACAGTAACAAAAGGAATTTAACGTGAAGGGGTTTGAGGTAAAACATGGCAGGGGAAGACACAACAAGTCAGAGAATGGTGAGACGGATGGAGCCAAAGAGTGTGCATGAGTGAACATCATAAAGTGGACGGACAAATGTGGTTAAGAACGCATAATGGAACAGAGGATCATGGTTATACCAAAACCACGTTAACAAGTTCTCAACCACAGCGAGGTCACTGCATATTGTTCCAGTAACTTTGAGGACAGTCTGCAAAATCTTAAGCCACACACACACATTCTCTCTCTCTCTCTCTCTCTCTCTCTCACACACACACACACGCACGCACGCACGCACGCACGCGCACACACACACACACACACACACACATTCTCTCTCTCTCACACACACACACACACATTCTCTCTCCCTCTCTCTCTCTCTCACACACACACACATTCTCTCTCTCTCTCTCACACACACACACTGCTGGAGGAATTCAGCAGGCTGGGCAGCATCTATGGAAAAGAGTACAGTCGATGTTTCTGGCTGAGACCCAACTCAGGACTGCAAAATCTTAGGTTGCTTTCTTGGAGCAGAGAAGGCTAAAGAGAGATGTAACTATAAACTTATATGGGGCCCAGGTAGAGAAGGAGAAGACTAGAAGGATCTGTCATTCTGGTAAATTTTCCCCCACTCCCTTCCCTCTTCTTAATTTTCCCACTCCGACTCACCTCTTCTTCTCCTCACCTGCCTATCACCTCCCCCTGGTGCTCCCCTCCTTCCCTTTCAGCCATGGTTCACTGGCCTATCAGATTCCTTCTTCTTCAGGCCTTCACCTTTCCCACCTATCACCTCCCAGCTTCTTAGTTCATCACCCCTCCCCCATCCACTTAGTTTCACCTATCATCTGCCAGCTTGTACTCCTTCCCCTCCCCCACCTCCTGATTATGGCATCTTCCTCCTTCATTCCCAGTCCAAAGATGTCGACCGGTGAGTAGGTTAACTGGTCATTGTGAATTGTCCCGTGACTAGAATAGGGTTAAATTGGGGATTGCTGGGCTGTGCAGCTCAAAGGGCCGGAAGGGCCAATTCCAATAAATAAATTTCAATAAATAAATAAGTGGTTTGCCATTGCCTTCTTCTGGGCAGTGTCTTTACAAGACGGGTGACCCCAGCCATTATCAATACTCTTCAGAGATTGTCTGCCTGGCATCAGTGGTCACATAACCAGGACTTGTGATATGCACCTGTTACTCATACGACCATCCACCGCCTGCTCCCGTGGATGTCTTCACATGACCCTGACTGGGGGCTAAGCAGGTGCTCCACCTTGCCCAAGGGTGACCTGCAGGCTGGCGGAGGGAAGGAGCGCCTTACCCCTCCTTTGGTAGAGACGTATCTCCACCCTGCCACCTCACTATATACAAAGTAAAAAAAATCTAAAGTTTAGGACAAGGACTAACCATTTTGCCCCTCAAGCATTTCATAAGATCATGATTGATTCACTTGCAACTGAAACTAAGCATTTTTTTTCTGCCCCTGATAATCTTCCATCCTCTTTGCTTATCAAGTCAATAGACAACTCCTTTGGAGAACATCGTAGCTGACTCTAGTCATCGCACCACTACTTATCAAGAAGCTCTCTGTGTCAGCCTCAATAACATTCTGAGACTATACTTCCATCGCAGTTTATTCAATATTCATAACTCTCGGAGAGAAAAAAATTCACCAGGTCCCATCCTCCAGTGCGATGGTGGAGTACATGGATGCAGCAGTCCCTCTGGGTCCAAACAAAGGTGCAGTTGTTCTTCCTTTACGCCTTTCCCACGCTCACAAGACACAGCTGTTTACCAAGAACATCGAGTACTCCAGGTCTACCCCACTAGTGAGTTGCTGGACAGCGATGGAGCTGGACTTGTTGGGCACCGTGTTGTAGCCTGTTTCTGCCACCCAGGGAGGAAGGCATCAGAGGACCGTGTAGGCAGTGCGTGATCCAACGCATCGCCTCCGTGCTTGTCTTGGAGTTGTTGCTCTGATCACAAGACCCTGTTGGATATCGGCAATGTGGAATGCCACGAGTCCGATTCACTGGTTCATTTACAAGACCGGTGGCCAGGGGGAGCTGCGTTGCCTCTGTTGGTTGCGCGGACCAGGGCCCCAAGCTGCGGGGTCACCTGTTGCGGCCATCGAGGAAGGAGGCACCGGAATCGGCTGTGTGCCTCTGGGTTCCATGTCAGGCTGGAGGCTGGCCCCTTACATCGGTGCTGCTCTCCAGTGTTCGCTCGGTGGGAGACAAGCTGGATTACCTTTGTCTGCTGGTGCATTGCACGATATGAGGAACTGCTGTGGCTGTCCTTGCTTCAGGACAACATCTATCAGTCTACAGACCATGACACTCAGGGACTTGGGCTAGATTATTTTTTAAAATCTGTTTTATAACTGTATGTTTTTCTGCTTTCAGAACTATATGTGCTATAAGTGTTGTGTGTTGTGTGTGACCGTTGGCTCTGTGTTTTGCACTTTGGCCCCAGGGGAACACTGTTTCATTTAGCTGTATCCCCGTGCATTGTCGAATGACATTTAATCTTCAGCTTGAACTTGACCTTAAATGGCTAGCACCTTATTTTTTGAAAAGTCATGCATCGTTCTAGATTTTTCCACAAGAAAATCAATATTGACAATTTCAGGGGCCCTGCACAGGAACCCATTTCAGTAACTCCTCACAGACAACCTGATGTCTATCAACCAAGATGACCCAGAAGGGCCTGCAGTGCCCTGGTGCACTATCAATATCGTTTGATTTCCCAATCGATAAGTACCTAAACTGGTTTGATAAAAATAACCTGAAATGCAGACGGACAACCCACAAAGTCCGACAGAAACATCATTAGATACAGAGCGGCTGGCAGCTATGAAAAGGCAACCCAGCAAACAGCAGATGCTGTGGCATGTGTGGGTTATTCAACTCAAAACCAATCACCCAAGAAGGAGGGTATGCTTAAGCCTGTCTACATTCATAGTTCAGTGGTGGAGAGAGTCAGCAGCTTTAAATTCCTGGATGTTAACATATCAATTACCTGACCCGGTCACTGTGGATATATATTACATAAGGAAGGACACCAACATCTTTCTTATATTAAGGAGGTTTGTCATGTCACTAAACACTCAAAGAAACTTCTACTGATACACTGCCGAAGGTATCTTGACTGATTCCCATTACAGTCTGTTGCGGCAATTCAAATGCACTGGGGCATGAGAAGCTGGAGAGAGGATTGGATATAAACCGATGCTTCTCTGCCACATTCTTTCTCCACCAAGGCACTGCCTCAAGGAGGCAACATCTATCGCCAAAAATCTTCACCATCCTGGCCATGCTTGGACATGTTAACTTAGTTTTGAGCACAAGACGATGGAGAACAAGGAACTCAGAACTCTGTTTCAAACTGATTTGGAAACACTACCACAAAACACAGGAAAACCTGCATGCAGATGCTGGAAATTTGAGCAACACACCCAAAATGTGGGAAGGCCAGGCAGCATCTGTGGAAAAGGTACAGTCGACGTTTTGGGCGGAGACCCTTCGGCAGGACTGCAGAGAAAAAGATGAGTAGATTTAAAAGGTGGGGGGAGGGGAGAGAGAAAAACACAAATTGATTTTAGTGAAACCTGGAGGGGGAGGGATGAAGTAAAGAGCTGGCAAGTTGATGGTGAAAGAGATGCAGGGATGGAGAAGGGGGAGTCTGATAAGAGAGGACAGAAGGCCATGCAAGAAAGAAAAGGGGGAGGAGCACCAGAGGGAAGTGAAGGGCAGGCAAGGAGATAAGGTGAGAGAGGGAAAAGGGGATGGGGAATGGAGAAGGAGGTGGGGGGAGGGGTGGGAGGTATTACCGGAAGTTTGGGAAATCGATGTTCGTGTCATCAGGTCAGAAGCTATCCAGACGGAATAGCTGTCTGGATAGCTATTCCTCATAACAACATTTTGCTGTTCCTCCAACCTGAGTATGGCCTTATTGCAACAGTAGAGGAGGCCATGGATGATCATATCGGAATGCGAATGGCCACTGGGAGATCACGCTTGACAGACAGAGCGTAGACGCTCAGCGAAGCGGTCTCACTGATATACAAGAGGTCACACCAGACACGGTACATGAACCCAACAGACTCAGCAGTTTCTCCAGCATTTTGTGTGTGTTGCTCAGAATCACTATTTCCACCAAATCGACAAAAAAATTAGTTCTAACCAATGCTTTATACAGTCTTAGATCTTTATAAAATACGGAGCTCGACATTTTATGAGGAGATAGTCTCGCCCTGTGTAGTTTCTTACAATATTATTTGCAGATTAAATCTATCCTTAATCTCTTTTGATCTAAAGATAATAACTCAACCTGAAAAATATTTTGTCATAATTATATTTCCTTTGGCCTAGCAATGTCATCATGAATTTCCCCAGCACCTGTTCATACAGAGCCACATTCTACCTATATTGGCCTTGATTCTTCCTCTGAGAATAATATTTAAGACCAGAAGTCATAGCAGCAGAATTAGGCCATTCAGCCCATTGAGTCTGCTCCTCCATTCCATCATGGCTGATCCCAGATCCCATTCAATCCCATACACCTGCCTTGCTATATCCTTTGATGCCCTGACTGGTCAAGAAACGATCAACTTCCACCTTAAATGTACCCACAACTTGGCCTCCACCGCAGTCTGTGGCAGAGCATTCCACAGATTCACTACTCTCTGACTAAAAACATTCCTCCTTACCTCTGTTCTAAAAGTTTGTCCCTCAATTTTGAGGCTGTGCCCTCTAGTTCTGGATACCCACAGCATAGGAAACATCCTCTTCACTTCCACCCTATCTAATCCTTTCAACTTCCTGTAGGTTTCAATGAGATCCCTCTGCATTCTTCTAAATTGCAGCGAGTCCAAGCCCAAAGCTGCCAAAAGCTCCTCATATGTTAACCCCTTCATTCCCGGAAACATCCTCGTGAACCTCCTCTCCAATGCCACAAGTTTACTTGGTCATTGTGAAGAGATTTGAGATACTGACATTTCTGTTTGAAAACACAACTTGCATACTTATTTACCAGCAGTAACCATTCACTCACCTACTTTTCTGGAATCTGAACCATATGAGACTGATTACGAGAATACGACAAGTGAGCAAGTGGCCGATTGATCGCGTGGTGAATCGATTGGGTCCTATGCACAGAGGGCTCTGTCATCTGGCACGGGCTTTCATGTGCATGTGTTTTACATCCTGAGCTTGGTTCAGCACTCCCAACTTACACCTTTACTAACGTGACTCAGAGAAAACATTTCATCATATTACTCCGTTGTCATTCTTGCTCTGCGTTTACGTAATAGAATCTATCTTAATATTCAAAGATTCCACCATCCTTTGATAATGGGCTTCCATAGACTCATGACCCACGAGAATCAGTTTTCAATGATTTATCTTAAATGGGTGACCATTTATTTTTAAATTCTGACTCCTTGTTCTAAATTCATTCACAGGAGGAAACATCTGCCCTGCCAAGACACTGATAAATTTCAATTAAGTGTCCCCTCTCACTCTTCAAAACCCTGAAAGCTACAAGCCCAGCCTGTCCAACCTTTCCTCTTAACCTGCAATTTTCCAATTGTAGTACCTTTATATTCATCGTTTGCAAATCCTGTACAAAGTCACACATCTCCCTCTGCATCTCAGATTTGGGCAATCTCTTACCATTCAGATTGAAGGCATTTTTATTCAATGGGCAAATTCATATTTTCCCAAATTATATTCTGTTTTAATCTTTGCCTGATCACCTCCTGTATCTCATAAAGTGACCACTGAGTTTGTATGTTCGTGATCTTCTGCTGCTGTAGCCCACCCACTTCAGGGTTCAATGTGTTGTACATCCAGAGATGTTTTTCTGCACACCACTGTTGTAACGCATGGTTTTTTGAGTTACTGTCGCCGGTCTGTCAGCTTGAACTAATTTGCCCATTTTCCTCCAACCTCTTTCATTGATAAGGCATTTTAACCACAGAACTAGTGCTCACTGCATATTTTGGGTTTTTTTTTAAAACTGTTCTCTGATAGCTATTGAGACTTCATGAAAATCACAGGAGATCAGCAGGTTCTGAGATACTCAAACCACCTCATCTGGCACCAACAATCAGTCCACGGTCAAATTGGAACACTTTTCCTCCCTATTGTGATGTTTGTTCTGAACAAAAACGGAAACTCTTGACCTTGTCTGCACGCTTTTAAGCATTGGATTTCAGCCACATGAAGGGCCTCTTTACAACAAACCTTTACTGTCCTCTTTACAACTAACTTTTCCAATTCCCTTTGTGATTGATCTAAAGACAGTATAATAAGTCTAGTATGGCTTTGATGCACCATCAATAACTCTCTGAGACGTGAGGCGAGATATCGGCTTTTATTGACTGGAAGAAAGAACAAGCAGCAATTGACCACCATGCTACATCCTGGCGACTGAGCAGCTGAGCTCAGGCCCCAATCGCCTTTATACCGGGGTCTGTGGGAGGAGCCACGGTCAGTGGGAGGAGCCACAGGAGCAGACAGCGGGGGAGGGGGGCGTGTCCAGACAGGTATATGTAGTTCACCACAGGCTTCAGCTGGGTTTCTATGAAATCAGGCAAAATTGAGAAGGTCCCAGGAGCAAGCATGAAGTGGGTCAAAGGCACAGCTGGATTAGGGAAGAGGATCAGTTCTAATGACCCAGCAAAATCTCCTGGATTGTGTTTTTTTCTGAATGCAGGAACTGAAATCAGGAGGCTAGAGGGAAGAAGAATTGTCAAGGGAGATGTGGTGCATGGTGGAGAGAGAGACCATAAAGTTCTGATCTTTTACCCTTGTCCCAGAATGTCCAAAAAATTGATACAGCTTTCACTTTCACCTAAGCTCTTTCAAGCCTGACTTGATTTTGCACTTTAACCTTGTAAGTTGTTTACAACTTCACAGGAAAAAGCTGCACAGATACACTTCCTCATACCAAAGAGAAATACAGGCAATAATTGTTCTAAGCTCCCCTGTTAGTTGACTTTAGCACTGCCATACCAGCTCACATGTACTTTAACATGGCCTGGAGTCAGCAAAGCTGCAGAGTACTGCAAGATGACTTTAAAGTAATACAGCATCATTCTCTTTCTATTTAATTATTTTGAGCTGGTATTGGAGGCCAGAGGCAACCACAATAAGAGCAAGTCCATGCTCTTTGATAACCTGCCTGGCTAATCTGATGTGCTCTTTACCATTAGGTACTGGGGTTCTGGTTCGGCAGATCTGAGGTATGTAACAGGATTTGGCTGGAGCAAATCAAAAATTGGTCCGTGGAAACGGCATTCTCTGTCAATAACTGGATAGAACTAGGTTATGAGGTGTGAAATGCTCTGAGGCTGCTGTACTTGTTGAGGTGTGGCATTTCCTCCACTACCCTGCCTCAGTAATCATCAGAGATATCTTCCAGTTTACTTAGGAGTCCAAGTGGAGCTAGACCAACGGGTCATGCTGGACAAGTACCCGGAGAATCAGGGCCAAAGTGTCCCTGGTGTTGCAGAAGATAGGCCTGACTCAATTACTGTGCAACGTGCCAGTCAGCTGGGCGTTGTTGCTCTAGAGGTCCTTGGTGGAAGAGTACTTCCAGTGAACATCTTTGACCACAAGTTCATCAGACAGTAGTCAGCACGGAATGTACTACAGACATTGTGGGAGAAGCTCACTGTGGGCTTGTTTACTAAGTACAAAATATCTGGCAGAATGCTGAATCACCGGATCTGGCCAACACAAACAAAGATTACTCCTGCAGATATCAATGTTTGCTGTCCTTGAGGTTGCTGTGGTTGGGAAAAAAATGTTTGTAGGCTGTGGATTTGTTGTTACGAACCCCGTAACTGGGTCACTTACCAGCAAAGATAGAGAGGTCCGCTGAAGTCTGATGGTACTATTTTTAAAAGTTTTTATTTATAAAGGGGCACAAAAGTAAGGTTAATACAAACATTCAGATAATATACGTCGTCAATACTCAATCTAAAGCGCGGGTATAGTAATAATCAACAATAAGAAGTAGCTCTATCGTTTGTCTAAGGGTAAAAATATTGTCCGATGGAAATATCAAAGTCTCTCGAGTTCATGTAGGCTTTTTGCCTTTTTGGGGACCGCTGGGTTTTACGTGTTGGAGAGAGAGGGATTTTTGGTGAGAAAATAAACTTGCCAGCCTTTTGGACTCAAATTGTTGAATCGGGAACGTGGGTTCCCTGTTGTCAGTTCGAAGTCCTTTTCGGTGTTATCAGCCACTCGCTCCCCAGGCTAGGGGAAATGAACCACACGTGGCTTCCGAATAGCCTCCCATTATCACGGGAGCGATGAGCGATGGTGTCTCCTTCTGGTGCGTCACTAGGGTACTGCCTCCTGCAGTCTCCTTTTTATCTTGACTTGCAGAGTTGTAGATGTCAATCAAGGTGGGGTGATACAATCCCCTCCCCACATTGCCCGAGGGTGTCCATGTAGCCCTGATAGCTGGCACGTAGTATAGAGTCGCAATCCACAAGGGTGTCTCCAAGAAACAATGGTCAAAATCCGTTGCATTGTCTCTCATTTCCTGGGTCCAAGACCCGAATTAATAGCGATCTTGCGATTCTCAGGAAGGAGGGGGCTGGGATCATAACATTGTGAAGAGAGTGCGAGACAGTTTCAAGGGTCCATGTCCTAATTCATCTTCAGAGACTGCGAAACAAAGACACTCTGCTCGCTGGGATATTCCTGCGGACACACACCAACACAGACATCAAGTGTTGCTGGAAGGTCATCAACGCGGTGAAGGATGCCCAAAATGTGTTGTTCTTCCAGCACAGTAAGATGTCTGTAGCGGAATGCTGCAGGCTGGCATGTTCCAGGCTGTGCTGAGGGATGCACTGAAGTTTGGTGCAGCCAGTACGAAGGCTTTGTGGGAAAGGACCATGGTCTAGATCAGGGGTTCTCATCCTGGGGTCCACAGACCCCTTGCTTAATGGTATTGGTCCATGCTGTGAAAAAAGGTTGGCAAGCCCTAGTGTAGAATCTTTCCACTACTGCACATGGACATAATCTCAGGGAGCGACAATAGTGCTATGTTTGTTTAGTGTTCCTTGTGAACCACACCACCAGGTTCAGGGACAGTAATTAACCGTCAACAATCAGGCTCCAGAACCAGTGTGGATAACTTCACCCGCCTCAACATTGAAATGCTGGCTGAAAACAACCGATGGACTCACTTTTAGGGACTCAACAACTCATGTTCTCAATATCATCTATCTATCTATCTATTCATTATTAGTTTTTTTTTGTTTTTGTGTAGTTTGTCTTCTTTTGAACATTGATTGCTTGTCAGTCTGTGTGTGCTTTTTCATTGATCCTATTGTATTTCTTTGTTCTACTCTGAATGCCTGCAAGAAAATGAATCTCAAGGTTGTATATGGTGGCATAGAGGTACTTTGATAATAAATTTACTTTGAACTTTATTTTATTCTTTAAAAGTTTATCCTACTGAATGAAATGACCATAAGAATGTAAAATGTTTTTGCAGCGTTTCAAAGTACATTTAATATCAGAGTATGTATACAGCCTGAAATTCCTCTTCTGCACAGACATCCATGAAACAAAGAAACCCCATAAAATGATAGAAACATTGATACCCCACTTCGTCTGCACAAGCAGTGGCAAAAGCATCAGCCACCCTTCCACCCCCATCTGTGCCAGCAGAAGCTCCCACCACCCACCATGCAAGCAGAACTAGGAGCACCGAAGTCTCCATTGATCCAGAGTCCATCACACTACAGTCCACAAACCACACCTCGGTATCTCAGACAGGTTCTCTCTCTGCAGCGACGGGGAGAGTGGTCACTGCTGAAACAATGAGAGCACACACCAACAACTTGCTGTTCCGATGTTACGATCTTCCACATCGCTCTCCAAGTCCCGCGTCTCGAGGACTGACAGAGTTTCTCTCGACTGAAAGAGAGAGGGATCGATCGAGTACAGGGGCCTCCCTTCGACAGCAGATGGCATTTAGCAAACACGCCGCCTGCTGACTCGATGTTTCAGCTTCCACCATGCTTCAGATGTCGAAATCAGCAAGGAAACAGGTCACTTCCCAACTTCTGACCTCCCAGCCCCGAGGGCGCACATCAAGTCAAGCCAAGTCACTTTTATTGTCATTTCAACCATAACTGCTGGTACAGTACATAGTAAAAATGAGACAATGTTTTTTCAGGACCATGGTGTTACATGACACAGTACAAAAACTAGACTGAACTACGTAAAAAACAACACAGAGAAAGCTACACTAGACTACAGACCTACCCAGGACTGCATAAAGTGCACAAAACACTGCAGGCATTACAATAAATAGGGCAGTAAGGTGTCAGTCCAGGCTCTGGGTATTGAGGAGTCTGATGGCTTGGGGGAAGAAACTGTTACATAGTCTGGTCATGAGAGCCTGAATGCTTTGGTGCCTTTTTCCAGACGGCAGGAGGGAGAAGAGTTTGTATGAGGGGTGCGTGGGGTCCTTCATAATGCTGTTTGCTTTGCGGACGCAGCGTGTAGTGTAAATGTCCACAATGGGGTGAAGAGAGACTCCGATGATCTTCTCAGTTGACTTCACTCTCCGCTGCAGTGTCTTGCGATCCGAGATGGTGCAATTTCCGAACCAGGCAGTGATGTAGCTGCTCAGGATGCTCTCAATACAACCCCTGTAGAATGTGGTGAGGATGGAGGGTGGGAGATGGACTTTCCTCAGCCTTCGCAGAGAGTAGAGACATCTTCAGCAAGTGAAGCAGTGGGCCTCACAGTTGCTCAGAAAACCCACAGCTTGCAAAGACTGGTAGTTTGAACTGTAGATCAGAGATTCTGACAGAACCACAACCACCTTGTGTGTGTGTGTGTGTGTGTGTGTGTGTGTATATATATATATATATATGTGTGTGTGTGTGTGTGTGTGTGTGTGTGTGTGTGTGTATATATATATATGTGTGTTCCTTTATATATGTATGTATTTATTTATTTATTATGAATAACATCTTTTTTATCACTAATTTTTATTGCAACACCAACAAATTACACTCAATACAACCAGTTGCCAATTACATTTTGACTGTTTTACCCAGCCACCCCCAACCCTCATCGCCATACCCCCTCTATCCCTCATCCTTACCCCTCTCTCCATCCCTCCACCCCTCTCCCCTCCACCAACCAACTGAATAGTGGTACATACACAGGCAGAGCATTCCTATTTTAACAGAAGATCTTTTATGTTCGATATCAAATAAAAAGTTAGAATCAGAATCAGGTTTATTATCACCGGCATGTGACGTAAAGTATGTTCACTTCGCAGCAGCAGTTCAATGCAATACATAATATTAAGGAAAGAAATCAAAATAAAATAATACTTAAAAAATAACTAAATCAATTACAGTATATGTATATTGAATAGAATTGTGCAGAAAAAAATAAATACAAGTGTTCCCCGTTTTTCAAACGTTTGTTTTACGACACCTCGCTGTTACGAAAGACCTACATTAGTTACCTGCTTTCGCTAACAGGTGTTTTCACTGTTAGGAAAAAAGGCAGTGCGCGCGCCGAGCAGCTGTGCTCCTCCCCTGGAACTGCATTCTAGCCGGCATTGCTTAAACACGTGCCTGTGAGCATCTGTGCTTTATGTCGATTTATTTTGTGCATCAATTAGCAAGATGAGTTCTAAGATATCGGAAAAGCCTAAAAGAGCGCGTAAGGGTGTTACACTTAGCGTAAAATTAGACATAATAAAGTGTTTTGATCGTGGTGAACAAAGTAAGGATATAGTGAGTTTGGCTTGTGGAAGTTGACGAAGATGATGTTGAAGAGGTTTTGGCATCCCATGACCAAGAACTGACAGATGAAGAGGAAAGGATAACAATTGAAGCCGAACACAGTAGCGAACGGACCGAAAGTGAAGTCGTCCAGGAATTGAACATGAAGCAATTGTGTGAGATTTTTGTTGCGATTGACAATGCTGCAAAGGTTGCAGAAAAGTATGATTTTAATTTTGAAAGGGTACGTAGGTTTAGGGCATATTTTCAGGATGGTTTGAGTGCTTACAAAGAACTGTATGATAGAAAAATGCACGAGGCTAAGCAGTCAAGCCTACTGTCGTTTTTCAAGCCTTCCACATCAGCCACAGTTGGCGATGAAACTCGACCTTCAACATCGAGGCAGGCAGACATAGAAGAGGGTGACCTGCCTGCCCTGATGGAAACAGACAATGATGGGATGACACCCCAGTCTCCCACTACCCCAACCTCCGACGACTCAGCCTAACACACCATCATCAGTGTGCTCACTATCTACCCGATTCCAGGAAGTGAAACTACACTGGACGTACATTATTTCTACTTTATATAGGCTGTGTATTTTTATGTGTTATTTGAAATGATTTGGCAGCTTCATAGCTTAAAGGTTACTGGAAAGAGTGTTTCTGCCAACAGCGCTTGCGTGAAATTTTCGCTACAGTGGACAGTGCTGCAATAGTTGCAGAAAAGTATTCCTGTGTATTTATCAGATCATTCCTACTTTTACTATACGTTACTGTTATTTTAGGTTTTAAGCATTATTTGGCATGATTTGGTAGGTTATTTTTTGGGTCCACGAACGCTCACAAATTTTTCCCATAAAAATAAATGGTAATTGCTTCTTCACTTTACGACATTCTGGCTCACAAATCATTTCATAGGAATGTTCTACCTTTGAATAGCGGGGAAGATCAGTATATTAAAAAAGTGAGGTAGTGTCCAAAGCTTCAATGTCCTTTTAGGAATCGGCAGAGGGGAAGAAGCTGTTCCTGAATTGCTGAGTGTGTGCCTTCAGGCTTCTGTACCTCCTACCCAATGACAACAGCAAGAAAAGGACATGCCCTGGGTGCTGGAGGTCCTTAATAATGAACGCTGCTTTTCTGAGACACCGCTCCTTGAAGATGTCCTGGGTACTTTGTAGGTTAGTACTTAAGATGGAGCCGACTCAGCTTACAACCCTCTGCAGCTTCTTTCGGTCCTGTGCAGTAGGCCCCCCTCCCCCGCCATACCAGACAGTGATGCAGCCTGTCAGAAGGCTCTCCATGGTGCATCTATAGAAGTTCTACAGTGTATTTGTTGACATACCAAATTTCTTCAAACTCCTAATGAAGTATAGCCACTGTCCTGCCTTCTTTATAACTGCATCAATATGTTGGGACCAGGTTAGATCCTCAGAGATCTTGACATCCAGGAACTTGAAACTGCTCACTCTCCCCACTCGTGATCCCTCTATGGGGACTGGTATGTGTTCCTTCATCTTACCCTTCTGGATTGCACAATCAGCTGTTTCATCTTACTGACTTTGAGTGCCAGGTTGTTGCTGTGATACCACTCCATTAGTTGGGATATCTCGCTCCTGTAGTCCCTCTCGTCACCATCTGAGATTCTACCAACAATGGTTGTATCGTCAGCAAATTTATAGATGGTATTTGAGCTATGCCTAGCCACACAGTCGTGGGTATAGAGAGAGTAGAGCAGTGGGCTAAGCACACACCCCGCGGTGCACCCGTGTTGATCATCAGCGAAGAGGGTATGTTATCACTAATCCGCACAGATTGTGGTCTTCCGGTTAGGAAGTCAAGGATCCAACTGCAGAGGAAGGTACAAAGGCCCAGATTCTGCAACTTCTCAATCAGGATTGTGGGAATGATGATATTAAATGCTGAGCTGTAGTTAATGAACAGCATCCTGACGTAGGTGTTCGTGTTGTCCAGGTGGTCTAAAGCCGTGTGAAGAGCCATTGAAATTGCATCTGCCGTTGATCTATTGTGGCGATAGGCAAATTGCAATGGGTCCTGATCCTTGCTGAGGCAGGAGCTCAGTCTAGTCGTGACTAACCTCTCAAAGCATTTCATCGCTGTTGATGTGAGTGCTACTGGATGATAGTCATTCAGGCAGCTCATATTATTCTTCTTAATTGTTATAGTTGTTAAACTGGTATAATTGTTGCCTTTTTGAAGAAAGTGGGAACTTCCACCCTTAGGAGTAAGAGGTTGAAAATGTCCTTGAATACTCCCACTAGTTGGTTGCCACAGGTTTTCAGAGCCTTACCAGGTACTTCATTGGGACTTCCCACCTTGTTAGGGTTCACTCTCTTTAAAGACAGAGATCACAGAGTCATCAGGTGCAGCAGGGATCTTCAATTTGTTCTCCCTTTCAAAGCAGGCATAGAAGGCATTGAGTTCATCTGGTAGTGAAGTATTGCTGCCATTCATGCTATTGGGTTTTGCTTTGTAGGAAGTAATGTTTTGCTACCCTGCCAGAGTTGCCGTGCATCTGATGTCACCTCCAACCTTGTTCGAAATTGTCTCTTCACCCTTGAAAAAGCCCACTGCAAATGATACCTTTTTTTCTGATACAGGCCTTGGTCGCCAGACTTGAATGCCACAGATCTAGCCTTCAGCAGACAACATACCTCCAGGTTCATCCACGGCTTTTGGTTTGCAAATTTACAGTAAGTCTTTGTACAGTGAAAAAGTTTTTTTTCTGGTGTTATCTACTTTTCTCAGCTCAATTATGCTTTTAAAATGTGATCAGACTCTTGATTAACAAGGTCTTGGCTGGACGTTCTTGAGGTTTGAACGTTCTTTTACATTTAGCAGCCCAGGAACAGCTACTTTCCTCCAGCCATCATGTTCTTGAACCTAGCAACACAACACTAACGATCCACAGCAATGTAACACCATGGACTCTTGCACGATCGTGGATGTGCCTTCAATCGCTGCAAGCAAGTTTTTCATTATACTGTACCTCACAGTACTTGGGAACATGGCAATAAATTCATTTTGAATAGGTCTCGCTGATCACATGCATATATTGTAAGGCAACTGTATGTGATCTGACTCTTGATTAATAAAGTCTTGACCGGACATTCTTGAGGTTTGAATGTTCTTTTATACTTAGCAGCCCACAGCTCGGTGTTATTTTGGGTCATGATCTGTGTAGTGTGGACAACTTTATTGCTTGAGGATTTACAGACAGGCTTAATCTTTGTGCATTTGTCAGTTAAAATTAACCCCTCCACTCTCTTCACCACCATTTTGACTTTAATGTTGGCCTAAGATCTGAATTTTTGTCCCACGTTTTAGGACTTCAACAACCTTAATCAGCTGCTATGGCAATTGCTGTCCTCCGGACTGTTGGGACCTACAGAGAGCGGGAAACTCTGATTGTGGCATCCAGGCCTTGCATCAGCTGCTCACTAACAGCTTGTCAACGATTCAAGATTGTTCAATGTCATTTCATCTACATGAGTGCAAAGGAGAATAAAATAATTGTCATTCCAGATCTGATGCTGCACCAAAAAACCTACGTAAGGTTATGAATGCAATAATAATAAAATCTCAATAAATATAAATACATACATAGCTTATATACATAGATTGCAGGTTCAGAAAATCATGTTAGGCTGTACAAAAGGTGACTAACAGGAAATACATAATAAAGTAGTGATGGAGTTAATGGATGTTAGCGTTGATCAAAGTTCAAAGTACATTTATTATCAAAGTGTCTTCGCAGTAAACAGCTCTGAAATTTCTCTTCCCCTCAGACAGTCACAAAACAATGAAGAACTATGGAACCAGTCCACCTACCGAAAGAAAATCATCAAACACCAAACCTCCCTCCCCCCACGCAAAGAAAAAGTTGCGCAATCGGCTACAGAAAAATCGAGTGGAAACACGGAATATAAAAAACACAAAATCAGAAGGCATAATTCAGCAAGTATCAGCCTTACTGCTTGGGGAAAGTAACTGACTATGAGTCTGGAGTTCCTGGTGTGGATACCGCATAGCCACCTCCCTGATGGGAGTGGGACAAACAGTCCATGAGCAGGGTGTGTTCACAATGTGCCTTCACGATGTTACTGGCCCTTTTCTGGCACCTTTCTGCCTATATGATGCCAGGTAGGTTCATGCCAGTGATGCATTGGGCAGTTTGGACTACCCGTTGCAGGGCCTTCCTGTCCACTGCAATGCAGTCTCTGTACCATGCAGTAATGCAGCTTGTCAAGGTGCTCCCAACTGCACATCTGGAGAACGCTGTGAGTAGTCCAGCTCTCCTTGGCCTCCTCGGAAAGTAGAGGCATTGCTGAGCTTCCTTGACTGTGCAGGATGTGGCTGCCATTCTGGCCATTCCCTTTTCCTCCTCCTACCTTTGAGGAAAAGAGAAAGGAGAAAAGGAAGCCCAGACAACCTGGCTCAAGAATAGCTTCTTCTCCATTGATATCGAACTGCTAAACCAATCACCTCTTTCCAGTGTTTTTGCCATGTTCTCGAACCTTTATTCTTCCTTGTGTGAAGTCTGACTTTAGTTATTAGCATGGATCAAGGGTCGTGACAAGGTCGGGGACCAAGTGGTCCAAGCAAAGTCTAAATTGGGAATTGGACCAGTTTATCAATCAGTAAGTACCATTTGGTGGCACAGTCAATGACAACATCAAATTTTTTGGTTCCTTCGTACTTAGTTTAAAGAAACCATTGGTTGTGTGCTGTTTTTTTGTGCCAGGCTCCAGAAACAATGGCTCAGTGTCTTAAGTACCAATTATGTTTCACTTTGAAAGGATTTCCCAATCCTTTTCCCAATAACCTATCATTTTTACATGTCTTCTCCAAAGTTTTTAGAACATACAACACTATGAAAAAGTATATAGAGCCAGAGTACTTACCTAAGATTTTTGCATATACTGCCACAAAATAAAACAAATTTCATGACATATGTGAGAGATGATGAACCTGATTCTGATATGGGTCTATATTGTGGATTGAGAGTGGGAAGGGGCCAGGGTAAGGGAAATCATGATTGGGAGAAGGGGAAGGGAGAGGGGAGATAAGGGGGACGTGGCATTGCTAATCAGGGATAGTACCACAGCTGGAGAAAGAGTGGACTTTGTGGAGGGATTGTCTACTGAGTCAGTGTGGGTGGAAGTCAGAAACAGGAAGGGAGCTATCACTCTATTGGGAGTATTCTATAGACCGTCCAATAGCAACAGAGACACTGAGGATCAAGAGGCAGATTTTGGAAAAGTGCAAAAGTAACAGGATTGTTGTCATGGGAGTCTTCAGCTTCCCTAATGTTAATTGGCATCTCCTTAGTGCAAAACATTTAGATAGGGCAGAATTTCTTATGTATGTCCAGGAAAGATTCCTGACACAATATGGAGACAGGTGGTCTAAAGAAGAGGCCATACTGGGTCTGATGTTCGGCAATGAAACATGACAGGTGTCAGATATTTTGGTAGGTGAGTATTTTGGTGACAGTGATCACAACTCCCTGAATTTACTATTACCTTGGACATGGATAGGAGCAGACAGTACTTAATTAGGGAGGGGAAATTGTGATGCTATAACTGTGAGCATAAATCGGGAAATGCATAATGGAAATGGGAAGGTTTTTAGGGAGCACTTGCATGGGATTCTGGATATGTTTGTCCCATGAGGTAGTGAAAGGATGGTAGGGTAAAGGAAGATGGTTGGCAAAAGATGGAAAACATCTAGTCAAGCGAAAGAAAGAAGCTTGCTTAAATTTTGGGGAGCAAGGGTCAGACAGGGCTCGAGAGAGTTACAGGATAGTCAAGAAGGAGCTGAAGAATGGACTTTGGAAAGCTAGAAGCGGGGAAGAGAAGGTGAGTAAGATTAAAGAAAAGCCCCGGAGGCATTCGATATGAATGTGAAGAACAGGAGGATAACTAGAGTGAGGATAGGACCATTCAGGGATGAAAGAGGAAACAGGTTCCTGGTGTCAGAGGAGGTAAGGACCAGATGGGATATATCCAAGGCTACTATGGGAAGCAAGGAAGAGATTGCTGTGCCCTTGGCATTGACCTTTGCTTCCTCACTGGCCACAGGAGTAGTACCAGATGTTTGGAGGAAAGGATAACCCAGGAATTATCGATGGTGAGCCTAACCTCAGTGATAGGCAAATCATTGGAGGAAATTCTTAGAGACAGGATCTAGAGCACTTGAAGCATAGTTTGATTGGCAGTAATCAGCAATGGTTTGTGAGAGGCAGGTCATGCCTCACCTCACAAGCCTGATCAGATTCTTGGGGATGTGACAAAGCACATTGATGAGGGTAAATCAGTGGATATCTTCTGAGGTTAGCTTTGAGCGAGCTAGGTCTTTTCTCTTTGGAGCAAAGGAGGATGAGAGGTAACTTAATAGGCGTGTACAAGATGATAAGAGGCATAGATCAAGTGAATAGTCAGAGACATTTTCCAAGGGCGGGAAAGGCTAATAGCAAGTGCATAATTTTAAGGTGATTGGAAGAAGGTATAGGAGACATGTTTTTTTTAAACACAAAGTGGTGGGTGAGTGGAACATTTTGCTGGGGGTGGTGGTAGAAGTAGATACATTAGGGGTGCTAAGTAACTCTTAGATAGGCACACGGATGACAGAGAAATTGAGAGTTATGTAGGAGGGAAGGGTTGCATTTCCCCATGGGGATGAATAAAGTATCTATCTATCTATCTATCTATCTATCTACTAGGGTAGGTTAAAAGGGTAGCCCAACAGCATGGGCCAAAGGGCCTACACTGAGCGTTAGTGTTCTATATTCTGTTTTCTCTGTACAATTTTAACGTTATTGCTTTCCTTCCTGTAGATAGTTGACCAGAACTGCACACAATACTCCAAATTTTGCCTCTACAACATCTCATCCAACTTCAACATAATATCCCAACTGCTATGCTCAATGCTCCGATTTATGAAGGCCAATGTGCTAAAATGGCCCATTCTTTTGCCACAATGAGTATACTCTCAGGATGGAGGAGCAACACCTCATATTCCATCTAGGCAGCCTCCATCCTGATGGGCCGAACATGGATTCCTCCTTCCAGTAATATTTTTCCCTCCCCCTTCCCTCTTCTTCTATTTCCACATTCTTGCCTCTTCCCTCTCCTCACTTACCTATCACCTCCCTCTGGTGCCCCTCCTTCTTTCTTTTCACCCACAGTCTACTCTCCTCTCCTATCAGATTCCTTCTTTTCTAGCCCTTTACCTTTCCTACCCAACTGACTTTGCCT
Organism: Hemitrygon akajei; assembly: GCF_048418815.1. Taxonomy (NCBI): domain Eukaryota; kingdom Metazoa; phylum Chordata; class Chondrichthyes; order Myliobatiformes; family Dasyatidae; genus Hemitrygon; species Hemitrygon akajei. The sequence goes on from NC_133152.1 coordinate 51,779,329, forward strand.
AGTGTCGTCCTCCTCCCCCTCCCCCCACATTTTAAATTCTGGTGTCTTCCCCCATTCTTTCCAGTCCTGAAGAAGGGTCTTGGCCTGAGACGTTGGCTGTTCATCCATTTCCTAGATGCTGAGTTCCTCCAGCATTTTGTGTGTGTTGCTCTGGATTTCCAGCACCTGCAGAATCTCATTATGCTAACAGCTCTCTTTACAGCCCTATCTATCTGTGATGCACTTTGAAGGAATAATGGATCAGTATTGCCAGATCCCTTTGTTTAATCACAGTCACTACTGCCCTACCATTCCCTGTGTAAGTCCTACAAACACAAGAGGAGGGGTTCTGATGAAGGATCTGATAGAGGTTCTGATGATGTTAAAATTATACAAGGCATTGGAAGGCCAAATTTGGAGTATTGTGTACAGTTCTGGTCACCGAATTATAAGAAAGATATGAACAAAATAGAGAGAGTACAGAGAAGATTTACTAGAATGTTACCTGGGTTTCAGCACCTAAGTTACAGGGAAAGGTTGAACAAGTTAGGTCTTTATTCTCTGGAGCGTAGAAGGTTGAGGGGGGACTTGATAGAGGTATTTAAAATAATGAGGGGATAGATAGAGTTGATGTGGATAGGCTTTGTCCATTGAGAGTAGGGGAGATTCAAACAAGAGGACATGAATTGAGAGTTAAGGGGCAAAAGTTTAGGGGTAACACGAGAGGGAACTTCTTTACTCGGAGAACGGTAGCTGTGTGAAACGAGCTTCTAGCAGAAGTGGTAGAGGCAGGTTTGATATTGTCATTTAAAAAAAAAATTGGATAGGTATATGGACAGGAAAGGAATGGAGGGTTATGGGCTGAGCGCAGGTCGGTGGGACTAGGTGAGAGTAAGCATTCGGCATGAACTAGAAGGGCCGAGATGGCCTGTTTCCGTGCTGTAATTGTTATGTGGTTATATCTCGGCCCAAAATATCAACTATTTACTCTTTTCCACAGATGCTGCCTGACCTGCTCAGTTTCTCCAGCATTTTTTGTGTGTTCTGTGAAAATCCTCTCAAAGAGCAAAGCCTTACACTTGTCTGCATTAAATTCTGTATGCCAATCTTCTGCCCATTTTCCAGCTGGTTTCTTCTTTGATTTTCAAAGCCAATTTCTCATTATTCTGTAAAAGCCCACCTGACTGGGTCTTGTTTTAGTCACTCTAATGTTACTAGCATTAATTGTTGGGTTTGATGTGGAGTGTGTGGGTGAAATAGAGATACAGATGTTTTAACAAGGGCAGGAAAATCAAGTCTAGAATTTGGTGCATTTGGTAATATAGCTTAATACAAAAGGTTGATTTCAGATCTGCCTTGCACATGACACGTTAACACCTTGGAAGGGTTTCAATGCACCCACTTGCATCCTGCAATAATAATAATGAAGGTCGTATCTGATTCAATTTAAAATTGTACATCATTACCATTTGACAAAGGAGAGACTTTCTAAAATATTTCCCAATGTTGACAAGTATTGTGATGGATGTAAAGCTGAGATAGTTACACTGACACACATGTTCTGGTCATGTTCTATATTAAAACAGTTTTGGAAGTCAGTCTTTTCAACAATTTCTAAAGCACACAGAATCAACTTACAACCTAATAAATTGACTGTGCTTTTTGCAATAATTCCTCAAAATATCCATGGTATTTCTGTGTCTGACCAACACGTTATTACGTTTGTTACATTGATAGCTAGGAGGGCCATCTTGTTGAAATGGAAGGATATATCAGCTCCTACTTTGTCACAATGGTTCTCTCAAGTGATGCTGTGTCTTAGCTTGGAGAAAATTAGAAGTCGAACCTTTGAACCTTTATTTGATTTTGAGAAGAGATGGGGCTCATTTGCTCTTTATTATCATTTCAGTTAACTGATAGATTTCCTCTACGATCTAGGTGTAATTTTTTTTTCTTGATATATCTTTCTTTTTTGTTGGCGGCTTGATGTTTATTTTTAGAAGCGTTTTGTATGACGCTTGGCTCCGGGGTTGTACCCCCAATGGGTTTCTTTTTTCCCCTCACTTTTCTTGCTTAGTAGGGTTTATTTTTATTTACAAAAATTTTCAATCTTTAAGATAATTTCTTTTTTTTGAGGCATTGTAAGTGTTGTTACTTCAATGTACCTGTGTTATTTTTAAATAATAATTAAAAAAATTTGAAAGGAAAGGAACTTACTGCTACTTATTTCATCCTGTGCAGTGTCCCCACCACATATCAGAGAGTGATGCAGCCAGTCAGAATGCTATCCACAGTACATCTGTAAAAATTTGCAAGTGCCTTTGGTAACATACCAAATCTCCTCAAACTCCTAATGAAATTTCTAATGACCTGCTGGGTGTTTCCAGAATGTTCTGTTTTTATTTCAGATTACTAGAATCTGTTTTTTATGTGTTAGTACATGACTGATATGCTAAATTGCTGGTGTCGTTTGATGAAAGTAGAAAGTATCAGAAGAAATTACATATCAGAAGAAATGCACAAAAAATAATTTGACCTTTCTTTAGTTCCTTCATTGGATGTGATAATGCTGATGTTGTGCATTTAATATTTCAGTAATGTTTGAGTAATATTTTAAATATATTGTTTTATTAAGCATTCTTGTTTTAAATAATTCATTATGAGCTATATGTAAAAGTATGTAAGTGGCATACGTCATCACGCCACCATGAAGTGAAAACAAATTGTGGACTATTCTCCAGGGCTCCCGTGTCCTTTTCCTTCCAATTAGTTTTATTTGTTAGTTACAAAACATACCAGCTACAAAGGCCAACAGTATTGACCATCATTCACTGCCCTTGAGTAGGTGGTAGCAAGACGGGTTTTCAAACCATTGAAATTGTATTGAAGTGAGATTGTGACCCAGTGATAATGGAGAAGCAGTTCTACATGACCTGCCTTAGTCAATAATGATCAGTGAAGACCAAAAGAATAAATTCAATAAAGATTCCATAGCCACCTACTTGAACTTTGGTGAAACCTTTGGGGACAATATCAGCTTAGCCATATATTCCTCTGTGGTTTCCTTTAAGGTCACGCCAATAGATTGGGCAATGCCTGAAGAAATCCACCTTTTAAGGTATTTATTATACAGTCAGCAATCTATTAAATTGTACTGGGGAATAACAAATGGCAAAGAAATTAAAGAAATATTTTGTATCTGCTTCATGAAAGATGAAAATATTTCTTTAATTTCTTTACCACAGAAAACCCAGAAGAAATGAATATTTATAGGAATAGATTAAATGAGGAGATGCAATAAATTAGCAAATAATAGATTAGCACTGGAGTTGTGTATGAGTGAAACCGCAAAGAGACAAATCCCCAGGACTCGATGACTTTCATGTTAGGGTTTTGAAGGAGCAGCAACAGAGATTGCCAAAGCACTTGTGTCACCTCCCAAAATTCGAGAGATTCTTTAACATCTCCCATAGTTTAGAAAATCAAATGTAATCTTGCTATTTAAGAGAGGATGAAGAGACATAGATCAACCAGATTGACATCAGTAGAAAAGAAAATGCTGGAGTCGTTAAATTTTAGGAGCTTTCGATAAGGTTATTAAAAGTAGAGTGGATCTTATTAGTGGAAGAGGATAATCCATGGTGTGGATAAACAGAAAGTGTATTATGTATAGATTGCCAGGCTCTGACAAATGTTGTGGCACAATGATTGGTGCTGGAGCTCCAACTGTACACAGCATCTATCAATGATCTGGATGAAGGATCTCAGTGTCAGAAACACTAATTTGAAGATGTGCAAATATAATCAGCAGAATGGGCTGTGAGCCAGATGTAGTGGTTTCAGGGAGATATAGGTGAGGCAAGGAAATATAATTGAAAAAGCTCAAGGTACATTTATTATCAAAGTATGAGTACATTGTACAACCCTGAGATTTGCCTCCTAACAGGCAACCATGAAAAAAAGAGCTCAACAAACCCATAAAAGACTGTCGAACACCCAATGTGCAGAAAAAAAACTAATCATGCAAACACTAAACGCAAGCAAACAGCGTTCTGAACTGAAGTCTACAGAGACTTCAGGATAGAACCAAGTAAACATTGCAGAGCAACGAGCTGACCTGGCCCGTCCCTCGCCTAGGGTCTCAATACGCTGACCTTTCAATCTGGCCCAGCGCTTACGTCTTCGTCCAAACATCGAGTTCAGTGACTTCGCCTAGATTCGGCCTGTACCCAACCTAAAAGGGTCATAGCTGAGTCATTTCATTTTTGTTATTTATTTATGATTTCAACTTAAATTCAGAGGCAAGGAATTTGCAGGTGACTCAAAGTTGGCTCCCTGGTTGATGGGTGGAAAGAAATTATCTCGTCATTTTGGGAAGAAAGGTAGCAGAAGCAAGTTAGTTCAGAAAAGTGTGAGGTGGTCAAACAAGGCAATGAAATACCCAATGAACTGCAGAAAACTGAGAAGTATGGAGAACAAAAAGGGAAGTAAATGGCTTAGCAGGAACTAGATGGTCCAAAGGGTCTTTCCCTGTGCCGTACTTTTCTATGATTCCATGGCTATAGTATATATGTCAACAGATTCTTAAAGCTGGCAAGATAGTTCTAAAGATGTTAAAACAGAAATAAAACATGGAGGTTATGCAAAGATTGTATAGGACTCTTGATGGACCATAGCTTCAGGATGCTGTATAGTTCAGGTCAACATATTACAGAAAACATGTCATTATACTGGAGAAGAGATTTATGAGAAAGTTGCTAAGGGCTGGAAATTTTCGTTATGTGGAAACATTGGGTAGGCTGGGGCAGTTCTCTTTGGAACAATGAATGTTGAGACTAGAGGCAGAAGGGGTCAAAACTGATAAGCACAAGTTAATGGTAATTCATAGAAAGATTAGAAGGGAGATGAAGACTATAACTTTCACCCACATAGCGATGGGGGACTTCACTACCTGTGAAGGTGGTAGAGGCAGAAATCCTCATTGGCTGTGTACCTTTCTATAGCTGTGAAGCTGATGGCTTTTCAGGTGCTAGAAGGTAGAAGTAAACAAAATAGTTGTTTTCAGCTGGTACAGAAATGATGGGCCTAATGGCCTCCTCCTGTGTCCAAACTTTTCTATGTTTATACATAAGAATTCCAACAGAATATTGGTGGCTCAACCGAGTGACACCGAGAGATGAAACATTCTCAAAACTAGGACCCTGCGGTAAGTGCTAATCGGGAGTATACTTAAACAATCACAGAATACGGAAAACCCATGCCAGTCAAATTCAACTGAAAAAGATTAAACAGAAAACAGGATAGTGGCTCTTGTCAAGGCAAGAATGAAAAAATTCAGGTGCTCTAGAAACCTCGGAGTCCAACACTCTCCAGCTACCTGCACGGACCCAGAGAGTTCATTAGAGTGGGACTAGGATTGAGATGAGTACTCCCTTCACTCAGAGAAGATGGTGGACCTTTGGAATTCTCTACTTCAGAAGACCTTGGAGGCTCAATCATTGAGCTCAATCAAAACAGAGATTGATAGACGTCAAGATATTAAAGAAATCCAGAGTTGTGAGAATAGTGTGGAAAAATGAATGAAGACTAAGGATTAGCCTTGATGATGAATGGAGCTAGGAGGAGGAGGAGGGAGGGAGGAAGATGATTAGTAATGTATAGAGAGACTCTTTATGGTCATCTTTCAATGCCTTGTGAATTCCCCAAGAAAAATCAAACTCTGATGAATGGTCTATAACATTCACAAGCACGAAGGCAGTAACAATTTTCCTTTGACATTCAATACTAATAATTTTAATGAACTGCATCTCACCTCCAACTAAAGTCTTGGAGATTACAACTGAACCTGAAGTAGTTACTGTGGCAGCAAGTGCTGATTGTGGCAACCATCTATTGCATTTGATAAATAAGGTCAGATTAACTCAGCTTCTAACCAAGGGGTTCCAAAACTTTTTATGCCATGGTCTCCTACCATTAACCAAGTGGTTTGTAGACAGACTCCAGGCTGGAAACCTTGTTCTAAACTATAATTTTAAACTGAATTGAGCAAAAAATATATAAAAAATCATTCCCTGTCTCTCTGTCCCTTTGCCTACCTACACAGTGAAATACTGTCTCTATACCCTTGTCCATCTACACACTGAAATACTGTCTCTGTACCCTTGTCCATCTACACACTGAAATACTGTCTCTGTACCCTTGTCTATCTACACCCTGAAATACTGTCTCTGTACCCTTGTCTATCTACACCCTGAAATACTGTCTCTGTACCCTTGTCCATCTACACACTGAAATACTGTCTCTGTACCCTTGTCTATCTACACCCTGAAATACTGTCTCTGTACCCTTGTCTATCTACACCCTGAAATACTGTCTCTGTACCCTTGTCTATCTACACCCTGAAATACTGTCTCTGTACCCTTGTCCATCTACACACTGAAATACTGTCTCTGTACACTTGTCCATCTACACACTGAAATACTGTCTCTGTACCCTTGTCTATCTACACACTGAAATACTGTCTCTGTACCCTTGTCTATCTACACCCTGAAATACTGTCTCTGTACCCTTGTCCATCTACACACTGAAATACTGTCTCTGTACCCTTGTCTATCTACACCCTGAAATACTGTCTCTGTACCCTCACCTATTTACACACTGAAAATAAAGAAAAAATGTGCAACATGAAATGAAAGGTGAGAAGTCTGAAAAAACTCTGCAGTGAGTTAATATCAGAATCAGGTTTAATATCACTGGCATACTGTATATTGTGAAATTTGTTAACGTTGTGGCAGCAGTACAATGCAATACATAATAGTTAATTTAACTACCTGAACTAATAATTAGTTAAATTAAGTAAGTAGTGCAAAAATAGCAATAAAGAAGTAGTGAGGTAGTGTTCATGGGTTCAATGTCCATTCAGAAATCGGATGGCTGAGGGGAAGAAGCTGTTCCTGAATTGTAGAGTGTGAGTCTTCAGGTTTCTGTATTTCCTTCCTGATGGTAGCAATGAGAAGAGGGCATGTCCTGGGTGATGGGTGTCCTTAATGATGGACGCTGAGTTTTTATGGCACCGCTCCTTGAAGATGTCCTGGATGCTATGGAGGTTAGTAACCATGATGGAGCTGACTAATTTTACAACTCTCTGCAGCTTATTTTAATCCTGTGCAACACCACACCCCTCCTACCTCATACCAGGTTGTGTTGCAGCCAGTTTTAATGCTCTCCACAGTGCACCTGTAGAAATTTGCGACTGTTTTTGGTGACATACCTGTGGAAGAGGATAGAGAGTTAATGATTCGCATCTGAAAAATTTAACTCTGCTCCCCTTTCCACAGATACTGCTACATCTGTTGAGTGGTTCCAGCACTTTCTGCTGTCATATCCAACACAAGTAACTGCAGCATAGCCATTCGAAGTCTGCTCACTTGTGGCAGAAGAGGCTGCACAAGATCCCGAAGGGATTAACTCTTCTTGCTGAACTATTAGCAGCTAAAATGTGAGCCCGCTGGTAAATTGATAACACCATTGGTAAACAGAATTCAGGAATGCTGTCTTCCAGGGAGAAGACAGCAACTCTGGGTTTCAGATTCAAGGTCACTTTCTGAAGCAAAACCTCCTAGAGATCTGTTGGAATATTGTGATATGGTAACCAGAGACATCAGGGCAACAATCTGAGCTTGCATATGGTCATAGAAAGGTACAGCTCTTCATCCTATCTAGTCCACTTTGAACCATTTACTCTGCCCACTCCCATCAACCTGCACCCAGACCATGGCAGCACCCTCCCCCCCATACCGCTACCATCCATGTACCTATCCAAACTTCACTTAAACATTGAAATCAAGCTCACATGCACCACTTGAGCTGGCTGCTCATTGCACACTCGCACCACCTACCGAGTGAGAAAGTTTCCCCTTGTGTTTCCGTGAGCTTTTCACCTTTCACCCTTAGCCCATGATCTCTTGAGGTAGTCCCAACCAACCTCAGTGGAAAAAGGCAGATTGCATTTACCCTATCTGTACCCCTTATAACTGTGTATACCCCTATGAGATCTCCTCTCAATCTTCTACGTTCTAAAGAATAGTCCCAACCTATTTAACCTTTCCTTATAACTCAGGTCCTCCAGATCCAGCAACATCTTTGTAAATTTTCTTTGTGCTATTTAGACTTTGTTTACATCTTTCCTGTAGATAGGTTATCAAAACTGCATATAATACACCAAATCAGGCTTCACCAATGTCTTATACATCTTCAACATAACATTCCATCTCCTGTACTCAATATTTTAATGTATGAAGGCCAATGTGCCTAAAAGTTTCTTTATGACCCTGTCTACCTGTGACACCACTTTTAATGAATTATGGACCTGTATTCCCAGATCTCCTAAGTGCCCTACCATTCACTGGTTAAGACAATGAGTTTGTATTATATGTTTGAGTTTCCAATTCAGTGCTAGGTATTTAGCGGCTTTTGCCAATTTTGCATTGGAAAGTGAGATATTGGCCATCAGACACTGCATGATGATTAGTTCCACAAGTGTTAAAATGGAACAAATGAAAGGAGGTTATAGAACATCGAATAGTACAGCACAGTACAGGCCCTTCGGCCCACAATGTTGTGCTGAACCTTAAACACTCCATATACCTGTCTGGTAGTCTCTTAAATTTCACTAGTGTAATTACCTCCACCACAGACTCAGGCAGTGCATTCCACTCTCTGAGTACATAGAACATAGAATAGTACAGCACATTACAGGCCATTCGGCCCACACTCTGCCTCCCATATAACCCCCACCTTAAATTCCTCCATATACCTGTCTAGTAGTCTTTTAAACTTCACTAGTGTATCTGCCTCCACCACTGACTCAGGCAGTGCATTCCACGCACCAACCACTCTCTGAGTGAAAAACCTTCCTCTAATATCCCCCTTGAACTTCCCTCCCCTTACCTTAAAGCCATGTCCTCTTGTACTGGGCAGTGGTGCCCTGGGGAAGAGGTGCTGGCTGTCCACTCTATCTATTCCTCTTAATATCTTGTATAAAAAACCTTCCTCTAATATCCCCCTTGAACTTCCCACCATGTCCTCTTGTACTGAGCAGTGGTGCCCTGGGGATGAGGCACTGGCTGTCCACTCTATCTATTCCTCTTAATATCTTGTATACCTCTATCATATCTCCTCTCAACCTCCTTCTCTCCAAAGAGTAAAGCCCTAGCTCCCTTAATCTCTGATCATAATGCATACTCTCTAAACCAGGCAGCATCCTGGTAAATCTCCTCTGTACCCTTTCCAATGCTTCCACATCCTTCCTGTAGTGAGGCGACCAGAACTGGACACAATACTCCAAGTGTGGCTTAACCAGAGTTTTATAGAGCTGCATCATTACCTTGTGACTCTTAAACTCTATCCCTTGACTTATGAAAACTAACACCCCATAAGATTTCTTAACTACCCTATCTACCTGTCGGGCAACTTTCAGGAATCTGTGGACATGTACCCCCAGATCCCTCTGCTCCTCCACACTACCAAGTATCCTGCCATTTACTTTGTACTCTGCCTTGGAGTTTGTCCTTCCAAAGTGTACCACCTCACACTTCTCCAGGTTGAACTCCGTCTGCCACTTCTCAGCCCACTTCTGCATCCTATCGATGTCTCTCTGCAATCTTCGACAATCCTCTACACTATCCACAATACCACCAACTTTTGTGTCGTCTGCAAACTTGCCAACCCACCCTTCTACCTCCACATCCAGGTCGTTAATAAAAATCACAAAAAGTAGGAGTCCCAGAACCGATCCTTGTGGGACACCACCAGTCACAACTCTCCAATCCGAATGTACTCCCTCCACCAGGACCCTCTACTTTCTGCAGGCAAGCCAATTCTGAATCCACCTGGCCAAACATCCCTGGATCCCATGCCTTCTGACTTTCTGAATAAGCCTACTGTGTGCAACCTTGTCAAATGCCTTACTAAAATCCATGTAGATCACATCCACTGCACTACCCTCATCTACATGCCTGGTCACCTCCTCAAAGAACTCTAACAGGCTTGTTAGACACAATCTGCCCTTCACAAAGCCATGCTGACTGTCCCTGATCAGACCATGATTCTCTAAATGCCCATAGATCCTATCTCTAAGAATCTTTTCCAACAGATTTCCCACCACAGACAAAAGACTCACTGGTCTATAATTACCCGGACTATCTCTACTAACTTTTTTGAACAAGGGGACAACATTCGCCTCCCTCCAATCCACCGGTACCATTCCCGTGAACAACGAGGACATAAAGATCCTAGCCAGAGGCTCAGCAATCTCTTCCCTCGCCTCATGGAGCAGCCTGGGGAATATTCCGTCAGGCCTCGGGGACTTAACCGTCCTAATGTATTTTAACAACTCCAACACCTCTCCCTTAATATCAACATGCTCCAGAACTTCAACCTCACTCATATTGTCCACACTGTCATCAAGTTCCCTCTCATTGGTGAATACTGAACAGAAGTATTCATTGAGGACCTCGCTCACTTCCACAGCCTCCAGGCACATCTTCCCACCTTTATCTCTAATCGGTCCTACCTTCACTCCTGTCATCCTTTTGTTCTTCACACAATTGAAGAATACCTTGGGTTTCTCCTTTACTCTACTCACCAAGACCTTCTCATGTCCCCTTCTTGCTCTCCTCAGCCCCTTCTTAAGCTCCTTTCTTGCTACCCCATATTCCTCAATAGCCCCATCTGATCCTTGCTTCCTAAACCTCACGTATGCTGCCTTCTTCCATCTGACTAGATTCTCCACCTCACTTGTCACCCATGGTTCCTTCACCCTACCATTCTTTATCTTCCTCACCGGGACAAATTTATCCCTAACATCCTGCAAGAGATCCCTAAACATCGACCACATGTCCATAGTTCGTTTCTCTGCAAAAAATCATCCCAATTCACACCCACAAGTTCTAGCCTTATAGTCTCATAATTTGCCCTTTCCCAATTAAAAATTTTCCTGTCCTCTCTGATTCTATCCTTTTCCATGATAATACTAAAGGCCAGGGAGCGGTGGTCACTGTCCCCCAGATGCTCACCCACTAAAAGATCTGTGACCTGACCCGGTTCATTATCAATACTAGATCCAGTATGGCATTCCCCCTAGTCAGACAGGAATCTGTCCTGGACACACTTAAAAAACTCTGCCCCATCTAAACCATTGCAACTAATCAGGTTCCAGTCAATATTAGGGAAGTTAAAGTCACTCATGATAACAACCGTTACTTTTGCACCTTTCCAAAATCTGCCTCCCAATCTGCTCCTTGGTATCTCTGCTGCTACCAGGGATACTGCCAATAGAATACTCCCAATAGAGTAACTGCTCCCCTCCTGTTCCTGACTTCTACTCATACTGACTCAAAAGAGGATCCTGCTACATTACCCACCCTTTCTGTAGCTGTAATAGTATTCCTGACCAGTAATGCCCCTCCCCCATCCGTTTTAAAGCACTGAAATTCAGGAATATTGAGAATCCATTCCTGCCCTGGTGCCAGCCAAGTCTCTGTAATGGGCACTAACTACATCATTAGGTTATCAGGCTCCATATAAAGCCTGATACATACATACACACATATATGGATGTGTATAATTTGAAAAAGAGTTGTTGAAGTAATTAATTACGGGTTGCATGTAAAAATGTTAAAGACGTCAAGCTATCACGTGATCGGTTTCTCTCCTCGCTTAAAGTAAACAGGAAGTTACACCGTATTTCAGACTCCTGTGTCTTCTTTGAATTACAGTAATTTAATGTTTTAAAAAAGAGAACATTGTCAACGAACCCGAGATGTCCGAACTAAAATCAAACAGCCCAGCAGGCGCGGAGTCGTCGAGTTGGAAACAGAAGCCGTAAACGGAAGAGTTCACGGTTCATAGAGTCAGCAGCGAGTGGTAATAATTGTTAAAACATCAGCAATGGCTGGCTACATCGGGAAGAGTGACGAGTTTGATTAACCAACGGGTAATCACCTCCGTGTATACCGGGTCATTGAAACTATTCTGATGAAATTTCCCTCCCACATCACCATTGAGTTTCCCGATTGAAAAATATGTAAAGGCAGCGCCCACCAAACTCAGGTCAGGCGGCATCTTTGTGTAACACTTACCCAAAAGGCTGGTATATGTCTAGGGGAAAAGGAGATCCAGCCACTCACCAACCCACCTCCCGTACACGCAGGTGCTGTGAGAATCGAGTTTATGCCTCGCGCCCGCCAACAGTATCAAACCCACAACAAATACCGTTATGAAATACACTTTAAAGAGTTTACTAAAATTAAAAGAGTATTAGGCAATACAATATATATATACAAGGAAAAAAACAAAAGGCGCCAACTTATCAAAGTTCAGTCAGTTTAGTGCACTCATTGGAGCTCAACCAGCGAACCATTCGACCCCTCGTCGCTTGCCTCCGACTTCCACATCTTCCACCTCGGACTCCCCGGTGATCTTCCGAGCGCACGTCCACCTCCCTCGGCGTCTTCCTCCCGACTCCCTTCACACCACAAGCCCGCGCAACCCCTCCCCCAAGTTCCCAGCCTCACAAAACACAATAACATTCCCCATTGATTAACAAATGAATACAATTACCATATCAGCCATTCTAAAGCGAAACAACGGCGAGAGAAACACTTATCAGACAAAGAAGCATTCCTACTCGTAACAAACCAAAGAAGCCATTTTGAGTAACATACACAGGATATTGTACATTCTCTCCCCACCAGCAAATGTCATGCCCTCATGGCATTACTAAAGTTCCCCAAAGCTTCTTGCAACACACAAAACCGAACCCAGGTGCAGAAAGCAGTGACATAACTACCCAGAGCAGTAGAAATCACACTTGGTTCTCCTGGTACCACATATGTCAACCGCTCCGGGGGGGCGCCTAATTCTCTGAGATCTCCATACCCCTTCTGCCCCACTGGGCTCCCTCTCCACCTGCGAACCCACTGTCTCGAACACCCCAGGTCTTCCTGACAGACCCTCACCCCCTTCCTCACGGGGGTCCTCCCTCACCTGAGATCTCTCCGGCTCACGCTCGGGTTCCACCCTCTCTCCCCCCAACACTGGCTGCCTCTCCATCTGACCATCAACACCTTCCCTCCTCTCACCCAATTCAGTATGGGAAGGGCCAGGAGCCTCCTCTTCTGGTACTGGAGCGCCAGCGAATGGGAACAGGGGCCACTCATCTGAGTCATCATCTTCCGAATCAGTAGCCATTTCCGGGCGAGGGACCCGTCCCCGCTCTTCAGCAGCGGTCTCTTCCCTTTCTCTGCGCCCTCGCAGAGTCCTTGTACTAGGCGTAACCTCCCACTCTGGCTCCGTATCCACCCGCACCGCTTGACCCAGCGGCAACAGGTGATTCCGATGGAGTACCTTGATAGGCCCTTTCCCATCCTCAGGTTTTACCCGGTAAACTGGCAGGTTTGGCATCTGGCTCTCTATTACATAGAGGCTGGCCGCCCATCGATCTGCCAACTTGTGCTTACCAGGGAGTCCCAAATTCAGTAAAAGGACCCGGTTGCCCGGCAATAATTGGACAAACTTCACCTTTTGATCATACCGCATCTTATTCCTCTGATTTTGTTTGGTGGCCGCCGCCTCGGCCAACTCGTACGCCCTCTGTAACTCCCTCTTCATGTTGGACACATACTTTAGATAGGACTTCCCGGGTAATTCACCCACTTCACCCCCAAAACACGTCAATGGGCAACCTCGCTTCCCGCCCGAACATCAGATAATAGCGCCCACTTTCTGGGGTCTCGGCCAGGTGGTCACGGCCTCTATCTTGGTTGGATCAGTAGCCACTCCCTCTCGCGAAATGATATGGCCAACGTAGCTAACCGACGACTTGCAGAACTGGCATTTGTCCAGGGAAAGCTTCAACCCTTCTTCATTAAGCCGGCCCAACACCTTCAACAGCCTCTCCTTATGTTCCTCCAAAGTCGATCCAAACACTATCAAATCGTCCAGGTACACCAGCACCTCTAACAGATTCATATCCCCCACAGTTCTCTCCATGAGCCTCTGGAAGGTGGCTGGGGCTCCCGATATGCCTTGGGGCATTCGTTCAAACTGAAAGAACCCCAGCAGGCAGATAAAAGCGGTCTTCTCTTTATCGCCCGCACTCATCGGGATCTGGTAATACCCACTTCTTAAATCCAGCACACTGAACCACTTCGCACCGCTCAGGCAGGCCAACGCATCCTCGACTCTTGAGACAGTATATTGATCAGGGACAGTTTGCCGATTCAACGTCCTGTAGTCAACACACATGCACACTCTCCCATTCTTCTTCCGTGCCACCACTATTGGGGACGCATAAGGACTTCGGGACTCAGCTATGATTCCGGCCTCCTTCAACTTGCACAAGTGCTGCCGCACGTCCTCAACATCTGCCGGAGCCAGCCGCCGGGATCTCTCTCGGAACGGGGTGTCCTCCATCACCCGGATGGTGTAGCGAGTGCTTTTGGAGCAGCCAACATCAAACTCGCCCCGAGAAAAAACAGCTTCCATCTTCAGCATCTTCTCCACTAGCCTGTGTTTCCACTCCGGCGACACAGGGGAATCCCCGAAGTTAAAGACTTCAGCGGTCAGCTCCCTTTGATGCTCCGATCCCTCCCCGTTAGGGGTCCTCACTGGTGCGCTAGACATTACCGTCACCGGGAACAGATGTGCCAGCGGCATTCCTCTCTTAAAGGTGATTTCTCTTGCCGTGGTGTTCCTGACACTTATAGCTATACGCCTCGCATGTACCACCCCTGGTCTCTGCACTTCGGGCCTCACCAGCGCCCCCGCCGGAAATCGTGTCTCCCCTTCAAGATCGTCCGGGGCGTCTACTAACAGGGCTTCACCCGTCGGCACTCCTGGGAATCTGGGGGTCCCCATCACTAGTGCTACCTCCCCGGGTCGGATCACTTTGGGCCTCGCCTGCGTACACCACACCGTCCCTCGTTTACACTCCGGGTCCAGCCCTAGGGAGGCAACCCCTTCTTCGAGCACCGCTCGAAACACTGGATGCACCGAGAGGGTCTCCAGAAAGTCTTCCCCACTTTCTCCTCGCTTCCCGCCTGAACGATGGAGGTGGGCCTTTCCTATAAGCCTGCCGGATAGTCCACGCCACCTTGTCCTCCTCCAGAGAGCCACTGAATATCTGACTCATCCTCACGCTAGCCACGTCAGGCGCCTTCACTACCCCCCGGCGCCACAGCCCTGAGAGCATCCCCTCCATCCTAAATATGTACTCGGAGAGCTTTTCCCCTCTCCATTGTTCCAGGCATTGGAACTCTGCTAAAAGCAGCCAGGGTTCCCCTGACAACCCAAACGCTCCCTCCAAAACTTCTATACATTCCTCCACTGAGGCCCCAGGCTTCTCAGTTTTCAACTCCCGGACTGTTTTGGCTGCTAAACCCCTCAAACTTCCCACCAATCGCTGCCTCTTCTCCACCTCCGAGCCTGGCCACTCCTCTAACATCAAGGACGTATGCTCGATCCAGGTCTCATAGTCCACCTCCCCGTCCGGAGTAGGCTTGGCTCCGGTCTAAAGTATGTGTCCGACATGAAGAGGGAGTTACAGAGGGCATACGAGTTGGCCGAGGCGGCGGCCACCAAACAAAATCAGAGGAATAAGATGCGGTATGATCGAAAGGTGAAGTTTGTCCAATTATTGCCGGGCGACCGGGTCCTTTTACTGAATTTGGGACTCCCTGGTAAGCACAAGTTGGCAGATCGATGGGCAGCCAGCCTCTATGTAATAGAGAGCCAGATGCCAAACCTGCCAGTTTACCGGGTAAAACCTGAGGATGGGAAAGGGCCTATCAAGGTACTCCATCGGAATCACCTGCTGCCCCTGGGTCAAGCGGTGTGGGTGGACAAGGAGCCAGAGTGGGAAATGCCTGAGCATAGCGAGTGTAATGATCGGTGATGACTAAGACATTCGCGGTGTTGCTGGTGTCAGGCTCAATTGACAGAAAATCCATACATACCAGGTCCAGAGGTACCCACTCTCAGGGGCGACCAGTGCAGTGGGTTGGGAGCGGGAGTCGTCCTGGGAGAGGAGGGGCGGCAGGCAGCATGTGCTTTAACTGTGGGAAAGAGGGGCATTTCAGGCGGGACTGTGGGCGGCCGAGGGTGTGCTATAGCTGTGGAGAGGAGGGACACTTTAGGTGGGATTGTGAGAGACAAGGAGTTCCGCGGAGGACAAGCCCCCCCTGTGACTAAGAAGGGGGAGGTGTCGGGAAACTTAGGAGAGGCTCAGTGAGGGAATGGACTGGAGCCTCTGGAGGAACACGTTCCCAGAGATCAGCCAGGGGACCACCGGGTGCCCACGCCTCTATCCCGGATGAGCCCCCACAAATGTAACACTTACCCAAAAGGCTGGTATATGTCTAGGGGAAAAGGAGATCCAGCCACTCACCAACCCACCTCCCGTACATGCAGGTGCTGTGAGAATCGAGTTTATGCCTCGCGCCCACCAACAATATCAAACCCACAACAAATACCGTTATGAAATACACTTTAAAGAGTTTACTAAAATTAAAAGAGTATTAGGCAATACAATATATATATACAAGGAAAAAAACAAAAGGCGCCAACTTATCAAAGTTCAGTCAGTTTAGTGCACTCATTGGAGCTCAACCAGCGAACCATTCGACCCCTCGTCGCTTGCCTCCGACTTCCACATCTTCCACCTCGGACTCCCCGGTGGTCTTCCGAGCGCACGTCCACCTCCCTCGGCGTCTTCCTCCTGACTCCCTTCACACCACAAGCCCGCGCAACCCCTCCCCCAAGTTCCCAGCCTCACAAAACACAATAACATTCCCCATTGATTAACAAATGAATACAATTACCATATCAGCCATTCTAAAGCGAAACAATGGCGAGAGAAACACTTATCAGACAAAGAAGCATTCCTACTCATAACAAACCAAAGAAGCCATTTTGAGTAACATACACAGGACATTGTACATTTGCAAAAGAGATCGGAGGGAGAGACTCTGCCATCAGCCGCCGGAGCGACACATTTTCCGCATTATTTCCAAGAAGACTGCTGTACATTTTTTTGAATTAGTTTCATGTTTTAAAGTAACAGATCATAACTTTTACACCATCTTCTGTGGCGACGTGTCATCAATCGCTTTGTTTTTCACTGAAACTTGGTACATGTGAAAATAAACCAATTTTTGTTTCCGGAATTTACATTTGCAGGGTTGTTGGAAAAAGTGACGTAAAATCCACCACACAACATTGAGGAGATCAAAGAAATATAATTCCCCTCGAACTGACTGGTTAGCAAAACGATACAAAAAAATACTGTCACAATTTCTTACACCTCCGATTAGCGAAGGAAGACAAATGTGGGTTTTTTTCATGCAGGTTTCATGCTAATCAGCCAGAACCACGGGGGAGTAAATGACTGGGTGACAGGCTCAGCCTTAGCGTTATGTTCTGTTTCCTGCAGGTTTTATACTATTCCGGAACCACGGGGGAGTAAATGACTCGGTGATAGGCTCAGCCTCCTGTAGGTTTTGTGCTATTATGGAACCAGGGGGAGTAAATGACTCAGTGATAGGCTCAGCCTCAGCCTCAGCGTTATCCCCGCCCACAGCAACAGAAAGTAAAGTCGGGCTCTTCATGGTTTCTAGTTTGTGCAGCGTTCACGTCGCTCTTCCACTGGACCCGAATCCAGTGTTTGCCGCGGGGTGAAGCGCCTTTCCAGTAAGTACAGACATCGCTTAACTGTCTGGGACAAGTCCCTTCGTTCAGTCGGTTTGGAGCTGGTTTCTGATCAGGGTCGGTCTGAGGAGACACAGAGAGACGGGACGAGGGGAGGGGTTCCTGATCCGCCCAGCTCGCGTTTGTTTATTTCTCCCTTTTCGACTGGGCGGTGGGAATGTTCGCGGTGCGGGCCGTGTTTATGCGATATTGCGAGCGCCGTGAGGCTTCCACTTGGCGCCAAGAACCGATCTGCCGAGCGGTGGCTGGTTCACTGACAGACGAGGCCGTTTTCCAACTGGCACCGTTGGGGGAGAAGGGGTGGGGAACTGAACAGAGCGCCCTCTGGTGGCGGGATTACTCACCGTTCGGCGAGTGTCCCCCTAACGGTGGGAAGGTGTCGCAGTTGTCCTATGGCAGCGGGATTA
The DNA here is from genome assembly GCF_048418815.1 of Hemitrygon akajei. Lineage (NCBI taxonomy): Eukaryota > Metazoa > Chordata > Chondrichthyes > Myliobatiformes > Dasyatidae > Hemitrygon > Hemitrygon akajei. The sequence goes on from NC_133152.1 coordinate 51,797,481, forward strand.
CTCTCTGCCCGGCGAGTGTCCCCCTAGCGGTGGGAAGGTGTCGCGGTTGTCCTATGGCAGCGGGATTACTCACCGCCCGGCGTGTGGCCCCCTAGCGGTCGGGAGGAGTCGTCACGATTGCCGACCATTGCTCGAAGTTTTTTGTGTTCATTCTGACCTGAAACACCAGACAGTGATTTCTTCTGGAGACTCAGTATGTACAAACGGATCCAAAAATATTCCGTCAGTGAAGTTACACTTAGTTCTGAGCTTGTTCAGAGTTTCTCCTTGGGGTTTTCAGCTGCTGGTGTCATTCTGATGTGGTGCTTCGATTCCATTTTCCTGTCTGGACTCCATTCCCTCAGCCCAGTTTTAATGATCTTATAAACTCTTAGTACGTCGGAAATAGAAACTGGAGTTCAGCTTTTGCACATCCACTACCATTCAATAAGATCTTGACCAATTTTGTTTTTAACCTCTACACCATTTTCCTATGTTCCAAATATCTATCAATCTCAATTGACATCTGAGCTTCTACAAGCCTTTTGAGTAGGAAATTACAAAATGTGGTATAAAGATACTGGTTGAAGAAATCTCTTTTGTCTGTCACTCAGGACTAAACCCCTTGTTTCGAGGCTGTAGCCATAGATTCTATACAGTTACGTCGGTTTAAAAATTACCCTGTCATCCACCCGTTTAAGATCTACCAAGGACATCCACCCTCTGAAGAAAACCAAGAAAGAAGAATAAATTAGCAATTTTCTTCTCATCCCTTATTTAAACAAACAATGTTTTATACTGTATATATGATCAGTAGTTCAAATCGAGGCTCCAGTTTGTCAGCAGAAATCTTATTGTTTATGACAATAAGTATTTCAGCTTGGCACAGGAACAGGCTCTTTGACCCACAATGTCATTTTGCTTCAGACAAGGCATGAATATTAGAATTTTTCAAGTCATTGTCCTTGGCCCAACTGTCTTCTGCTGCCTAAAAGCATTTTTCTTCATCATGCATGGTGATTTTTTTTATTGACAAACAAATTAATCTTCAACTTCTAAAAATTGGAGTAGTTGGGTGCATGAACTAACAAAATTACTGGGTACCCTGTAAGAATTGACTTTCCTCCTAAAGTTGGTGAGTGATGGAATATGTGTTCATCACTGGGTCGGTGCATTCTAGCAAGGAAAAGTTTTGTAAATCAAAGACAAGACAGTCTCATGGCAATGATTGGCTTTCCACCCTCCACACAAACCAAATATTCTCTCAGCAGAATGCACTTCACCTCCTGTATGTAGCATCCACAAAATACTTTGTGAACGTTATCACCACAGAAGAAAATGTAAGAAAAAGGAGCATTCTGATCCTCGAGCCCACAGATCATTGTACTAAAGAACCATTTTCCTAACCAAATTCCCTATTCCTTGATCCCTCTATTGTCCAGCAAACTGCCTTTGTCGATCAATAACTGGGCCTCCACAGTCTGTAAAGCAGAGAATCTCAAGAATTCAACACCCTCTGCATGAAGAAAATATGCTTCGCTGAAATCCTAAATGATCTACCCATTATTTTGGGATTATAACTCCTAATTCTAGACTCCTTAGCAAGGGATATCAGGCTGCCACATCTACCCTGTTGAGCCCTTAAAGAGATTTGTACATTTCAGTGAGGTCATGTTGTACTGTTCTGCGTTCTAAAGGTCCATCTCTTTATGGCACACCCAGGATCTCATATGGTGATGACTTGTTTTTGTTGATTATGAGAACATACACTTAGTTGCCACTTCATTACAGGAGTGGAACCAGGTGTGATCTGCAACTGAAGCTCACTCAGTTCAGGGTTTGACCATTCAGAGATGGTCTTCTGCACATCACTGTTGTCTTCTTCCTGCATGTTAAGCTGCTGGCGTTTAGAGCAGTAGAGAAGATCGTCCATCTGTAGTGGTGTTCAGGGCTTCCTTCATCATGTCAGTAGCTTCCCCTTGGTTTTCACTACCGTCAGTCATACAAGTCCTGGGTGGAGACTCAGGAATACCGTCGCACTCAGATGTAGAAGGATTCTTCATTGCTGTTTCTGTAACAGTTTTGTTTTACCAGTCAGGGTTGTTAGCCCTGAGCTGAACTGCCTACCCTGGAGGACCAGTAGACCACTGTTAGTCTGGCTTTTACCCTTTGACCTGTTTGGCATGGGCAACCCATAAAGCCCTGACTCCAGCCTGCATATCTCTCTGGGTCATTGAGGCACACAAACCTCCAAACCCTACGAGAAGATTGTGCTGCTCTTGGAGGACGTCACTATCATAACGTGTAATTATTTCAGTTGTTGACACCTTCCTGTCGGTTTGGGCCAATCTGGCCATTCTCATCTGACCTCTCATTAACATGGCATTTTCACCCACAGAACTACCACTCTAGGGATTTCTCTGCCTCCTTCCTGATGGCAGTGGTGAGAAGAGGGCATGGTTGCTTCATGTGCTAACTAGTTTATGTTTCCCTCTCTTGAAAAGAACTTGAGTGACGCCATATCCACTTCCCCAGTAATCATAGTCAGAGTCACATAACAGTCACTGACAGCAGCTTGTTTGATATAAAATTTATCAAACCATTTTAGCTTGCTGGTGTGGTCACTGTGTCATGCCATTTATCAATCCCTTCTCAATTGTATAAATTTTTATTTTGTCTCCCAGAGCAGGTTGAAGAGTTTATTACCTGATGTGTAAGTTTCACAGACTTGTGGGGAAAAACTGTTCGATCACCCATCCTTGTCCTACACTTTGGTACGTTTGTACTATTTTAGTTAAAGTTATAATGTATTTTCTTTCATTTATTGCAGTGGAAGGATTCTGCATTTGAAGAACTGGATATAATTTCCTACATATTTATTTTTTATAAAGTATTATTACTTTACGGGTAGCGAAAGGATCGTGAAGTCGATATTTAATCGCCATAAACAGCCAATCTGTGGGTAAGTTTAATTATAGTACACCAATAAGCATCGGCTGTTTTTGTTGGGAATTTGGGGTATCTGCAAATAAAGGAGGAACTGTACACATTTTCAAAGTCAAAATAAATATTATCAGAGTACATCTATGTCACCACATGAAGCCTGAGATTAATTCTTCTGTGGGCATTCTTTGCAAATCTATAAAACATTAGCTATAACACGATCAATGAAAGATCAAGTAGAGTGCAAAGGACAACAAACTGCAATAAATAACAATAAATAACAAGAACATGAAATAACCAGATAAAGAGTACTAAAAGTGATATCATTGGATGTGGGAACATCTCAATGGATGGGCAAGTAAGTGTAGTTACCCCCTTTTGTTCAAGAGCCTGTAGTTTGAGGGGTAGTGACTGTTCTTGAACCTGGTGGTGCGAGTACCTTCTACCTAATGGCAGCAGTGAGAAGAGAGCATGGCCTGGGTAGTGAGGATCTCTGATGATGGATGCTGCTTTCCTACAACAGCATTTTCATGTAGATGTGCTCAGTGGTTGTGAGGGCTTCACCTCTGATGAAACCTTTCAAAGATTTTTTTTTTAAAGTTATTAGACTTGTATAAAGAATAAGAATCACAATTCAACCAAAGAGAAGATTCACTGCTTGCATAAAGACATTGCTCCTTTTTATACCCTTCAAGATCTCTTCAAAAATATATCATAACAATTCCCCCAGTACCTTTCTGGACAAACGTGTATTTCACCGTTATCTACTCTCAAGGCTGTCGACTGGTACACACACTCAGTTCTGGACTGGTCCATTTGTACTTTCTCAAAAAATTCTCACACCCAAACACACAATTTTGTCTTACAAACTTCCATTTTGTGTTACACATTTTAGCATATAGTACGGAGAAATCAAATTTAATTCTTTTCTTAGAACAACTAAATTATCTTTGCACTCTATTATGTGACTTCACTTATAGGTGTCTGGGCCATTCTGGACAATTTTAGATGGAATTCTTGTATATTGACATATCGACAAAATTACAGCTAATGCTTTTTTTTAATGCATGTTTAAAAACGGAGGTGGTGTTACTTTACTCACCCATTAACTTCTGCCAGAGCACTGCTGTAATATTTTTTGTTTATCAGAGAAAATATTACAGCGGTGCTCTGGCAGGATAGATTAGAGGGATCGTCTAGGGAGACTGTTTGGGTGGAATTGAGGAATGGGAAAGGTGTAGTAACACTTATAGGGGTGTATTATAGACCACCTAATGGGGAGCGAGATTTGGAGGAGCAAATTTGCAAGGAGATAGCAGATATTTGTAGTAAGCATGGGGTTGTGATTGTGGGAGATTTTAATTTTCCACACATAGATTGGAAAGCCCATACTGTAAAAGGGATGGATGGGTTGGAGTTTGTAAAATGTGTGCAGGATAGTTTTTTGCAGCAATACATAGAGGTACCGACTAGAGAAAGGGCAGTGTTGGATCTTCTGTTAGGGGATGAAATAGGTCAAGTGATGGAGATATGTGTTAGGGAGCACTTCGGGTCCAGTGATCACAATGCCATTAGTTTCAATATAATTATGGAGAAGGATAGGACTGGACCCAGGGTTGAGATTTTTGATTGGAGAAAGGCTAACTTTGAGGAGCTGTGAAAGGATTTAGAAGGAGTGGATTGGGACAATTTGTTTTATGGGAAGAATGTAATAGAAAAATGGAGGTCATTTAAAGGTGAAATTTTGAGGGTACAGAATCTTTATGTTCCTGTTAGGTTGAAAGGAAAGGTTAAAAGTTTGAGAGAGCCATGGTTTTCAAGGGATGTTGGAAACTTAGTTAGGAAAAAGAGAGATATCTACAATAAATATAGGCAGCATGGAGTAAATGAGGTGCTCGAGGAATATAAAGAATGTAAGAAGAATCTTAAGAAAGAAATGATAAAAACTAAAAGAAGATACGAGGTTGCTTTGGCAAGTAAGGTGAAAATATATCTGAAGGGTTTCTACAGTTGTATTAATAGCAAAAGGATAGTGAGGGATAAAATTGGTCCCTTAGAGAATCAGAGTGGACAGCTATGTGTGGAGCCAAAAGAGATGGGGGAGATTTTGAACAATTTCTTTTCTTCGGTATTCACTAAGGAGAAGGATATTGAATTGTGTAAGGTAAGGGAAACAAGTAGGGAAGTTATGGAAACTATGACGATTAAAGAGGAGGAAGTACTGGAGCTTTTAAGGAATATAAAAGTGGATAAATCTCTGGATCCTGACAGGATATTCCCTAGGACCTTTAGGGAAGTTAGTGTAGAAATAGCAAGGCTCTGACAGAAATATTTTAAATATCATTAGAAATGGGGATGGTGCCAGAGGATTGGCATGTTGCTCATGTGGTTCCATTGTTTAAAAAGGGTTCTAAGAGTAAAGCTAGCAATTAGCCTGTCAGTTTGACGTCAGTAGTGGGTAAATTAATGGAAATTATTCTTAGAGATGTTATATATAATTATCTGGATAGACAGGGTCTGATTAGGAACAGTCAACATGGATTTGTGTGTGGAAGTTCATGTTTGACAAATCTTACTGAATTCTTTAAAGAGGTTACGAGGAAAGTTGACGGGGGTAAAGCAGTGGATGTTGTCTGTATGGACTTCAGTAAGGCCTTTGACAAGGTTCCACATGGAAGGTTAGTTAGGTTCAATCGTTAGGTATTAATCTTGAAGTAATAAAATGGATTCAACAGTGACTGGATGGGAGATGCTAGAGAGTAGTGGTGGATAACTGTTTGTCAGGTTGGAGGCCGGTGACTAGTGGTGTGCCTCAGGGATCTGTACTGGGCCCAATGTTGTTTGTCATATACATTATTGATCTGGATGATGGGGTGGTAAATTGGATTAGTAAGTATGTGGATGATACTAAGGTGGGTGGCGTTGTGGATAATGAAGTGCGTTTTCAAAGCTTGCAGAGAGATTTAAGCCAGTTAGAAGAGTGGGCAGATGGAGTTTAATGCTGATAAATGTGAGGTGCTACATTTTGGTAGGACTAATCAAAATAGGAGATATATGGTAAATGGTAGGGCATTGAAGAATGCAGTAGAACAGAGTGATCTAAGAATAATGGTGCATAGTTCCCTGAAGGTGGAATCTCATGTGGATAGGGTGGTGAAGAAAGCTTTTGGTATGTTGGCCTTTATAAATCAGAGCATTGAGTGTAGGAGTTGGGATGTAATGTTAAAATTGTACAAGGCATTGGTGAGGCCGAATTTGGAGTATTGTGTACAGTTCTGGTCACCGAATTATAGGAAAGATGTCAACAAAATAGAGAGAGTACAGAGAAGATTTACTAGAATGTTACCTGGGTTTCAGCACCTAATTTACAGGGAAAGGTTGAACAAGTTAGGTCTTTATTCCTTGGAGCGTAGAAGGTTGAGGGGGCACTTGATAGAGGTATTTAAAATTATGAGGGGGATAGATAGAGTTGACATGAATAGGCTTTCTCCATTGAGAGTAGGGGAGATTCAAACAAGAGGACATGAGTTGCAAGTTAGGGGGCAAAAGTTTAAGGGTAACAGGAGGGGGATTTTCCTTACTCAGAGAGTGGTAGCTGTGTGGAATGAGCTTCCAGTAGAAGTGGTAGAGGCAGGTTTGGTATTGTCATTTAAAGTAAAATTGGATAGGTATATGGACAGGAAAGGAATGGAGGATTATGGGCTGAATGCGGGTCAGTGGGACTAGGTGAAAGTAAGTGTTCGGCACGGACTAGAAGGGCCGAGATGGCCTGTTTCCGTGCTGTAATTGTTATATGGTGGGGTCTTTGTGAGTAGAAGACAGCAAATTTATGTTTTATTGTTTAACTCACCTCATAACCTATTATTTATTAGACCTGGAACCAAAAGTGGCAAAGTCTCCTTCCATTTCACATTTGGTTAAATGGACTTCCAATAATTACATACAGGAATGAAAAAACAAAGGACATGCTGGAAATCCAAAGCACCAGACACAAAATGCAGGAGGAGCTCAGTAGATCAGGCAGCATCTACGGATAAGAATAAACAGTTGATGTTTTGGGCCGAGACCCTTGTGCAGGTCTGAGAGGGAAGATGGAGGGGGGGAGATGCCTGAATTAAAAGGTGGAGGGAGGGAAATGAAGCAAGCTGGAAGGTGATGGGTGAAGCCAGGTGGTTGGGGAAAGGTCAAGGGCTGGAGAAGAAAGAAACTGATAGGAGAGGAGAGTGAATGGCAGAAGAAAGAAGTGGGGGGATGAGAGGTATTTCAGAAGGCTTGCTTGACTGAGAACCATTTAGTAAATCCCCAGAGTTGTCTAATTGTGTTTTGCAGATACTAAAGGATGCATCCAGTTCCAATGAAGACTGAGAACTGGAAACCACTGCCTGTCATCCTAGATGTCTCACTGTTAACAGCGTTGCTCATCACTGTATGGACAGTCATTTGTAGTGATCTTGCACTGATTTTCACAGGTCTGCAGTTTATGCCATTTCAACATCATTTTCTAGACTTGCACATTGATATTTATATTTATAATTCAGAAATAACCCATTTGGATAAAGACATCATCTAGAGCAGGGGGTCCTTGCCCTTTTTCTGTAATGGCCCCCTACCATTAACCAAAGGGGTCCATGGACCTCAAGTTGGGAACCACTGGTCTAGAGATACCTATTGTATCTGGAGAATAGATAAAAATAGGCAAATGAGTTTTAAACAAAGCCTGTATTTTAATTACACTGAAGGTAATTAAGCAAATTAGTGAAATAAGATGCATGATGGAATGAGGCTCCCGTATTGTGGACACGGCACAGGATGAATTTCTAATCCTCTAGATTTCTGCATCTGGAGAAATATTGGAAAACTTTACACATCCTAGTGGCAAAGCATGTAGTTGAATGTGTGGAGAAGTTTATAAACCTTGATGGTAGAATAGTGTTGTGAATGTGGTATGAAAAAATTAGAATTGTTACTGGAGCTAAAGTTAAATTAGACAGTTTAGCTTTGTTAAGAGTTGCTAGACTGGATATTGTGTGGATCTCAATGTTGAAACATGTCATTACTTAATAGCAAAAGGTACTGTAACTTGGATTAACTGCTGGTGCAAGGTGTACCCAAGAATCAAGATTGAATTCAGCTTTGGCAAGAAACAGAAGATACACATAAAGTCAAGTCTGCTTGTTAAATATCAGAACAACACAATTCACTGGACTGACAAGCACTTCCTATTTTTTGTGTTTTTCTGTCACCTTTCTGCAGGAAACCACTGGGGTCACGTCAGTAGCAGGAGGTGGCACGGATTGGAATCCATCGATAAATCAATAGTGCTCAGTAAAAGAAATGGGTAAGCAGTGAAGTGGATCTAGAACTATTGTTACTCTAATTGGGTGATAGTATTAGTCTGAAATGGCCTGTCTCTTATTTTCATCCTGAGACCCCTTGTTGTTCTAAACCAGAGCAAGCATCCTCCTTGTATCTATTCTGTTGAGCCTCCCAAGCATTTTGTCCTTTGCAATGAGGTCAGCCCTCATTTCTCTGAGCTGTAGAGAATAGATGCCCTCCTAACTCTAGCAAGTACAGTTATCCCTGTTTGATTCACTGAAATGCCACAGATTATTTAGGACAGCTGTCCATAATTAACAAAGCCTTTCTTGCTGTAACAAAATGGAGACTAATCACCATGAATAATACATTTTTTGTTCCATATGAGTATTAACATAGGAGGAGAATTAGGCCTTTTGGCCCATTGTTTCTGCTCTGCCACTTTATCAGGGCTGATCTATTATCTCTACTGGCTTCTCCCCACCTTTGACTCTCTTACTAATCATGAACCTATCAACCTCAGCTTTAAATCTACACAATGACTTGGCCTCCATTGCCACCTGTGGCAAAGTATTCCACAGATTCACCACCCTCTGGCTAAAGAAATTCCTTCTCACCATTGTTCTGAGGGGACATTCTTCTATTATGAGGCTGTGCCCTCTGACCATAGACCTCCTCATTATAGGAAACATCTTCTCCACATTCAGTCTATTTCAGCCTTTCAATATTCGATAGATTACAATGAGATCCCCCTTTATTCTTCTAAACTCCAGCCCAGAGCAATTAAATGCTCCTCGCATATTCTCCATTTCGTTCCTGGGATCATTCTCGTAAACCTCCTCTGGACCCACTCCGTTTTTTAGGAAAGGGGCCCAAAATGCTCACAGTACTCCCAAGTGCAGTGTGACCATTCTTGCCTTTTTGTCTCTTGTCAATATCATTAATGCCAGGATGCTCCACTTGTTCATAACAATGTATTGTGCGTATTCTTGGTTTCAAATCACCCCAGCAGCTCTAAGGATTATATTTCTTCACAGGAAAAATGACAAGCTACAGTATAAGCGGTAATACTGGTAACACAACACTGGGTGCAGTACAAAAGTGAAGAACGTGTTGGTTGTCCGATGATGACCAAGACCTGTGCGGGAGGAATCTTGTTGCTCTGGATCAGTTCCACTCTCTCACCCTTACAAACCTTGGTCCAATGGTATGAAAAATTGTCATGACTGGAGACTTCCTTGGCTGCAGTGGATAGCCATGACACTTTGTATCTTTTCATGCCCCTCGCTCTCCATGAAGCATTGCAGCATTGCCTTCTTGACCGTTAGATCTTGTAGTTGATCTCATCTGCCCAGTCTGCTGGGGCATGCAAATCCCTGTCTCACTGTCTCCCGGCTACCCTCACCTGGTTCATCTCTCCTGTCGAAGCGGTGTGGCCACTGTTGATTGCAAACAGTTTCTTGGCCAGAGGTGAGAGCTGGGTGACAGGTGGGGACCAAAGGTGGATGAGGTGCCCCTGAGTGGGCACGACAAGCCTGCCACCAGAGGTGCTACCCCTCCCCGGACACCCCATACACCATACAGAGAATTAACTTCGAGACATTGGAGCATACAGTGAAGTGTGTTGATAGCAGCAAATCAAATCAGCGAGGATCGTATTGGGGTGTCTGCAAGTGCCACCACGTTTCCAGCACCAACATCGTATGTCTACAACTCACCAACCCTAACTGTACCTCCGTGGAATATGGGAGGAAACCAAAGCACTCAAAGGAAACCCAAGCAATCACAGGGCATGCGTGCAACTCCTTACAGGCAGAAATGGGAATTATATCCCAATCTTACAGTTGGTGTTGTGCAAACCACTACTCGACCATGCTTGTATGTGTGTGTATGTATATATTGTATCTCCAGCAGTGTTCAGGGCTTCCTTCATCACGTTAGTAGCTTCCTCTTGAATCTTTGAGAAATATTGTCACATTGGTAAACAAAGATGAGGCAGATCAGAATGACAAGGAAATATTATCAAAATCTCAAAGCCAAAGAGTTTACAATAAGAACTGAGTGGCCAGACATCAATAGGTTTCAATAGGTCCATTCAGGCTACGTCCACACTACACCAGATAAATCCGTAACCGAAGCTTTTTCTCTTTGTTTTTACCCTCCATCCACACTAAAGCTGCGTTTTCGTCCCCCGAAACCGGAGATTTTCAGAAACACTCTCCAGAGTGTGTTATTTTGAAAACACCGCTTGGCCGGAGCAGTGTGGACGGGGTAACCAGAGAAATCTAAAAACACTGTCATGACGTGCCGGAACAGATGGTGACAGCAGCATCTTGAACGCAACCTAACAATTTCAGAACAGACAGCAACGAGACTGAAGCCAGAAGAATTAGAAATGTACTCACCAAATACTTTGACCCATAACTTACTGAGTAAACACGTATACTCACTTTGCCTTGTTTTCTGTTCTTGCTCATATGAAAGTGGTTTACCTATTTATGCAAGTACTTCTCTGACAATAGATGTGTAACAGCCTAATGTAACATTATATGGAAATACAAGATAATACTGATGCAGACATGTTTTATACATTTAACAAGGGGCTTTATTAATGCAATAGTCGTCCGTTTTCAGTGTTCGTCGTCAGCCAGGCCATACTGTCTGGGAACTCCCTGTTAGTTGCCTCCATACGCTCTAGTATTTGTTTTCTTTCACTTTTAAGTCCTCCTGCGCGAGAGCCAACAGCTGTCCGTCATTTAAGTTTTTCTAGTCTGTAACTGAACAAACGAGCACCAAGCCTTTCACGGCGAGATGCGTCACCAAACACGTCACTTCTTTCGGTAGATGTGTCCTGCACATGTGCAATAGGAGGAGATTCACCGAAATATCAGTTTTAATGTGGACAGAGATATTTTTTAAAACACATAGCGTGGACACCTATAGTTTTTACATGAAACTGGCATTTTCAAAATTATCCGGTCTAGTGTGGGCGTGGCCTTAATATCAGAAAAATGTTTACAATATAAATCCTGAAATCTCCAACAGTGAGAAAGTGATAGCCATCTTCAAAGACGAGCGTTCTAATTTGGAGCAGGGTCTACATTGGCCACACAATACCAAATGCAACTTCATTGCAAGGATATTATTGGATAAAGTAGAAAAGAGCCATCTAGTGTTCTGACAACATCATCATTAAGCTTCATTCATTAGCCACCCCGGAATAATCACAGGAAGAACCGTCCCCATTAGTATGGCCAACTCCAGAAACCTCAGTGTTACTATCACCATAACTAAAACACCAGTAACAATTCTGTCTCCCATCTGCCCTGCTGTTACCTTTGCATGTAATGTGCCACTACTACTTGTGTACTTATATTAATTAGGAGCAGGAGTTAGATCCTTCAGCTCCTTAAAGTTATGCCATCATCAGTTAGGTGATCATAAGCAGATTCAATTTATTACTTCAAAGCTCCTTACTCACAATAATCATTCACCCTTTAGCTTATCAAAAGCCTGCCTTAAAGGAGAAGCTGTTTCCATTGGTATTTCAGGTATCAAAAGACTCTCAACCCTCCTAAAGAAAGCAATTTGCCTCCTCTTGTCTTGAGTAAATGTTCTGAGGCACTTAGTGATCACTTGATGAGGGACACCTGTACACCTGTTCATTAATGCAAATATTTAATCAGCCAATCAAGTGGCAGCGACTCACTGCATAAAAGTATGCAGACATGGTTAAGAGGTTCATTTGTTGTTTAGACCAAGCATCAGAATGGGGAAATACTGTGACCTAAGTGACTTACACTGTGGAATGATTGTTATGCCAGAAAGGGTGGTTTGAGTACCTCAAAAACTGCAAATCTCCTGGGATTTTCATGCACATCAGTCTTTATAGAGAATGGTGTGAGAAACAACATCCAGTGGTGTGGGTGAAAATGCCTTGTTAATGAGAGGCCAGAGGAGAATAGCCAGACTGGGTCAGGCTGACAGGAAGGTGACAGTAACACAAGTGACCACACTTTACAGTAGTGATGTGCAGAGGAGCATCTCTGAACGGACAACAGGTTGAACTTTGAAGTGGATGGGCTACAGCCACAGAAGTATCTAATAAAGTGGCCACTGAGTGTATTTTTAATAATTACAATTTAAAATTTGGTATTCAAAGATGTTTAATGTACTTTTAAGAGCTCAGGGATTTATATTGACTATAATTCTTGTCCTCTGAAATGTAACTTGTGTTTTTGTGTCTGGTTGGAAAAGTCTGCTTGTTTTATGCATTTTCTTCTATAAATAAAAATAAAAACCTGTGTATCCTTTCTTGGGTAAGGAGAGCAAAAGTCTAGTCTCATCAAGGCCCTGTAGAATTATAATAAGATATATTTGCTTGATTGATGCATTATCAAGTTTTTTTTTGTCTCCCCTTAGATGCAACTGAACGATTTCTTTTTTCTCTTTTAAATTACCAGTCTGGTGAGCTGATGAATTTAAATTCCATGAAGAAGAGTCTGGAATTATTAAGAATCCCATTGTTAGCAATGCTAATGTTACCATGAAGTTGTGACGTGGGAAAAACAATAATTCTTCTCTTTTCATGATGCTTATGTTCATAGGAAATGGAGTGGGAGGCAAGGATCTTAACATTTCAGCAGGCAAAGGAACAAGTTGGAAAAAAGGAGAAATTGTAGTTTCAGAAAGCATACTGAATAAATAAAAGGGTATAAGTTCTAGGGATAAGGGGAAAAGAACAAGGTAGTGAAATTGACATATTTTTCTTTTGAAAGAAAAATTGTTGAACATTCTTGAGAGCTGAGCTGAGCATCTCAGTGATAATGATCTTTGACTCTGTTTTTCATTTTCCACAGGGATGAACAGATGGTCCAAATTCCAGCTGGGGTGGAAAAGCTCCATGTGATAGCCCCAACTCTACAGGATTTGCTTTTAACAATTTCTATTGTTGCCTATATTGCATACCAAGGAAACAGTAAAAATTACCGCTCATTTTCAGGTATGGGATTCCTTTCATATATTTCAGAAGGCCATTTGCTCGATTGGTATAATGATTTCAGTATGTGTTTGGTAAAATAAATCTATTTGTTAATGATGCTCCATGTCCATTTTGCTTCCACTTTGCTGGTATTCAGGTAGATTAAGTCCAAGTACTGTGTTTCAGCTTATAAGCTTTGTCCAATTTATTCAGATCCCAGAATTTGGGTTTGAGTCCAGTTCTAAGAACTTTTCCTCTCAATCATAGCAACGTCGAAATTAATTCGCAATGAGAATCAATACTGGCCACAATGGAACTGCATTATGGTCGGCACAGTGACATTACAAGCACTGTAAATGTCTCACATCTCCAGGGTCCCTTGTTCCATTCTGACCACAAGGAAATGCTGTCTGTGGGAACTTTGCTTGTTCTCTCTGTGATCTCCTTTCCCTCTCATTGCTCCTGTTTCCTCCCACAACCATCATGAATATTACTCCTGGTGTAGAAGGTTGATGGGAGAAGCAGGGTGATGAAGAGAGGTTTAATTTTGATGTATGAGTATAAGTTGTAGGGAAATCTAAAAAGTCTGTGTTGCAAAGGGTCTTGTGGGTCCTTCTGCAGGATTCTCCCAAGGGATAATTAGCAGGTTGAGCTTGTGCTGAGGAAGGCAAATGCAATGTTGGCATTCATTTCAGGACTAGAATATAAAAGCAAGGATGTAACATTGTGCTTTGTAAAGCACTAGTGAGGCCTCACTTGGAGAATTGTGAGCAGTTTTGGGGCCCTTTATCGAAGAAAGGATGTGCTGACACTGGAGAGGGTTCAAAGGAGGTTCACAAAAATGATTCCGAATTGAAAGGCTTGTCATATGAAGAGTGTTTAGTGGCTCTGGGCCTGTACTCACTGGAATTCAGAAGAATGAGAGGTGACCTCATTGAAACCTATCGAACGTTGAAAGACCTTGATAGAGGGATGTGGAGAGGATGTTTTCTATGGTGGGGGAGTGTAAGACCAGAAGATATAGCCTCAGAAGAGAGGGGTGTCCTTTTAGAACGGAGATGAGGAAGATTTTATTTCTGGCTGAATGTGTGGTGGTGAATCTGGAATTTGTTGCCACAGACAGCTGTGGAGGTCGCGTCATTAGGTATATTTAAGGTAGAGGTTGATAGATTCTTGATTAGTCAGGGCATGAAGGAGTATGGTGAGAATGCAAGAGATTGGGGCCGAGAGGGAAAATGGATCAGCCATGATGAAATAATAGAGCAGACTCAATGGGCCAAATGGCCTAATTCTGCTCCTATATCTTATGGTCTTATGGAAGTGTGAAGTGCTTGAGGGAGTGATGTGGTTCAGAATGCTCTGAGCATTGGCAGAGATTCAATGGAGTGAGGTGACTACCTTCTGTAGAATGCTGGATTTCCATCTTTATTCATCCATTCTGATGGGACATACCAGGCAAATTCAGTATTTACTGCCCATCTAATTGTCCTTGAGGGAATGATAAGTAGGTTGTCAGAGCTCTTCAACCATCAGATGGTAATAAAGTCTGTTTTATTGTGACTGATGAAATTTGCTTGCTGCCACTAGATTATTGAATGAGGCAAAATGGAAGCAATCTTTTTCATTTGAAGTCCAAGTAAACTGTTTTCACAGTTGCATTTCATGCCTTTCCCTCAGATCTCAAGTAAAGTTTTAACTTTTCTCCAAGAATCACAAGCTACTCACAGGTCAGGAATAGAAAAGTTTTCTAGGATCACAAAGCAAATCCAATCATTATAATTATCTGAAATTATACAAAACTTGGGTACAGTTTGCTTTTAGTGGAACAGTGGACAGTGAAATGTTTCACTTTTGGACATGACCACCACAGTGACCTTTTTGGGTCCTGAGCTGATCAAGGTATTGTGTCAAGACAAGGCCAGCATGAAGGCCTCGTCTCAGAAAGTTGTCAAAAACCTGCCTGTTATTTTTACCACCTGAATGAGCTTAACTACCTGTTTTGGAGGATTGACAAATAGTCTCTGTCAGCTACTTCATAATGGCCTAATCAATAAACGGGTATGACCGTAAGACATGAGCAGAATTCCATTATGTTGATTTATTATCCCTCTCAACCCCATTCTCCTGCCTTCTCTCCATAACCTCTGACAGCTTTACTGATTAAGAACCCGTCAATCTCTGCTTTAAATATACCCAATGACATAGCTGCCTATGTCAATGAATTCCACAGATTCATCACCCTCAGGCTAAGGCAGAGATTCCCAACCTTTTCTGTGGACTAATACCGTTATCTGAGGGGCTATGGACTTTTTTTTTTATTAAGTGTGATTAATATTATTAATTTTATTAAGGTTGGGAACCCCTGGGCTAAAGAAATCCTTCCTCATCTCTGTTTTAAATGGACATCCTATTCTGAGGCTGTGCCCTCTAGTCTTAATTACTCCACTCAAGGAAACATCCTGTACATGTCCACTCTTTCTATAGGTTTCAATGAGATTTTCACCCCCCACCCCCCATTCTTTTAAATTCCAGCAATTTCAGGCGCAGAGCCACAAAATACCCCTTATGTGTTAACCCTGTCTTTCCCAGGATCATTGTGAACCTCCTCTGGACAAAGCAAATCCCAACCAATTTCTCCCTGATTAGGTAATGTAAATATCATTCTCTCCTTAGCACTGACCTTACTCAAGTGGTCACAATATGCTTTCAAGTGACTTTCTGTTACTTGGACCATGCAACAGTGGCCATATACTTGTCAGAGGAAGTGCAGTGGGGATTCACTGGACTGATTCCTGGGACAGGGAGAGTTTGCCATGAGAAGAGGTTGAGTAAACAAGATGCTGTCATTGAATTATACCAAATTCTTAAGAGGTTTTGACAGAGTCTTTGTGGGTGCAGGTACACTGCTTCAGCAGGAATCTCGAAGCAAGTGTGCCTCTATCTCATAATAAGGAATGGGCCATTTGAGATTGAAAGGAGGCAAAGTTCTTCACTCAAGGCATGGTGAACCTTTGGCATTCTCTACTCTGGAGGACTGTGGGAGCTCAGCCACAGAGTTATTCAAAAGAGAAAGCAGCAGATTTCTGGATTTTCCAGGAATCATGGGATGTGTTCTGGATGATGTCATCTCTGTCGATGGGCCAGAGAACCTACTCCTAGTCTCATGCTTATATTTTTTACCCAGATATTTAGGTAATGTTTTTGTGTAATGAATACCTTGATCTTTATGACCATATTTCTAAATAATCTTTAATTCAAAACCTAACTTCTGGCATTTAAATTAGCATAATAATTAAATAGTTTTGTCATGAAGCTGCTTTTATCATTTGATTCATTTTTTTGGTGGGGTTATCTAAATTTCCATTAGATACTGCTTTACTGTTACTAGAAAGAATACCACAAGTTAAAAGGAGAAATAAAGTTTAAAGTCCATTAAAGTTTAATGCACAACTTGTTTATGCCCCCTAAGTTTAAGTGTCCATAAAATAGAACTTGAAAGTTTGCATATCCTTAAATTTACAAACAGTTAATTAAGAATGGCATTTTGAATGTGGAGAAAATTGTTTATTGAAATTACCTTGGCCAGAGTCTGACTGTGGCAAAGCAGGATCAGTGTTCTACTCAATTCTCTAACTTTAGTTCTCCATTGGGAGAAATAAAATAAAGTTTATTCACGAGCGTTAAGAACAGTCAGAAACACAATGCTAGAGCAGATAAGTAGATACCAACACAGACAATTGTACATTTCAGTGTTGTGTAAATAAATATCCACAGAACAAGAATCTGAGAAAAACCTAAGAAGTACTTACTCAGGTAATAAGGAGTGAATTGTGACAGTTGATGCTGTTGATAAACATCTGTATTGGTTCAGGACCAAGAACATGGAGCATTACAGATGTTGTTGCATGAATGAAGTCATCAGAGAAATGTACTGGTAGATACAAAGCAGCTTCGTTACTCGGCAAGACAAAGCACAGCAGGCATTGTACAGAGACGCTTTCAGTGGAAAGATCTGCTGGCCTAATGTGGGGCTCAATATTTTATGTGCTAAGCATCTAAGGACAGCTCCATATTATAATGTATGGATAATGCTTTCTTTGAAGCTCACATAAACTTCACACCTACTAATTCCCAAAATCGTTCTAACAATATGTATTCAGATAAATGTGACCCCGAACCGTCTCTGTTTATCAGACTTCAAACCGAAGTACAGCTGCAAAAGTTTGGTCATGTACTCAGCAGGTGGAGATAAAGCAGTTCTCACCTTTGCTTTGGAAATAATCAGTTGAGATCCTTGAGAGAACCAGCTTCTGTTATTGCAGACCTTACCGGACCCTTGAAGGCTGAGCTCTATGACCAGATCAAGAAAGGTCATGACACAGTGGGCTAAAGTTATGACGGTGATGCAAGAAATTCAGAATCCCACTGATAAACTGGAGAATCCGAGTATAGTTCTTCACTTCAGTAAACTGCATCCGATATAGAGAGCCACCAAAGAGCCTAAGTTGAGGGCTGCAAGTCAGCTGGCAAGAAAAATGTACAGGAATGTCTGTTTGAATAGCAGACTTGAGCCAATATGCTCAGGCACCATTCCGTTCTTTACTACACTGGCAAGCCATACTGACTAACTGATTCCTTTTACCAGTCAAGATGATGGGACAACCAGTGATGGCAGTATGATCAGTTGTGATCAAATGATAACATTTAAATTCTGTTGCATTTAAATGCATAGAAAAATGGACAGAATTCATGCACCATTTTTGCTGCTGATTGGCAGGTGAGAATTCAATAATGCTGACTCAATTTTAAATCCTGTTGGAAACAACGTTATTGTTATATGTTACCATTAATTTCAAGAGGC
Organism: Hemitrygon akajei; assembly: GCF_048418815.1. Lineage (NCBI taxonomy): Eukaryota > Metazoa > Chordata > Chondrichthyes > Myliobatiformes > Dasyatidae > Hemitrygon > Hemitrygon akajei. The sequence goes on from NC_133152.1 coordinate 51,815,561, forward strand.
CTAGAATATAAAAGCAAGGTTGTAAAGCTGAGGCCTTATAAGGCATTGGTCAGACGGCATTTGGAATATTGTGAGCAGTTTGGGATGTGCTGACGTTGGAGAGAATCCAGAGGAGGTTCATGAGAATAATTGTGGGAATGAGAGGGTTAACATGACCGTTGATGTCTCTAGGCCTGTACTCGCTGAGAGTTTAGAAGAATGGTAGAGCAGACTCCATGGGCCGAATGGTCTAATTCTGCTCCTAGGTCTTAAGGTCTTATTTAAGTAAAAAGAATAAAATTCTGGAATTATTGAACATCTGAGGAAAGGGAAACAAACCAATGTTCTCATCGGAACAATTTATGCAGAAAAATAAAAATGTGTAGTAAAAATTGAAGTTTTATTTAATATAAATAAATTGGAGCATCTTGTGTCTGTAGAATCTAACGTGTGCACACACACTGATAACAGGGAAATTCCCCATTAACCACAACTAATTACCTATGATATTATAAATAGAATTGTAGTTGTAAATTTACTGTTGCCCCTGCATGTTTCAGTCACATTGATATAATCTGCAGTGTGAATTTAAGTTTACCCATATCATAAGAAAACTGAGTACGTAGGTAGTTACAGGGGAAATTCACATGAGTGTTCTGTTCCCTACTGGTGTCCCAAGCAGATAAGAACACCCAGCAGAAGACTTTCTGATCTTGGGTACACATCTTGGATGTGGAATTACAACAGTTAGATCAGGAATATCTAAATGGGTGGGAAACTTGAGCAAAAATAATAACTCAACAAGTTGAGTAACAACTGTAGATGCAAAGGAAACTCGGGTTGCCACTGGGATCTCAACATGACCATTTTAGAGAGTGTGCAGGTGGACTACTAAACAGTCAGCTGGTCTACACTTGGTTTTGCCAGTGTGGAGGAGCCATGTTACAAGTTTTGAATGCAACAGACCAGGATGGAAGAATTGCACGTGTATCCCTACTGCACTTGGATGACAGGAGAAGTGTTGCACCTCCTATTGTTGCAGGGGATGGGACAGGGTGGGCTTTAGAAGGGAAAGATGGATTGGGGCATCACAGGGAGAATGGTTCCTGCGGAGAACAGAACGTTGGGGAAAGGTGATGATGTTTTTGGTTGTGGGATCCTGTGGAGCTGGTTGAAGTGCCAAATTTAATTTGCTGAATGTGGTGGGAAGCTCTTGTTTTGTCTGCAGAAAGCTTGGAAGATGGGTGGGGGAAGAGAATGGGAATGTGAGATCAGACATATAGGAAATGCATGCATGGGCTCCATCATCCACAGCAGGGTGAAGCTGTGCTTCCTAAGGGAGGGGGACTCTTCCGAAGACTTGCAGTGGAGACCCTCGGCTTGAGAGCAGATGTTGTGGAGACAGAGAAATTGAGGGAAGGATATAGTGTCCTTATAGGAGACAGGATGAGAAGGGGGTTTATTCAAAGGGAAGGAAACTTGCTGCTTGTATTTCCATGGTGGTGCACTTTATTTGAAGACATCAGAAATCAAAATGAAATTCAGTGGATTGGGGCTGGGAAGAGTTGGAAAGTAGCAAAGATAAACCCTGAGAGACTAATATTGTAGGCCTTCTGAGATTGTTCTTATTAGGATTTTAAATGTTTGATCTTTTTAAGTAATTGTAGAAATATATTTACATTTTTTTCAGCTATAAAATATGAAGAGTTCATAAAGGTAAGATTACATTATATTGCTTCATTTTATTATGAGAGAAAATGACATTTCAGGTAATCAAAGTTCAAAGTGTTTATTATCAAAGTACACATGTCATCATATACAACCGTGAGATTTGTTTTCTTGCGGGCATCCACAGCAAATCCAGGAAGCAAAAGAGAATCCCTGAAAGATCGCACACAGCAGGACTGTCAATTAACCAGTGTGCAAGAGACAACAAACTGCAAAATAATAATTAGTAAACGATAAATACTGAGAACATGAGATGAAGAGTACTTGCTTGTCAAAATACTGCGGTCCTTGCCATTTACTTACTCTGTTGGTGTTTATGCCTTTCTTGTTAGTGAAAGGGTCAAGTTTGGCAAATATACAACTAACTGGTCATGAGAAGCATCTTTTGAGTTGATGATGGTCAGGATGTTCAGTGTAATGTTTTATGCACAGGTTAGACCAACGCTGTTCTCTTCACGGGTGAGATTCAGATTTATTTATCACATGTACATCGAAATATACAGTGAAATGCGTCATTTGCATTAACAACCAGCATTCTGGCACCAACATATTATACCCACTATGCTGGGCAGAACAACACAGAACACGACAAGCAGCAAATCCACCAAACAACAAATAAGTCCCTTTCCTCTCCTACCGACACATGACAGACCTCCGACTTCAGGACAGGCCTCTTGGCCTCCTGGCTTAGAATTACAATTATTGCCATCTTTCACTGCAAATAATCCTGACAGCAATACTCCAGTGTCATCTCTATCTTCTGGCCTAGTACTTTGCAATTTTAAAATAATTATAGTTCTCTGGTAGATTTTGGCCCCAACCAATGTGCACATCAGTTAGACAAGATATATGGTTGCACTACAGTAAAAGGATTAACTTGGCAGTGTTGGTGCAGAAGCTACCTGCCTAGAAATTCCATGGTGCTGTGCTTGTATTATTTAAGTGGTATGAGATCGAATTTTGTCATAAATTGAATCGTAAGAGGACCGCAACATAGCCAGAAGGAGGATGACATACTGTATCTTGAGCTGGTGTTGGGCATCTTTGGAGAAATGTAGGAGGTTGCAAACTGGGAAGTTAATGTGGGAGTATTGCAAAGTGCAGGATCACCCTCGCAGACTGAATGGAGGTTTCTCAAGCTCAGATGATTCATGCTGAGAACAGGTTTTGAAGTCCACAAAACTGGAAACACTGCAGGTGAACGACCTCACCTGGAAAATTGATATTCTTCTGGGATAAAGGGAAGGAAAGAGGTAAAAGGATGGTGGATAAGCAAAAGGATAATGGTGTACGCCCTTTCGGTTGCATGGGATAGTATTGTCAGAAGTTGACTGGTGAGTGGAGATGGGAGAATCTTCCAGGGAGTCATGGAGTTCGTTCCAATTAAGTCAAACCGCTCAGTTTTGTTTTTGGTAATGCATTCAGTTTTTAATACTTTGTAAGTGGTAAATGTGTGCAGCCTTGTAATAGTTAGCAAAGAGTGAAGCTTTGGAGACGACTGTTCTCCAGAAGTTGACAATCTGGTGCAAGTCAACCCCATCTTCTTAGCTTAATAGGGGCTGGAACATCTTGTCTTTTATGCAACTTAGCAACCCCTGGCAAGCAAGCAACCAAGACATTTGACAAAATTGTAACAATTTTACAAAATCACTTGAGCCATAAACCCCTGGTAACAGCTGAGAAATTTAGATAGTTCAGAAGGAACCGGTCAAAGTAAGCAAGCATTTCTGAACACATTGCAGAACTACGCCAACTTTTATCAGTACAGTGATTTCAGAGATGGGATTTCTGATGCATTAAGGGACAGGCTTGTATGTGGCATGCATAGTCAAAACACCCAAAAGAGGCTACGGTCAGAAAAAGACCTAACCTTAGAACGGGCACTGACCATTGCAGTATCGATAGAGACTGCAGCAAAGGATGCAGCAGAACTACAGGAAAAGAGGTTTGAATGTGAAATGCACAAAATGTCCCTGAATAGTGCAAAAAGCTAAAAATGTTGTCAATGTGGCATTCCCTCCCAAGATGCAAGTGACTGTTGGCTTAAAGAAAAAGTTTGCAGAAATGGTCAGGGACAAGGTCACATAGTGAGAGTGTGCAAGGCAGACAAAAAGCACAACAGAGTGAAAAGTCTCACACACAAAACTAAGGAAAAGCATAAAATGACTGAATGTAAAACAGTATCAGACAGCACAGGCTCTGACAAAGGTGAGCTTTCATGCCCGGAACTGCATAGTATTACTGAAGCAGATAACAAAATCATATGGATCACTATAGATATGTCTGGTGTAAAACTGAAAATGGAACTAGAGACAGGGTCAGCTTTGTCTGTAATTTAAAGGGCTGACAACAAAAGACTTGTGTTTTCTAAGCTACCATTAGAGAAGATTTAAATGATGCTAAAGACCTACACAGGCAAAAAAGTTTCCCCCAAAGGCAAACTGGAAGTGAATGTGATGTATGGAGGCCATACACGGCAGTTAGAGCTTTATGTGTTGAAAAGTGGAGGGTCTACACACTTCAGAAATGAATGATTGAGAAAAATCCAACTAGACTGGCACTCAGTCAAAGTTCTCAATATCTCATCAACAGGCAACTGCAGCCCAGAGGATAACACTAACCAGAGACTGTCACAGCTGATTAATGCACAGGGGGGCTACTGCACAGGACTGAAAGAAGCTGCAAAGGATTATAAACTTAGTTGGCTCCATCTTGGGTACTAGCCTACAAAGTACCCAGGACATCTTCAAGGAGTGGTGTCTCAGAAAGGCAACGTCCATTATTAAGGACCTCCAGCGCCCAGGGCATGCCCATTTCTCACTGTTGTCATCGGGTAGGAGGTACAGAAGCCTGAAGGCACACACTCAGCGATTCAGGAACAGCTTCTTCCCCTCTCCTATCCGATTATTAAATGGACATTGAACCCATGGACACTACCTCACATTTTTAAATACATAGCATTTCTGTTTTTTACACAATTTTTAATCTATTTAATATACGTATATTGTAATTGATTTACTTATTATTATTTTTTCTTTTATATTATGTATTGCATTGTATTGCTGCTGCTAAATTAACAAATTTCACGTCACACCAGTGATAATAAACCTGATGCTAATGAGAAAATGTTTGAGAAGGACATTGATAAACTCAAAGGCACGAAGGCCAGAAATGAAATGGATGAAGCTGCAACACCAAGATTCCATAAAGCATGTCCAGTGCCTTGTACACTACGTCCTAAAGTGGATGCTGAACTTCAGAGCTTGGAGGCTTCTGGAATTTTCTCCATGTTTGAGTGGAGGGATTGGTCCATGCCCATTGTCCCAGTGATGAGGAAAGGGAAGGCTGGAGCAGTTCACATACATGGGGATTTCAAAGTGAGCATCAGCCCGGTGCTGTGTATTGCGCTGTCCTCTACCATGAATAGAAAACATTTTTGCATCTTTGGCAGACGGGGAGAGGTTTTCAAAGATTGACTTGTCATAAGCCTATCTGCAAATGGAGATTGCGGAGTCAAGCAAGAAATCCCTCGCGATCAACACTCAGAAGGGACTTTTCCAGTATAATCATCTCGTCTTTGACGTCACATCAGCTCCAGCAATTTGGCAAAGTGCGATGGATCAAGTGCTCCACGATATCCCAGGAACACAGTGTTACCTTGATGACATCATTGTAACTGGCAGAAATAATGAAGAGCACCTCCAGAAACTTGGTAAAGCACATACCAGACTGAGTGAGTATGGCCTGCACGCAAAAAGAGAGAAATGTGAGTTTATCCAAGAATGAAATCGCATATTGTGGACATGTCATTGACAAGCATGGCTTACATAAGTCACAAAACAAGACTGAGGCAGTGCTACAGGCCAAACCAGAATATGTGTCACACCTCAGGTCATACTCTGACCTTGTAAACTACTATAACCAGTTTTTCCCAAACATTGCTACAGTGCTACATCCAATTGAACACACTTTTGCAAACAAGGCCAAAGTGGGAATGGTCAGACAGATGTGAAAGAGCGTTCAAAGAAACAAAGAGACTGCTAACATCAGATGAACTGCTCACCCATTATGACTCATCACTGCCCATCAGACTGGCGTGCAATGCATCCCCTTATGGCATTGGGGCATTTTGTCACACTCTATGAAAGATGGATCTGAACGTCTGATTGTGTTTGCTTCAAGATCACTGACAAGTGCAGAATGCAACTACGCACAGATCAAGCAAGAGGCCCTTAATCTAGTATGGGGAATAAGAAGTTCCATCACTACCTCTACAGTCAAAAGTTTACTCTAGTGACAGATCACCATATTCTTGTGTCTGTTTTCAATCCCAGGAAGGGAATTCGAGTGATGTCTGCTACCCGGTTACAACGTTGGGCATTGTTCCTAGGAGCACACTCTTATGATGTAGAGTTCAAGGTTACCAAACAACACAGCAACACTGTCATGTCTTCCACTGTTGGCAGCTGAAGAAGGAAAGTCTTCATACTGTGATTCAGCAGAAGTGTTCCACACCACATTGGTAACAAATATAAAGAAAAACAAGGAATGACCCAACATTGTCTATGACATCAGCATGCAAGGATGGCCAGCTCATGGTAACCCAATGTTTCCAGAGTTCTCAGTGAGACGAGACCAACTATCAGTACATCAAGGATGCTGATTTGTAGATCTTGTGCGGTTCCTTCCAAACTGCGTACCAGAGTGTTAGAGAATCTGCATGAAGAACACCTGGGTACAGTCAAGATGAAGACTGTGGCATGGAGCAATGTGTGGTGGCTGGGAATAGATTGAAGACTTGGCCCAAAGCTGTTCAGGACGCCAAAATGTTCAAAATGCACCCCACAGGCACCGTTACACCCATGAGAATGACTGTCCTCACCGTGGCAAAGAGTACATACTGACTTTGCTGGGCCATTCATGGACTCCATGTCTGATTACTGTGGATGCTCATTTGAAGTGGCCGGAGGTCGTACCAATGAAGTTAATCAGCTAAGAAAGGACTACTTCCGCTCTGAGGACCATCTTCACCAGAACTAGCTTACCTGAAAAAATTGTGAAAAAATACACGGCAGAATTCAGATGATTCATGAAGAAAAAGAACATCAAACATTTCAAATCAGCTCCTCACCACCCAGCAATGAATGGGTTAGCTGAAAGGTTTATCCTAACGTTCAAGAAGTCCATTAAAGCGATGGACAAGGAGGACATTTCTCTACAGCACAAGGTGGACAACTTCCTTTTTGTGTATTGGACCTCTGGCCTTGTAATGACAAATTAAACACCTGCAGTACTGTTCATGAGCAGGAATCTGAGATCTCGCATAGACCTGAAACCAGACCTCTGGAGGGAAATGCAGAATAAACAGTTCAGTCAGTTGCTGAGAGAATCAGAAAGGAGCTTCGAGATTGGACAGGAAGTCCTAGCGTGTGATTACCAAGAGAACAGGTGGTCAACTGATATGATAGCTACAGGAACTGGACCACTGATGTACACAGTGGATGTTAGAGATCAGACATGGAGATGTGGACCAGATAGTGGATGCTCAACTGAAGAACACACCTGAGTCGATTGCATCCAGCAAGACGGACACATTACAGACACTGGACTTGCCTCTCAGTGATGATCATGACACTGACAGCAATGTGACACCGGCAACCGAGAATGTTGTCTTTGACAAAACACCTGCCAGACCTGATGTCACTCCACAGGTCCAGAGGAGCTATCCTGAAAGAAACAGCCTGAAGACACTCAATGTTTTAGGGTGAACTTCCCCTTCACCTGTAGATGAACTGACCTATGAACAGTACCTCACTATCTTTGCTCACTTTTTTGCACTATTTAATTTACTTTTCAAAATGAATTTTTAGTGTAAATTGTAGTTTTCTACGTACATGTAGTGCTGATGGAAAACAACAAATTTCAGGACATGTAGTACTGTGCAAAAGCCTTAGGCACATATGTACTGTATAGCTAGGTGCTTAAGACTTTTGCACAGTACTGAGTCATTTTATGTATTGCACTGTACAGCTGCTGCAAAAAAACAAATTTCACAACTCGTGATAAATCTGGTTCTGAAAGTGGGAAGCAGGCAGGGAGAAGGTAATCATGGTTGGGAAAAGGGGAAGGGAGAGGGGGCAGTGGAGAGCACCAGAGAGACATTCTGTAATGATTAATAAACCAAATTGAGAATCAGATAACCTCGCCTGGTATCTCAGGACTGAGTATGTCTGCACCCACACCGCCACCTGCCCCTGGCACTCCTTCTCTGTTACCTCTCTCGTGACGCTCCTCCCTCACCATTCCCAACTTCCTTTGCTCCCACCAGATTTACAATCTTGCGCTCCGCTTCATGGTGACAAATACAGCACTGAGCAAAAGTCTTAGGCACCCTGGCTATACGTGTGCTTAAGATTTTTGCACAGTATTGAATGTCATGATATTAAACTTGATACTAATTCTGATAAACTTTAATCAATGAACATGCAAATCAATCACTTAGTTTTTCTCATCAAAGCTACCAACAAGGAAACATCATCTGCCACAATGCAACTGGATAAACTGGTCAAACTTTTTGTTGTATTTCAGTAGTCATGATTTTTTTTTAGTGGCTAGTGTTGGTATCAGGAAGTGATTTAAAATAAGTTTTTAAAAAGTCAGGTCACTTTGGTACTGGAAGTCTGTCAAATGGTGGAAGTTAACAGATGTAACAATAGATGCCGGTGATATTAAACCTGGTTCTGATTCTGAAATGCCCTTCATCTGCCAGCTCGTACTCTGTACCCATTCCACCCCCCACTTTATTAATACGGTTTCTTCCCTCTTTCTTTCAAGCCTTGATGGTGAAGGGTCTTGGTTAGAAACATCAACTATTTATTCCCCTTTCTAGAAACATGGAAAACGGACAGTACAATACAGGCCCTTCGGCCCACAAAGCTGTGCCGAACATGTCCTTACCTCAGAAATTCCCTGGGGCCCTCTATTTTTCTGAGCTCCATATACCTGTCCAGGAGTCTCTTAAAAGACCCTATCGTATCCACCTCCACAACTATCGCCAGCAGCCCATTCCACACCCTCACCAATTGCTGCGTTTTTTTAAAAAAATCTTACCCCTGACATCTCCTCTGTACCTACTTCCAAGCACCTTAAAACTGTGTCCTCTCATGCTAGCCATTTCAGCTCTGGGAAAGCCTCTGACTATCCACATGATCGATGCCTCTCATCAGCTTATACACCTCTATCAGGTCACCTCTCATCCCCCGTAGCTCCAAGGAAAAAAGGCCGAGTTCACTCAACTTATTCTCGTAAGGCATGCTCCTCAATCCAGACAACATCCTTTATAGTTGCTCAGTTCCTCCAGCATTTTATGTGTTTTGCTCAAGATTTCCAGCATCTGCAGAATTTCTTATGTTTATGCTAGAAATAATAAGCTGGACGGGACACATTATTTAAACACTGATGAAACAGTAAAATTAGAGTAGTAAGGGAGCATTGGTGGCGAATCAGCATCTCTCCACAGATGTCGCCTGACCAGCTGAGTATTCCCAGCCTTTTTTTTAGTGAAGTTTCAAGTATCTTCTATGCTTTGCTTGTCAACCAGAAACATTTACCAAAAACACAGTCTGACTACCTGAGAATTTTTATCATTTTCGGTCTTTAATTCAAATAAAAATGACTTCCAAATCTCTTGGAGTAACTGTGCACTTACAATTTTATGCTTTGCATTAAACCATAGTTTGCAATATAATTTCTATAATTGCCCCCGAACCCTGTTGAAAACCTGACAGTAACGATGCTGATTAATCTATATAAAAGAGAACTATTTCTTTATTAATAGTCATGAAATAGTAGAGCTTTATAATTACACTGTCGAGTAAAATTGAAGATTTTTATTAAATCTGCAGTGGTACTTCTGTTTTAAAAAAAATAATTTTTTTCAGTTGTAGTAATCCCTATATTTAATGTTTAATTACAGATTATTCTCCTTCTATTCCTGATTTCCCAAATTCCAGTGACAACTGCTTGTGATCAAGGGGAGTATGAAAATAATGGTGTCTGTTGTTCATTGTGTTCTTCAGGTAAGTGATGGCCAGTACTTTATACAATAATTATCTCAATGCCAACAGAATGCTTTTCATTAGCTTTCAAAAGTGGTGCAGCTATATTTTTACTAAAAAAAAATGCCAGAAATTGATTTTAGTAAGGCTTTGACAAGTTCACTGAAGGGAGGTTCATCCAGAGATAACAATTTCACAGGATCCATGGTGAATTGGCTGTTTGGATTCAGAACTGGCCTGCCCATGGAGATAGGGTAGTAGTCAGTGGGACTTATTCTGGCTGGAGGTTTCTGATTAGTGGTGTTCTGCAGGGATCTGTACTTGGAACCCCTGCTGTTTGTGATACATATAAATGACCTACAGTGGCATGCAAAGGTTAGGCACCCCTGGTCAAAATTTCTGTTACTGTGAATAGCTAAGCGAGTAAAAGATGACCTGATTTCCAAAAGGCATGAAGTTAAAGATGACACATTTCTTTAATATTTTAAGCAAGATTTCTTTTTTATTTCCATCATTTACAGTTTCAAAATAACAAAAAAGGAAAAGGGCCCGAAGCAAAAGTTTGAGCACCCTGCATGATCAGTACTTAGTAACACCCCGTTTGGCAAGTATCACAGCTTGTAAACGCTTTCTGTAGCCCACTATGAGTCTTTCAATTCTTGTTTGGGGGATCTTGGCCCATTCTTCCTTGCAAAAGATCTCTAGTTCTGTGAGATTCTTGGACCGTCTTACATGCACTGCTCTTTTGAGATCTATCCACAGATTTTCGAAGATGTGAGGACCATGGCAAAACCTTCAGCTTGCACCTCTTGAGGTAGCCCATTGTGGATTTTCAGGTGTGTTTAGGATCATTATCCTGTTGTAGAAGCCATCCTTTTCTCATTTTCAGCTTTTTTTTTTACAGATGGTGTGATGTTTGCTTCCAGAATTTGCTGGTATTTAATTGAATTCATTCTTCCCTGTACCAGTAAAATGTTCCCCATGCCATTGGCTGCAACACAAGCCCAAAGCATGATCGATCCACCCCCGTGCTTAACAGTGGGAGAGATGTTCTTTTCATGAAATTCTGCACCCTTTTTTCTCCGAACATACTTTTGCTCATTGTGGCCAGAAAGTTCTATTTTAACTTCATCAGTCCAAAATGCATCAGGCTTGTTTAGATGTTCCTTTGCAAACTTCTGATGCTGGATTTTGTGGTGAGGATGCAGGAAAGCTTTTCTTCTGATGACAGTAGAACAGTGCACCACCACTCCAGTCTGCTTAATCTCCCTGAAGGTCTTTTGCAGTCAAACAGGGGTTTTGATTTGCCTTTCTAGCAATCTTACGAGCAGTTCTCTCGGAAAGTTTTCTTGCTCTTCCAGACCTCAACTTGACCTCCACCATTCCTGTTAACTGCCATTTCTTAATTACCTTATGAACTGAGGAAACGGTTACCTGAAAACGCTTTGCTATCTACGTATAGCCTTCTCCTGGTTTGTGGGCATCATTTATTTTAATTTTCGGAGTGCTAGGCAGCTACTTAGAGGAGCCCATGGCTGCTGATTGTTGGGACAAGGTTTGAGGAGTCAGGGTATTTATAAAGCTTTGAAATTTGCATCACCTGACCTTTCCTAATGATGACTGTGAACAAGCCATAGGCCTAACAAGGTAATTAAGGTCTGAGACCTTGGTAAAAGTAATCTGAGAGCTCAAATCTGTTGGGGTGCCCAAAGTTTTGCATGGTACTCCTTTCCTTTTTTTCCACTCTAAAATTGTACAAAACAAAAATAATACATGAATCTTGCTTAAAATGTTGAAAAGAATGTTTCATCTTTAACTTTATGACTTTTGGAGATCAGTTCTGCTCACTTAAGTATTCACAGTAACAGAAATTTTGACCGGGGTGCCCAAACCTTTGCATGCCGCTGTATATGAAAACATAGATGGGTGGTTGGTAAGTTTGCAAATGATGCAAAGACCAGTGTTCTTGTGGATAGTGTAGGTGTCTGGCAAAGGGTACAGCAATATATAAACAGGTTGTAGATATGGGCACAGAAATGATCCAATGTGAAGTGATGCACTTCCGGAAATACAAAGAGACATTCCACTGTTACTGGCAAGACCATTAACAGTGTTGGTGGGTAGAAGGATTTGGGGCTTAAGTTCATAGCTCCCTGAAAGTGATTACAGGTTGATAGTGTGGTAAAGAAATCACATGGTATGCTTGCCTTTAATGTTGAGGAACTGAGTTGAAGAGTCGAGAAGTTATGTTGCAGCTGTATAAAATTCCAGTTAGGCCCCATCTAGAATATTGCATTGTTCTGGTTACCCTATTATGGGAAGGAGGGGGTGCAGAGAGGTTTACCAGGATGCTGTCTGGCTTAGAGTGCATCTGCTATAGGAATAGACTGGACAAACTTGGGCTGTCTTCTCTGGAGCAGCAGAGGCTGAGGAAGATTTGAAAGAGGTTTCTAGGATTATAAGAGGAAATGTACACTTTAATACTACTACTGACTCGATTGGAAGATATTTAATTGTTACTGGTTTATTATGCGAGCAAAAGGTAGCTCTGGTGTGTGTATACGCACCTAATGTTGATAATTCTGATTTTTTTAAGAAACCTTTTTCAGAGTTACCGAATCTCAATGAATATAAGCTGATCATGGGTGGTGACTTTAATTGTTGCTTAAATCCGGCGATTGACAGGTCATCAACCAATCCGTCGCTTCCTAATAAAGCAGCAGCTTGTATTAACTCTTTTTTATTAGAATATGGCCTTGTCGATATTTGGAGATATAAACACCCCAACGATAAAAATTTCTCCTTTTTCTCACACGTCCATCACAAGTATTCTCAAATTGATTACTTTTTTTTAGATGCACGTCTGTTAAACTCCGTTGTTCAATGTGCGTATGACATCATTGCGCTCTCAGATCACGCGCCTTTATCGGATAGATTTTTGAAAATCTCACAGTGGAGATTGAACCCCGTATTGTTACGGGATCCAGCTTCTGTTAATTTTATTAAGGAGCAAATTTCTATATTTTTTGAATTTAATACAACTGAAGGAATATCAAATCTGGATATATGGGACACCTTGAAATCTTTTCTTAGGGGACCAATAATCGCATATTCAGCAGCCTTGAGAAAGAAAACTAAAGCGGAATTGTCAGTGCTTATTAATAAAATTAAACAGATAGATAAAGCGTATTCAGTTAAACCTACTGAAGACCTATATAAAGAAAGGGTCGAACTTCAATCACAGTATGATTTGCTTATGACCTTTCCCAATGAACAGCAAATTTTTAAATCTAAAAGTTTATTTTATATACATAGGGAAAAATCTGCTAAACTTTTAGCGGGTCAGTTAAAGGCTGGGATGGTCAGAAGACAGATTTTTAAAATTCCCCGACCAGATAGAACAGAAACTTTAGACCCTTATGAAATTAATAAGATATTTATGTACTTTTATTCTAATCTTTATAAATCTGAATTCTCTGATAGTACTATTACTATGAATAGACTTCTGCAAAGGTTAAACATACCTCAAATTTCGATTCAAGATGTTGATACGTTAGATGCACTTATGAAACAAGAGGAGTTATCCAAGGCTATATCCTCTATGCATTTAGGTAAAGCTCTGGGACCTGATGGTTATACGGTAGAATTTTACAAGACTTTTCATGAAATGCTTACACCACATCTTCATCAAACGTTTACTGATTCTACATCCTCTGGGAACCTTCCTAAAACTTTTTATGAGGCACTAATTTCATTGATTCCAAAAAAAGGAAAAGACCCACTGGAATGTGTATCCTATAGACCTATTTCTTTACTGAATGTAGATTTTTAAATCCTCTCTAAGATTCTAGCAAAAACGCTTGAGAATATCTTGCCTAATGTTATATCAAATGATCAAACAGGATTTATAAAAAATAGATACTCACGTTTTAATATTCGAAGATTGTTAAATATCATTTATTCTCCCTCAGCCAAAGAATCTGAATGTATTGTATCTTTGGATGCAGAGAAAGCCTTTGATAGGGTGGAGTGGCCTTATCTATTTCAGGTTTTGAAGAGGTTTAATTTTGGTCCAGGATTTATTTCCTGGATTAAATTGATTTATCATGCCCCGGTAGCTGCGGTCCTAACTAATAATCAAAAGTCTCCTTATTTTAGATTATATAGAGGTACCTGTCAGGGTTGTCCCCTTAGCCCTTTATTATTTAATTTGGCTTTAGAACCACTTGCTATTGCTCTTAGGGATTCTAATTCTGTGCAGAGTATTAGGAGAGGGGATGAATTACATAAGGTTTCGTTATATGTGGATGATTTATTAGCTTACATTTCAAATCCTAGGAAATCTATTCTTTTTATGTTATCTATATTTATGGAATTTGGTATTTTTCTGGATATAAACTTAATTTACATAAAAATGAATTATTTCCTATTAATAATTATTGATTATTATGATCAAGTACCTTTTAATATTGCCAAAAACCATTTTACTTACTTTGGTATCAAAATTACTAAAAATTTTAAAGACCTATATAGATATAATTTCTTCCCTTTAGTTGAATATACTCAACAGGCGCTTTCTAAATGGTTACCTATGTCGATGTCATTGATAGGTCAAATAAATGTTATAAAAATGGTTATTCTACCAAAATTTTTATATATATATTTCAAGCAGTTCCCTCCTTTGTTCCAAAAACATTTTTTGATAAAATAGTCTCTCTGATTTTGTCTTATGTTTGGAATAATAAAAGCTCTAGAGTGAATAAACTTTTATTGCAAAAATCAAAAAAAGATGGAGGACTGGCTTTACCAAACTTTAGATTTTATTATTGGGCAATTAATATTCGTTATATTACTTTTTGGATTTATGATATAGACGACCAAGATCGCTCTTCATGGTTACAGCTGGAGGAAAATTCAGTAATGGGGGTTTTCGTTAGCTTCTTTATTAGGAGCTCCTCTTCCGTTTTCGCTCTCCAGATAGGTAGACAATCTCTGAACCCTATTGTTAAACATACTTTAAAAATTTGGTTTCAATTTCGTAGATTTTTTGAATTAAATGATTTTCTACTTTCTAGTAATATTTATTCTAATTTCTTTTTTAAACCATCAACTTTGGACAAGGCTTTTGTAACATGGAAAATTAAGGGAATAAAAACTTTTTTAGATTTGTTTTTACAAGACTCTTTAATGTCTTTTTCACAGTTAATGGATAAATATGATATCTCTAATACACATTTTTTTCAGATATTTACAGGTTAGGAATTTTTTACGTGATTTTTTACCGAATTACCCCTCGGCCTGCTCTTTAAATTTGGCTTGTGCTATTTTTCAGTTTAAACCTTTTCAAAAACAATTAATAGCTATTATTTATAAATAGTTAATGAATGCTCGCATGTCGCCTAATGATAGGGTTCAACGAACCTGGGAAGTAGAACTTCAACATTCACTTTCAGATAATCAATGGAGTAAAATTTATTATTTAGTCAATAATTCATCTATCTGCGCACGCCAGATCTTGATTCAGTTTAAGATAGTACACAGGGTCCATATGTCCAAAGATAAATTGGCGTATATTTTTCCTAATATAAGCCCTATTTGTGACAGATGTAACACAGAAGTGGCTACTCTAACTCATATGTTTTGGTCATGTGTAAGTTTAAACAATTTTTGGAGGGATATGTTTGGAATATTATCTAAAGTTATAGATGTGGATGTTCAACCTAATCCACTTACAGCAATTTTTGGGATTATTCCAGAGGAAGCAAGCAAAGTGTCTGCTTCCGCCCAACATGTGATAGCTTTTTCAATTTTACTGGCTAGGAGAGGTATTTTGCTACACTGGAAAGGCTGTCCCAAATAAATGGCTGCCCTGGTTATCTGATGACCCAATTAACCAGAATTCACTTATCAGTAGTGATATTCACCATCTCCTCCAGTGTACCTGGGTAATCTGAGGAAGGGAGTGTTTGAAGATCAAGACCACACATCTTGTCACAAAGCTCATGCTCCACAGGGTAGCAGTGGTTCACTGCACCCCTGTATGTTTCTGTGACATGGACGATATGCAGCAAGAAAATCATAGCAAGACAAGTCTCTGCATTCCCTCCAAATAAGCAAACCAACATCAGCTTCCTTTCCTAGGCCTGATGGACGGCCATATTATTTGCAGGACCTGAAACAAATTGTTTTGAGCTAAGTGACAGTAAGCATTTACCAGGTGGACAGACAAAAAAGTTCAAAGAAAATTTATTATCAAAGTACACATATGTCACCATATACGACCCTGAGATACATTTTCTTGCAGGCATTCACAGTACAAAGAAACCCAATAGAATCAATAAAAAATTACACACAGACAACCAATGTGCAAGAGACAACAAATTGTGCAAATACAACAAAAAAAGAAAAAATCTAAATAATAAATATTGAGAATGTGATTTACCGAGTTTTTGAAAGGGAAGTCATAAGTTGTGGAATCAATTTAGTATTGGAGTGAGTGTAGTTAGCCACTCTGGTTCAGGAGTCTGATGGCTGAGGGATAAAAGAAGCTTGTTATAAAATTGTGAAGACTTACTGATTAATGGGCATCCCAGATTTGAATTTGCTCAATATGGGGAAGGAATATTGAAGTGTGCATGCAGAGCCTCATGTTCATGAATTAAGAACACACTGTCATTGGAAGATTGAACACATCAGCCGTCAAGCCGTGTACCCACCTGCCCAATTACAAACATCCTGCCAGAGTTGAGGCGGAGTCTCTGAGGTTTACATTAGCCTTATCGTCCACCTCGGAACCACAGAGCTGGAGCTTAACCAAGTCATCCACAATTCCAAGGGACTGCAAAAAATAGGGTGTATCCATGATAGTGCTTATGCATACAGCGTCTCTGAATACATGGCATCGCTGAAATACTATTTCTGCTCAGAAGTAATAATGGTTCTCAGGTAGCGTTTTTTTTTGGCAAAAATGCATTGGAATTGATTCTTTGAGAGCAGAATAAGCATTGTGATTCCTTGTCACTTTTCCAATGCAGATTTTTGTTTTATTGCAGGCTTTAGAGTATCCAAACACTGCACCTTGATGACGGACACAACATGCGATCCCTGTACAAATGGAGAGTATATGGAGCATCCAAATTGGCTAGAGAAATGTTTTAAGTGTAAAATATGCGATGCAGGTATTTATTATAATATTGACTGAAGTTATGCTGATTTTATCAACCCATCAGGGTTTTCTGAAATTCATTTACAAAGAATTACTAACACCACTTGCTGCTATTGTACCAAACAATGTCATGACTGCATCGTAGTGAAAACCTGAGCTCAACTTCAAACCTGACGTGCCATTTTCTGCCATCAGATTCTTGCTGTAGGGCAAATTATGATGAGCTTAAATCTCAGTGATAATATCCCGGGGTAGAAGTTGCTTCACTTTCTTTCCGGGATTTTAAAACAGCCTCTCTTGTCACCCTGTTTTTGTGAAAGTTGACATGTTTTGATCTGTCATATTTTAGCCCAGCTGAGTTGAGCCATGAAACCAGTTCTCAAAAGGGCATATTGCCTAATATAAGCAGCATTGATCAGGCTACAGGTGAGCCTTCATCTAAAGAATGAATACACTAAGAATATGGAGTTGGGAGAGTTCTCACAAGAGTTAATAGAAGCTGGGTAGGGTGGTGGAAAACAGAACTAGCAGGAGGCATGATCTTTGTACAAGGGAGCCACTGCACCTTTTCTGGACTACAGACATACTCTTGACAGTGGGAGTTGCCAGGAAGATCTCTGCATGGACATGAATGCCTGTACTTGAGAAATCTTCAACCCATGCCTGTTCCTCCTACAGGGTGAAGGAAAATTGGCTGAAATTTCTCTCCTTTAGTTTGGCTTTGTGTGACCTGGGTAATAATTCAACGAACAACTCAATCTGAGATGGGGCAGCAGTCAATGATGGCAACGTGGAATGACTTTGAGTGCACAAAGCAAAGAATGATCTCCAGAAGTAGTGAATGCAATATATGGAGACAATAGTTGAGGTTGCAGCAGCTCATTGATGTTATTGAGGATAGTGCAATTTCAGCCCAATACATCAGTGGTCCCCAACCACCAAGCTGCGGACCGGTTTCAGGCCACGAGGAAACGATATGATTTGGTGATATGAAACAATATGAGTCAGCTGCACCTTTCCTCATTCCATCACGCCCACTGTTGAACTTGAATGCACACGAGGTCATTACCCACTCGAGGTCATCAGTCGGTCATTAACCTACAACTACTCGATGAGTAAAAAACAAATGTCGCTTGAGAGTTTCTTTGGAAGAGGTGGTAGGGGACATAAAAGGCCTAATGATAATAATAACACAGAGACAGCTGAGGCCAAGACTACAAAAAAAAGAAAGCTTCCTTCAACAGGAAATACGATGAGTCGTACATAAAATATGGCTTTAATGTGACCGGTGACTCGCACGCTCCAAGCCCCCTGTGTGTGATATGTGGCGACAAGCTGTCTAATGAGGCAATGAAGCCCTCAAAACTGCTTCGGCACCTTGAGTCCAAGCACCCTGCACTTAAAGACAAACCCATTGAGTTTTTTAAGCAGAAGAAAACGTGAGCAAGCGGGACAGAAGCAAGTGCTGAGAGCCACCGCCTCCACAAATGCTGCTGCTCTGAGAGCATCGTACTTTGTGGCTAGCCGTATCGCTAAGGCTAGGAAGCCTTTCACTGTTGGTGAAGAATTGATTCTGCCTGCTGCCAGGGACATGTGCCGTGAACTGTTGGGAGAAGCTGCAGCTAACAAGATGGCACAGGTTTCTCTTTCAGCTACCACAGTTTCAAGGAGAACCGATAACATAGTGGAGGACATCAAAGCACAGCTATTGGAACGGCGTAATGAGTCACCATGGTATGCTATCCAGGTTGATGAGTCTACCGAAGTCAACAACAAGGCAGTACTGCTGGTTTATGTGCGATATATATCTCAAGACGATGTGCACGACGATATGTTGTGTGCACTGCCGCTGCCAACTAACACAACTAGGGTAGAACTATTCAAGTCTTTGAATGACTACATGTCAGGCAAACTGGACTGGTCATTCTGTGTTGGAATATGCAGCTATGACTGGACAGCTGTCTGGTTTCACCACCCGAGTCAAAGAGGTTGCTCCTGAATGCCAGTCTACACACTGTGTCATACAAAGGGAAATGCTGGCTAGCCGAAAAATGTCACCCGATCTTAACAGCCTATTGAGTGACGTTGTTGAAGTTATCAATCACATCAAAGCAAAAGCCCTTAACTCACGTCTGTTTGAGCAGCTGTGCGAGGAAATGGATGCAGAGCACAAACGCCTTCTCTTCTTCACTGAAGTCAGGTGGCTATCAAGGGGGAGAGCCCTGGCCAGGGTTTTTGAGTTAAGAGAGCCGCTGCAGAGATTTCTTTCAGGAAAAAAATCACCACTGGCAGCACACTTCAGTGATGAGGAATGGATAGCAAAACTCACTTATCTGTGTGACATCTTCAACCTGCTCAATGAACTCAATTTGTCACTTCGGGGGAGAATGACAACTGTCTTCAAGTTGGCAGGTAAAGTGTCTGCTTTCAAAGCCAAACTGGAACTGTGGGGACGGCGAGAGGACAGGGGCATATTTGACATGTTCCCAACATTAGCTGGGATTTTGGGAGAGACTGAGGCTGCACCGTCCTTCTCACAGCTGGTGTGCGATCACCTATCTTTGCTGTCAACAGAATTCGAGTGTTACTTCCCAACCGCAAATGATCCAAGGTGTGCAAAGGAATGGGTCCGTGACCCATTTGTGAATGTCCCTGGTGAATCATCCATGTCAGCGTGGGAAGAAGATCAACTCCTTGAGCTTGCAAATGACGGTGGGCTGAAACGTATGTTTGACATAACATCTCTGCCAGCATTCTGGATCAAAGTCAAGGCTGAATATCCTGAGACAGCCACAAAAGCACTGAAAACGTTGCTTCCATTTCCAACATCATATCTCTGAGAAGTGGGGTTTTCTGCAATGAATGCAACAAAAACTAAATTGTGGAATAGACTGGACATAAGGAACCCTGTTCAAGTATCGCTGTCTCCCATCACCTTTCGATGGGACCGTCTTGTTGCAGGGAAACAAGCCCAGTGCTCCCACTGATTCAGCGATATTGGTGTGTTGCAATGATTTTTTATGTTTAAACGAGGAAAATATGCGCTGTGTGTTTAATATCCAAACGTTACTTAAAACGTTATGATGCTATTGACTTATAAGTGAATTATAATTGACTTATCACTATATTCATGCGAGGAAAATATGCGCTGTGTGTTTAATATTAAATTCATTAGATAAACCCTATTAGAAACGAAATTGAGTGTATTAGCCACTTATAAGTGACTTATAATTGACTTATCACCTATATTCCAGTCGTGACTAACACTCCCCACCCCCCACCCATCAACCGGTCAGCAAGAATATTGTCAATATTAAACCAGTCCATGTTGCAAGAAAGGCTGGTGGCCCCTGCATTAAATGGTATAATTTCAGAGAAATTATTAGTAAAACTTGGTTGTTCTCTGAAGAAATAACTCATTTTACACAACAATGAATTTCAACATCTCCAGTGGAATTACAACTGCTGTCATTTCGAATAGTTAACACTAGGAAAACAGTGGTACTAAGGAGTCAACATTCCAGTCCAAAGATTAGGAGTTAAACTTCTATATAGGAAAGAACGTTTCTCCTTTCCCAGGTGCCAAAACCTCTTTTTCATCAATGAAACTCTTGCATGAAACCATCTTGATATATTGACCAGTCACAGATGGCAGGAAGGCATAGCCTTGACATACATTTAGAGTCATAGAGTTGTACAGCACATGGTCTATACTGGCCATCATGCCAATTTGTTCAAGTCCCATTTACATGCATTAATTTCATATCCATACTTACTTGTTCATTCAAATATATTCAGATTCCTCTTAAATGTTGTTACTGTTCCTGCCCCCACAGCCACCTCCCTCATGCAAGTATACACATGCTCTTTAGTTTTAGATACTCTTACCAGAGAAAGGAGACACTGACTATCTACCCTATCATCTATCACTGATATGTATCATGGAATTTGTTGCTTTGCGGCAGAAGAATAGTGCATTGCATTAAAACAAATCCTATGCTTTGCAATAATAAATAAAAACAAAGTACTACAAAAAGAGAGCAAAAAAAGTAAGGTAGAGTTCATGAGTTCATAGACCACACAGCAATTAAAAGTGAAGAAGCTGCTTCTAAAACATTGAGTGAAGCTCTTCAGGCTCCTTTACCTTCTTCCTGGTGGTAGTAATGAGAAGAGGGTATGTCCTGAGTGATAGGGATCCTTAAAGGTGGATGCTGCCTTTTTGAGGTACCACCTTTTGAAGATATGTTTAATGCTGTGAAGGCTAGTGCCCATGATGGAATTGGCTGAGTTTACAACTCTCTGCAGCTTTTTTAAAATCTGTGCATTAGTGCCTCCATATATCTATATCATTTGGCTGTCAGCCTTCTTCGCTCCAAAGAAAACAGACCTAGTCTCTCCAATCTTACCTGATAACTTAAGCCTTCCCATCAAGGTCACACCCTTGTAAATGTTTCCTGTGCCATCTCCAGCATAATTATATTCTTCCTAGTGTCTGGTAACTAGAACTGCATACAGTATTCCAAGTGCAGTCTGTCTACTATTTTGTACGACTGTAACACAGCATCTCAACTCTTGCACTTGAAGCCTCAGCTTTCTTCAGCACTCTGTTTATCTGTGTTCTCGTTTTCAAGAAACTGTGTACTTGTATTCCCCCAGGTTTCTCTCTTCAACAGGATTCCTCAAAGCCCTACCATTCACTGTGTAAGCCTTGTTTCAACTTCACAAAGTCCACCACTTTCCAGTTGTCCAAGTTAAATTCCATCTGCTATCCCCTTCCCATCTTCCCAGTTGTTCTATGTCCTATTGTAAACTTAGATGATCCCTCTGCAGTGTTCACTACCCGTCCCAATTTTGATATTGACTACAAACTTACCAGTGGTGCCGCCTGCATTTTCATTCGTATCTTTAATATGAATGATACCCAGCAACAATCACTTTCATGCCCCACTGCGCTCAGGCCTCTAATCTGGAAAACAATATTCCCCAGTCAGTTTTATATCTGTTTGGGTTCTTCACCCAAATCCTAAATGTTCTGGTCTTCTGTACCATCTTACCATACAGGACCTGATCAAAAGCTTTATTAAAGTCTTTGTAGGCGACATCTACCACTCTGTTCTTATCAATACTCCTTGCTGCCTCTTCAAAGTACTCAATCTGATTCATGAGACATTCAACCCACATCTTTATAGAGAAACATAAACCCCATTCTGAAGCGTCTTTCAATGGAGTGCTCTTTTTAAAACTCAATTCCTACTTCACATGATCCATGTCCCTCCATTCATGAGCCTATTTAACAACCTTTAAACACCTCTATGTTGACATGTAAATTTGATTTAGGAGGGTTACAACTTCCAAATTTTAAGAATTATTATAAAGCAAATCAACTTAGATTTATTGTGTCTTTTTTTGATGAAGAAAAACCGGCATGGATTAGAATAGAATTCGATAAGATAGGAGAAAACATACCAGAAGATTTTATATATAAATGGGAATCCAAATGGATACGGGAAAAAAAAGAATCTCCTATATTAAGACACTTGATTGATTTATGGAATAAGGAAAATATGGACGATGAGATAAAGAAATCTTTATTAGCAAAAAGAACTTTAATTCAAAATAGACTTATTCCTTTTACAATGGATAATAAACTTTTACATAATTGGTTCCAAAAGGGGATTAAATATATAGGTGATTGTTTTGAAGGAGGTATATTGATGTCGTTTGATCAATTAAAAAATAAATATAAAATATCAAATAACACTCTTTTCTGTCATTTTCAATTAAAGGCTTATTTACGAGAAAAGCTGGGTCAAACAATGTTGATGCCAAAACCTAGTGAAATAGAAATATTAATTCAAAAAGGAAAAATTTAAAAATTTACATCTTGTATGTATAATTTGATTCAAAAACAGACAATTAAATCAGCAATTCATAAATTAAGACAAAAATGGGAATCTGATTTGAATGTTAAAATTGATGGAAAAAACTGGTCAAGATTATGTTCTGATAGTATGAGAAATACAATAAATGTTCGACTTAGATTAATACAATATAATTTTTTACATCAATTATATATAACACCACAGAAAATAAATAGATTAAATTCAAATATGTCTGACCAATGTTTTCGATGTAATCAAGAAATTGGTACTTTTTTACATTCTACTTGGTCTTGTTTTAAAATTCAACCATTTTGGATAAAATTAAGACTTTTATTGGAACAAATTACTGGAGTACAACTCCCACATAGTCCAGTATTATTTTTATTAGGAGACATTGAAGGGACAATACCGAAACTTAAATTGAATAAGTATCAGAAAAAATTTATAAAAATTGCACTGGCAGTAGCCAAAAAAGTTATCGCAGTTACTTGGAAATCTGATTTATATTTAACTATGGATTGTTGGAATAATGAAATACATAGTTGTATTCCACTTGAAAAAATTACATACAATCTAAGAAATGAATATGATATATTTTTGAAAATTTGGCTCCCATACTTAAAAAAGATAGGATTAAATACATAGGTCCTTTGAAGATAAAATTATAAAGTAATTGGGGATAGTAAAAATAAATATTAAAATTATTTTGAACTCCATGGAGCATGTGGGGATCCTCCGATATCCAGGCAATCTTTCTCTTCTTTATTTTCTTTCTTTAGATAAGGGTTAAGGGGGGGAGGGTTAATATTATTTTTCTCACTATTTCATCATCACATTTATTCTTTGTAATTTTCTAAAATTTAATAAATAAATAAAAATATTTTAAAAATAATAAAAAAAACACCTCCATGTTCTTGCCTCCACCAGTACCCCGGTAGTACATTCCAGACACTCGCCACTTTCTGTGCTAAAAACTTACCCTGCACATCTCCTTTGAATTTTACTCCTCTCACCCTCTAACAGACATTTTGACCCTGGGAAAAGGATATCGGAAATTGTCTACTCGATCTATGCCTTTATTATTGTTTAAACTTATATTAGATTTCCCATCAATCTCTGTTACTCCAGAGAAAACATCTCAAGCTTGTCGCAGCTGTCTTTATAGCAGATTCCCTCTAAGCCATGCAGCATCGGGTAAACAACTTCTTCACCCTCTCCAAATTCTTTGCATTCTTCCTATAATGGGGCAACCATTATGGAATGCAATTGTCCAGATGCAATCTAACCACAGTATAGCATTGATGCCACAGCAGTGGAAATTGCAAACAGTTTCAAACTCCTGGGAGAGGCCATACTTCGCACAAACTATCGTGGTCTCTGAGCACGTTCTCCACAATCAGGAAAGTCACCAACTCCTCTACTTTCTGAGGAGGCTGAAGACAGCTGGACTTTGCACAGCCATACTCATATCATTCTATATACAGGCAGTCCCCGGGTTACGTACGAGTTCCGTTCCTGAGTCCGTCTTTAAGTCGGATTTGTACGGAAGTCGGACCAAGTACATCCGGTATTATTTAGTGTCAGTTAGTCAAACGTTTGTCTTAGTATATAGTATATATTTTACCTTTCTATGCATATAAAACACTTAAGAAACATATGTATTCCAATAATTAAACCACTGCGTTGCTTAGTAATAATTGTAGCTTTCATCGGGGCAGCACCTTTCACGTGCTCCATTATTCTCACTTTATCCATTTTCCTTTAACATTGTTCCGATCGTTGACCAACTGTAGCCTAACGCTTTTCTAATGACCGATGGCGTTTCACCTCTTTCCAAACACTATTATTTCCATTTTATTTTCAATCGCGATCGCTTCCCGTCAATAGAGCAGAAACACTGCAGGTGGCAGGTCCCGACCTGCGCCGGCTCCCGAGGTCCGCTGGGTCCTAAGGACCATAGCACTGATTCCCCGGGTGCTAAACTGCACCGCACTGAGACAGGTTAAATGGGACAAGTGGGGTCTGTGCTGGGTTTGGGTATTAGATCCTCCACAATATTCCGTGTGGGAATTTAAACTGGAGGTAGCAGTGGGTTTTTTTACGAGGTCGAGCTGCGAGCTCGTCATCAACCCGGCATGGATGGTACGGGAGTCACTGGATCGATAATCAACCCGGCACGGGAGTGATCTGTCACTAAATCGAACTCGGGAACCTCCGTTCTCTAGCCTGGTGCTGATCTGACTGCGCCACCAGCTGACCGGAATGGGGGGGGGGGGGGGGGGGCGGCGGCAGTGACAGGGTGAATCTTACTTAGAAAAATTTAAGCCAAATACAAAGTTAAACACTCAACACTGTGTCAACACAATGACTTAAAATGGCGGACGGCGTCGCGATCTGGCTTAAAATGGCGGACGGTGTCGGGATCTGGCTTAAAATGTCGGATGGCGTTCTTCTTCCTCGGTTCATAAGTATGAGTTGTCCGTAAGTCGGACATTCGTAACTCGGGGACTGCCTATATGCGCAGTAGACAGCATCGTAACAAACTGCATCACTGCATGGCATGGAAACAGCACTGTCGTGGACAGGAAGACTTTACAACAGGTAGTCAAAACTGCCCAATGCATCACTGGCACCAGTCTGTTCACCAACAAGGATATAAATACACAAAGGTGCAAGAAAAGGGCCAGTAACATGAAGGATCCCACCCGCCCTACTCATGGACTGTTAGTCCCACTCTCATCAGGGAGGAGGCTACATAGCATCCACACCAGGACCACCAGACTCAAAAAGCAGTAAGGTTGATCAACACCTTTACCCACTCGCCTTCCCTCCACATCCCCAACTACCACTGCTTATCATTTTGTTATGTACAGACACTCCGGTTTAGACTATATGCCCTATCTATGTGTCTCATAATTTGATAAACCTCTATCACATCTCCACTGAGTATTCAATATTCCAGGGAAAACAATCCCAAGTTTGTCCAACTTCTCCTTAAACAGTTCCTATAAAAAGTATTCAACCTCCCACCCCCCCCAGAAGTTTTCATATTTTATTATTTTTCAATACTGAATCTTGGTGGATTTAATTTGGCTTTTTTGACACTGATCAACAGAAAAAGACTCTTTACTGTCAAAATGAAAACCGATCTCTACAAAGTGATCTAAATTAATTACAAATATAAAACACAAAATAATTGATTGCATAAGTATTCACCCCCATTTAATATGACACACCAGATCGTCACTGGTGCTGCCAATTGGTTTTAGAAGTCACATAATTAGTTAAATGGAGACCTGTGTGCAGTCAAGGTGTTTCAATTGATTGTAGTAAAAATACACCTGTATCTGGAAGGTCCAGATGTTGGTGAGTCAGTATCCTGGCAAAAACTATACCATGAAGACACAAGAACACTCCATGCAACTTTGCAAAAAAGTTCTTGAAAAGCATGTCAGGAGACAAGAAAATTTCCAAGTCACCTAGTATCCCTTGGAGTACAGTTAAGACAATCTATGGAATGGAAAGAATATGGCAGAGCTGTAAATCTGCCTAGAGCTGAGTGACCGTACAAGAAGGGGACTAGCGAGGGAGGCCACCAAGAGATGTGTGACTACCTTGGAGGAGTTACAAGCTTCAGTGGCTGAGATACGAGAGACTGCGCATTCAACAACTGTTGCTCAGGTTCTTCACCAATCGCAGCTTTATGGGACAGTGGCAAAGAGAAAGCCATTGTTGGAAACAAAAGCTCACATGAAATCTCGGTTAGAGTTTGCCAGAAGACGTGGGAGACTTTGAAGTCAGCTAGAAGAAGGTTCTATGGTCTGATGATGCCAAAATTGAGCTTTTTGGCCATCTGACTAAACGCTATGTTTGGCGTAAGCCTAACACCGCACATCATCAAAAACAAACCCCCCTACTGTGAAGCATGGTGGTGGCTGCATCATGCAGTGGGAATGCTTCACTGCTGCAGGCCCTGGAAGGCTTGTGAAAGTAGAGGGTAAAATGAATGCAGCAAAATACAGGGAAATCCTGTAGGAAAAGCTGCTGCAGTCTGCAGGAGAACTGCAACTTAGGAGAAGAATTGTTTTCAGCAAGACAATGACCTGAAACATAAAGCCAAAGCTACACCAGAAAGGCGTAAAAAGAACAAATTTAATATCCTGGAGTGGCCAAGTCAAAGTCCAGACCACAATCCAATTGAGAATTTGTGGCTGATACTTCAAAA
The DNA here is from genome assembly GCF_048418815.1 of Hemitrygon akajei. NCBI lineage: Eukaryota > Metazoa > Chordata > Chondrichthyes > Myliobatiformes > Dasyatidae > Hemitrygon > Hemitrygon akajei. The sequence goes on from NC_133152.1 coordinate 51,842,597, forward strand.
AAGCTGTTCACTCACAATCCTCATGCAATCTGACAGAGCTTGAGCAGTTTTGTAAAGAAGAATGGGGAAAAATGCAATGTCCAGATATGTAAAACTGATAGAGACCAATCCACACAGACTCAAAGCTGCAGTTGCTGCCAAAGGAGTATCCACTAAATACTGACTTGAACAGGGTGAATACTTAAGCAATTATTTTGTGCTTTATATCTGTAATCAATTTAGGTCACTTTGTAGAGATCTGTTTTCACTTTGACACAAAAGTGTCTTCTTCCGTTGATCAGTGTAAAATAACCAAATTAAATCCACTGAGATTCAATGTTGTAAAAACATGAAAACTTCCAAGGGGGGTGAATACTTTTTATAGACACTGTAGATATGATTCTCCAATCCAGGCAGCATTGTGATGAACCTCTTCTGGACCTTCTCCAAATCTTCCACATACTGCCTGTAATGTGGGATTCAGAATTCCACACTATATTCCAAATATGGCTTCACAAATGTTTTTTTATGTGTGCAACATGACTTTATGACTGTTGTGCTCGATGCCTTAACTGATTAAGGCAAGCGTGCCATATGGCCTTCTTCACCATCCTATCTACCTGCGTGGTCATTTTCGGGGACCTGTGGACTTCCACCTCAATATCCATCTATTGGTAATTGCTCTTAAATATCCTGCCTTTTACTGCATACTTTCCCCCTTTCCATTGACGTACATTTTAGGGACAGCTTCTTCCCCTTGGCCATTAAATTTATGAATGGTTGATGAATGCATGAATGGTACCTCACTGTTTTGTTCTCTTGATATACTATTTATTTAGTTTTTGTATATTCTTATGGTAATTTATAGTATTTTTATGTATTGTACTGTACTATTGCCACAAGGCAACATATTTCAAGACATGCCAATGTTACAAACGTGATTCTGACCTCCCAAAGTGCAACGCCTGAGAATTGCTTGGATTAAACTCCATCTGCCATTTTTTTCCAGCTGATCTATATCTTATTGTATCCTTTAACAACCTACTTCACCATCCACAATTCCCCCATTTTTATGTCAGCCATTTAAATTGATTATAATGTGTAAGGAATGGACTTATACTGTTGCCTGAAAGCTGTGAAGGTGAGGATTGGATTCTCTTTTCAGATTTAACTGAGAATGATTGAGAAATTGACAAGAAAAAGGCAAGCAGAATACTAGACCAATACAGTCAGAAGCAGAAAATAACATAAAATGGCAAATGATAATCTGGTTCATGTGCATGTCTTTTTCTTACATGTTGACCCAACACGCCACAGCAATGTAAATACAGATGGTGAATAACATCAATCTTTGTGATCATTGAGACACTATATATTGGTGAATATGGAAGTGTTAGAGAAATTGATATTCTGTACCTGCTTTCAGAGAGGAAAACACAGAAAACTTCTAGTAATAGTGGTGAATGTTGGTCTGGGGTGAATAGAGAGCTGAAATAGATTAATGAAACATAGCAGTGGAGAAATTAATGACACTGATAACCAACAAATCATTAGGATCTGATGACCTACATTCCACATTACAGTATTAAAGAGTTGTCTATAGATGTAGTGGGTGCACTGGTTATCACACAGACCAGGTAGCACAGAATGAGTCAATCAGGAAATATTAGAACCTGTTAAAAGGAAATGGTAACAGGAAGGAGTAATAGGACGGGATTGACTCTCACGCAACAGATCAGCTCATTCTGAGGATCAGAATCAGGTTTATTATCACTGGCATACATCTTGAAATTTGTTGTTATGCAGCTGCTTAATATTTATAGCAATTCCTATTTCAATTTTCCAACATCTGCAATTTTTGGTTTTTGAGTGATTTGTTAAGTTTGCTACTGATACAAAGCAGGTTGCAGTGTGAGTTCATGGGAGAATATGGACAGGATAAGTGAATGGGTGACATATGGTAGATGGAATATTAAGTTGTTTATGCACTTTGACTAATAATGGCAGAATGGTGTGCTTGCAGAGCTCTAGTGGGATTGTACCTGGATGTTGTGTACACATCTGGTGTCTTGGCCTAAAGATTGACATATTTTTGATAGAGGAAGACAAGAAGAATTCCTGGGATAAGGAATTGTCTCATAAGGAAAGATTAACCGGATCATATTATTGTAACGTCTACAACCCAACCTTTTTTATGCCATAGACCCCTATTATTAACTGAGGGGCCCATGGACGCTTGGTTGGGAAACCTTGTTCTGGAGTTTAGAAGAAGCATGAGAGATGATCACACAACACTTTAAAAATTCTTAGTGGGATTAACAGGAATAACATTTTCCCTTGCTGGGATTATCAGGAACATGGGGTCACAGTCTCAGAGTAAGAGCACAGCTACTTTGAGAGGCTCACCAGCTGTGCGTGTTTAAGACCAAGTGTGATATATTTTTAGATTTTCAGGGATATGAGCTAATTACAAGAGAGAGGTTTTGAGCTACAAGATCTTATTGAATGGTGGCACAGACACAAGGGATTTAGCAGCCAAATCCCGATTTAGTCTTCAGTCTAACTTCAAACAGAAAGCAGTATACTTTAATTCATCGTGGATCTCATAAATGTTTCGTATTTACAGAGCTGGGACTTCAAACTAAAGAAAACTGTACTGCCACTCGCAATACGATATGTGAGCCCAGGGAAGGGTATTATTGCATTGACAGCTGTCAGGTGGCCAGAAAGCACACAGCATGCCCACCTGGTGAAGGAGTTAAAGAGAAAGGTAGGTTGATGGAGTGCCGTTACTAAGTGCTGTGCCCTGGGCAGGACAGGGGAAATTGAAATCACTGGCACCAACTGGAGTTTGCTCTGAGGATGGCTGCCTGAGGCCCCCTACTGGCAACGGCAGCTTGCTGTTAGTTCTTTGAGTGTAACTGGAATGGTCTTTGGATTTGTATTTTAAGAAGCTAATTCATCCCAATTCCCATTTTACCCGCTATTGGCCAGTCTTGAGTTTTAGCCACCGAGCCTGAGGCCTCAGTCGATCAGAGTTGACCATGGATATTGTGTCCTAGCTGTCTAGGTATACAAGCCTGGGCAGTACAACATGGAGAGCAAGCTGTTGTCCATGTAGCAAGCTCCACATCTCCATGCATCTGATGAATCTAAAGGAACAGCAGAGACTGATACAGTTTGGTACCAGCAGCATCACAGGAGTTGCCAGTCAGCATTGAACTTAATGTTGGACTGCCCTAAGTGCTCCAGCTCTGGATTTACTCCCGAAGCCTTCCCCATGAGTGGGTATGGTCACAAAGCAGTGGAAGCTTGAGATCAGAGTTTTCCTTCTCCTAGATGAGCTGCCAGTCTCGGCTGACTAGCCCCATCTGCTCTAAGCGACTGGATTTAAATTGCCTATAACCTGCCTTTGCACCTTCTGTTAGTAGAAACAGTTCTGCTAGTTTTAGTAACTAAATCACACGTGAAGGCCAGGAGCTAGACTTGGTTTTCAGAGGCTTTTTGGTTCACACACCATTGGGAGCATTTAATAGGTAGTAGGAGTTTGTCCCCATTACCACCCCTGGCTATAACAACCTTAGGGAACCAACCTTCAGCCTCTATTGCCCATCTTATTGCATGACTGCGTGCTCCTGACCACAGAAAGTCTGAGGTTCTACTCCAGTTCTTTGTTAAACAGCTTGATGTAAGACCATAAGACATAAGAGGTAAGAGCAGAATTAGGCCATTTGGCCGAGCGGGTCTGCTCCAGTATTCCATCATGGTTGATTTATTATCCCATTCTCCTGCCTTCTCCCTGTAGCTTTCAATGCCCTTACTAAACAAAGACCTATTAAATATACCCAATGACTTGGCCTCCAGAGCCATCTGTGACAATGAATTCCATAGATTTACCACCCTCTGGCTAAATAAATTCCTTTTATCTCTGATATCATTATTATTTTGGTATTGCTCTATCTGGCCTCTTCTCATGCTGCTATTCCTAAGTCTGAGCAAATTCTTCAGCTGACAGAGGCCCACACACTAATCCACCATGAGGAAAGGAATACACGATAATTTATTCCTGTCCTGTGCTGCTCGGCGTTGGGAGTGTTATTTGTACAGTGGTGTGACCGAGAAGCATGGGTATTTTTCTAGACCCTAGTAATTGACTGAAGGTATTTGTGGATGTTAAAACAGGTTCAAAAATTCTGTTCTTAAACACTGAGAACTACTCAGTGAAGTGGATTCTTTGATATTTTCAACATGCTGCAGGTGACAACTTCATAACAGTTGAAAGTGGAATTGCACATTTATTTAACTATTTGAAGAGGAGTGTGGAAAGAAGTAACAAGATCTCTCTGACACTGGTATTACAGCTTTATAAGTTACCCACAATAACATTGATTGTGTGTTTCAGGAACACCTTTCAATGATACAGTGTGTGAGAAATGTCCTCACGGAACATTTTCAAGCGAAGCTTCAAAAACTGAAGAATGTAAGAACTGGACAGTGTAAGTACCTCAGACTCCACGGTATCCATGTTCAGAAAGTACCACCTCTTGTTGATTTTTCTCAATACCTCCTTTCCTTTTGCCCCAAACCACCTGGGAAGAGGCGACACAGTGACCATGCCAGGACCACTAGACTCAAGAACAGTTACTTCCCCCAAGCTGTCAGTCTGATCAACACCTCCCCACATTAACCCGACCCACCACTCCCCACACTACTACATACACGTCACCCAGCATCACTTTATGTATATATAATCAGTCTGTGTGTGTAACAGTTACTTGTACATTGTGTTTTGTAGGATTGCTTTTATATTTATATTTATTGTGTTTTTATTTCTTTATTATGTTCTTTAAGAACGTAAGACATAAGAGGAGAATTAGATAAGTTGGTCTATCAAGTCTGCTCTTCCAGTCAGTCATGGCTGATTTATTATCCCCTGCAACCCAATTCTCCCCAAAACCTACCACATGACCATAAGGCATTGGGGCAGAATTTATGCCTTTTTTTTCCAAGCTACTTCGAATCTGGAGTAACAATCATTTTGTTCTCCTTTCACAAACAAGAAAATCTGCAGAGGCTGGAACTCTAAGCAACACACAAAATGCTGGAGGAACTCAGCAGGCCAGGTAGCATCTATAGAAAAGAGTATACTCGATGTTTCAGACTCTTCAGCAGGACTGGAGAAAAAAAGACCTCCTTACATTTGTGCACTAAAGAATGACAATAAGCCATTTTTATTTATTTACTGAAGTACAGCGTGGAGTAGACCCTTCTGGCCCTTTGAGCTGCACTGCCCAACAATTTCCTATTTAATCCTAGCCTAATCACGGGACAACTTGTAATGACCAATGAACCTACCAACCGATACATCTTTGGACTGTGGGAAGAAACCAGAGCACTCGGAGGAAACCTCCGCAGTCACGGGAAGATCGTACAAACTCCTAACTGTCAGCTCAGGAATTGATCCCAAGTTGCCCCAACCTCAATCTTGAATCTTTCACAATCTGCCTTTCAGAAACAATTAATCATTTGCACTAATGTACCGTTAACAAGTTAGAACCTGGTTGAAAACACTCTTCTATGTTTCTCTGTGATCTGTTTCACTTTAATTAGAGGGAACTAAAGAAACTGCCTGGCCCTTTGATGTACATTTGGAAAGTATTTCCCTCCTTTTGCCTTGTCCTGGGTGGGAGATCTTTCAGTCTCATTGTCTGGATCTTCCTTTCTGTATCCCAAATGCAAGTCTCATTTCAGGAATAACTGGGAGCTTTTGCACTTAGGCAGCAACTCCCAGATGAAAAAAATTAGCAGACTCATTTAATTTGGAGAGTGTGGTGTTCCTTACAGGTCTGCAAAAGATGAGAAGTACTTTTCTTCATCCTTATGTAACCACACTACAGAAACAATGCTGATCTGTCTTTGTACTAATTGTGTTCATTCCAGTAAACCCTGTGTGGAATGTGTTTAATTGATGTTTTAGAACATAGAATAGTACAGCACATTACAGGCCCTTCAGTTTTTTTATTGTGAATTTGGTGTCTCTGATGCTCCGTGTCTGTGATGCTATTGTGAGTAAGTTTTACATTGTACTTGTCATAGACACTCAGTGGCCACTTTATTCCAGTACCTCTTTGCCTAATGACGACACCACTGAGAGTATGGTTGTGGTTTTCTGCGGCTCTATCCCATCAAGGTTGGATGTGTTGATTATTCAGCGATGCTCCCCTGCACATCACTGTAGTAAAACATGGTTAATTGAGTTTCTGTCAGCGTGAACCAGTCTGGCCTTTCTCCTCTGATCTCTCTCACAAGATGTTTTTTGCCCACAGAACTGCCACTCAGGTGATTTTTTTTTGTTTTTCACACTATTCTCTGTGAACTCTAGAGACTGATTTGCATAAAAATCCCAAGAGATTGACAATTTCTGAGATGTTCAAATCACCCCGCCTGATACCAACAATCACTCCATGGTGAAAGTCACTTGGGTGACATTTCTTCATCATTCTTCCCCATTCTGAGGTTTGGTTTGAACGGCAACTGAACCTCTTGACCATGTCTGCATGCTTTTAGGTGTTCAGTTGCTGCCATATGATTGTATATATAACAGCATAATATATTACCTATTTGATTTTGACATTATATACTTTGTTTTTACTATTGCTGTTTATATGTCTTTTATGTTATCTGCTTGTTAAACTCCTCTTTCGATTTGTATATTCTTTATTTGAAAATCAATAAAAAAGATTGAAAAATGAAATGAAAGTGTGCTGACGGGCTGAATTCCAGCCTGGTATGAGAACACCAATGCCGTTGAGTGGAAAATCCTACAAAAGGTAGTGGATTCAGCCCAGTACATCACAAGTAAAACCATCCCAAGCATTCAGCACATCCACATGAATCGTCGTCACAGGAAAGCAGCATCTATCATCAAAGATCCTCACCACCCAGGCCATTCTCTTTTCTCGCTGCTGCAGGTGTACAGATGTAGTTGAAAGTTCAAAGTAAAATTTATTATCAGGGTACATATATGTCACCACATACAACCCCAAAATTCTTTTGTGGGTATACTGAGCAAATCTACAGACTGTAGCTGTAACTAACTGTAAACATCAGGAATTGTTAACAAAATGTGCAAATGTAGATATAAATAAATACCAATAAATAATGAGCATGACGTAACAAGATAAGAGTCCTTAACTGAGTGTAACTATCCTCTTCTGTCCAAGAGCCTGATGGTTGAGGGGTAGTAACTGTTGTTGAACATTGTGGTGTGAGCCCTGAGGCTCTTGTACCTTCTACCTGATGGCAGCAGCGAGAAAAGAGAATGGCCTGGGTGGTGAGGATCTTTGATGATAGATGCTGCTTTCCTGTGACGACGATTCATGTGGATGTGCTGAATTGTTGGGAGGGTTTTACTTGTGATGTACTGGGCTGAATCCACTACCTTTTGTAGGATTTTCCACTCAACGGCATTGGTGTTCTCATACCAGGTCGGAATTCAGCCCGTCAGCACACTTTCATTTCATTTCATTTTTCAATCTTTTTTATTGACTTTCAAATAAAGAATATACAAATCGAAAGAGGAGTTTAACAAGCAGATAACATAAAAGACATATAAACAGCAATAGTAAAAACAGAAAGTATATAATGTCAAAATCAAATAGGTAATATATTATGCTGTTATATACACAATGGTCAAAAAGAAACTACAACTCCTCATAGCAATAGTAAAAAAAGATTGGAAATTTTATTGATAAAGAAAGAAAAACCCCACTAACTAAACTGAAACAAAAAAAAAGAGAAAGAAAAAGAAAGATTGGGCAGTCCAATTGAGGATAAACTTTAAAAAGAGAGAAAAAAAAACACATCCTTCCAGTCATCTCCGAACCTTCATGGATAAGGATTTTCTCCAGAGAATAAAGAAAAATAAATAACTAAATAAAGATGAACTAAATCATTGAAAATATTGAATAAAGGGTCGCCAGACTTGTTCAAAATCAAAGGATGTATCAAATGTCCGGCTTCTAATTTTCTCCAAACTTAGACATGACATGATGGAGGAGAGCCAATAAAAAACAGTAGGCAGGTAAGATTCTTTCCAGTGTAACAAAATAGCTCTCCTAGCCAGTAAAGTTGAAAAAGCTTATCACATGTTGAGCGGAAGCAGACACTTTGCTTGCTTCCTCTGGGAAAATCCCAAAAATTGCTGTAAGTGGATTAGGTTGAACATCCATATCTATAACTTTAGATAATATTCCAAACACATCCCTCCAAAAATTATTTAAACTTACACATGACCAAAACATATGGGTTAGAGTAGCCACTTCTGCGTTACATCTGTAACAAATAGGGCATATATTAGGAAAAATATGCACCAATTTATCTTTGGACATATGGGCCCTGTGGACTATCTTAAACTGAATTAAAATATGGCGTGCGCAGATAGATGAATTATTGACTAAATAATAAATTTTACTCCATTGATTATCTGAAAGTGAATGTTGAAGTTCTACTTCCCAGGTGCGTTGAACCCTATCATTAGGCGACATACGAGCATTCATTAACTGTTTATAAATGATAGCTATTAATCGTTTTTGAAAAGGTTTAAACTGAAAAATAACATAAGACAAATTTAAAGAGCAGGCCAAGGGGTAATTTGGTAAAAAATCACGTAAAAAATTCCTAACCTGTAAATATCTGAAAAAAATGTGTATTAGAGATATCATATTTATCCATTAACTGTGAAAAAGACATTAAACAGTCTTGTAAAAACAAATCTAAAAAAGTTTTTATTCCCTTAATTTTCCATGTTAGAAAAGCCTTATCCAAAGTTGATGGTTTAAAAAAGAAATTAGAATAAATATTACTAGAAAATAAAAAATCATTTAATCAAAAAATCTACGAAATTGAAACCAAATTTTTAAAGTATGTTTAACAATAGGGTTAAGAGCTTGTCTACCTATTCTGGAGAGCGAAAACGGAAGAGGAACTCCTAATAAAGAAGCTAACAAAAACCCCACTACTGAATTTGGTCATCTATATCATAAATCCAAACAGTAATATAACGAATATTAATTGCCCAATAATAAAATCTAAAGGTTGGTAAAGCCAGTCCTCCATCTTTTTTGATTTTTGCAATAAAAGTTTATTCACTCTAGAGCTTTTATTATTCCAAACATAAGACAAAATCAGAGAATCTATTTTATCAAAAAATGTTTTTGGAACAAAAGAGGGAACTGCTTGAAATATATATAAAAATTTCAGTAGAATAACCATTTTTATAGCATTTATTCGACCTATCAATGACATCGACATAGGTGACCATTTGGAAAGCGCTTGCTGAGTATATTCAACTAAAGGGAAGAAATTATACCTATATAGGTCTTTAAAATTTTTTGTAATTTTGATACCAAGGTAAGTAAAATGGTTTTTGGCAATATTAAAAGGTATTTAATCATAATAATCAACATAATTATTAATAGGAAATAATTCACTTTTATGTAAATTAAGTTTATATCCAGAAAAAGTACCAAATTCCATAAATATAGATAACATAGAAGGAATAGATTTCTTGGGATTTGAAATGTAAACTAATAAACCATCTGCGTATAACGAAACTTTATGTAATTTATCCCCTCTCCTAATACCCTGCACAGAATTAGAATCCCTAAGAGCAATAGCAAGTGGTTCTAAAGCCAAATTAAATAATAAAGGACTAAGAGGACAGCCCTGACAGGTATCTCTATATAATCTAAAGTAAGGAGACTTTTGATTGTTAGTTAGAACCACAGCTACTGGGGCATGATAAATCAATTTAATCTAGGAAATAAATCCTAGACCAAAATTGAACCTTTTCAAAACCTGAAATAGATAATGCCACTCCACCCTATCAAAGGCTTTCTCTGCATCCAAAGATACAATACATTCAGATTCTTTGGCTGAGGGGGAATAAATGATATTTAGTAATCTTCGAATATTAAAATGTGAGTACCTATTTTTAATAAATCCTGATTGATCGTTTGAGATAACATTAGGCAAGATACTCTCAAGCCTATTTGCTAGAATCTTAGAGAGGATTTTAAAATCTACATTCAGTAAAGAAATAGGTCTATAGGATACACATTCCAGAGGGTCTTTCGTTTTTTTGGAATCAATGAAATTAGTGCTTCATAAAAAGTTTTAGGAAGTTTCCCAGAGGATGTAGAATCGGTGAACGTTTGAAGAAGAGTTGGCATAAGCATTTCATAAAAGGTCTTATAAAATTCTACTGTATAACCATCAGGTCCTGGAGCTTTACCTAATTGCATAGAGGATATAGCCTTGGCTATCTCCTCTTGTTTAATAGGTGCATCTAACATATCAGCATCTTGAATCGAAATTTGAGGTATGTTTAACCTTTGCAAAAATCTATTCATAGTGATATTACTATCAGAGAATTCAGATTTATAAAGATTAGAATAAAAGTCCATAAATATCTTACTAATTTCATAAGGATCTAAAGTTTCTGTTCTATCTGGTCGGCGAATCTTTAAAATCTGTCTTCTGAGCATCCCAGCCTTTAACTGACCCACTAAAAGTTTAGCAGATTTTTCCCCATGTATATAAAATAAACTTTTAGATTTAAAAATTTGCTGTTCAATGGGTAGGGTCAGAAGTAAATCATACTGTGATTGAAGTTCGACCCTTTCTTTATATAGGTCTTCAGTAGGTTTAACTGAATATGCTTTATCTATCTGTTTAATTTTATTAATAAGCACTGACAATTCCGCTTTAGTTTTCTTTCTCAAGGTTGCTGATTATGAAATTATCTGTCCCCTAAGAAAAGATTTCAAGGTGTCCCATATAACCAGATTTGACATTCCTTCAGTTGTATTAAATTCAAAAAATATAGAAATTTGCTCCTTAATAAAATTAACAAAAGCTGGATCCTGTAACAATACGGGGTTCAATCTCCACTGTGAAATTTTCAAAAATCTATCCGGAAGTTTAAGATTTAACTTTAAAGGCGCATGATCTGAAAGCGCAATGATGTCATACGCACATTCAACAACGGAATTTAACAGGCGTGTATCTAAAAAAAAGTAATCAATTCGAGAATATTTGTGATGGACGTGTGAAAAAAGAGAAATCTTTATCATTGGGATGTTTACATCTCCAAATATCGACAAGGCCATATTCTAATAAAAAAGAGTTAATACAAGCTGCCGCTTTATTAGGAAGCGACGGATTGGTTGATGACCTGTCAATCGCCGGATTTAAGCAACAATTAAAGTCACCACCCATGATCAGCTTATATTCATTGAGATTCGGTAACTCTGAAAAAAGTTTCTTAAAACAATTAGAATTATCTACATTAGGTGCGTATACACACACCAGAGCTACCTTTTGCTCGCATAATAAACCAGTAACAAATAAATATCTTCCTATCAAATCAGTAGTCGTATTAAGGTGTACAAAAGGTATTTTGGGACTAAGAAATATAGAAACGCCTCTTGTTTTACTATCCAACAGCGAGTGAAATAGAGGCTCTTTCCAGAAGTGGAAAAATCTATCCTCATCCTGTTTTCGTATATGATTTTCTTGCACAAAAATAATATCAGCATTGTGTTTTTAATTTCTTAAAAATCTTTTTACGCTCAATGGGGTGATTGGCACCGTTCCAATTCCAAGATATTAATTTTATTAACATCCATGTTTAAAATTGAGTTTAATATTATATAAAAGAAATGTTACACAAGTACAGATTAAACCAAAAGGCACGGGTACAACCAGAAGGAGTGACGCATTTATGAAAGAGAAATCCATCAAAACAACTGCCCAATCAAGAAAAGAACCTATTCTAATAGACCCTCCCCCCTCCCCCCACCCAACAGATAGAAATGAAGGAACCAATAGGCTGGTCCCATGCTAACTAATAACCTTTGACCCTGTTCTCCATCTTGCAGCTCCATATATAAAAAAAGCAAAAATCCCACAGAAAATAGCCATAATAAAAGGCACAAACAGAATTCAACTACTATAATGTTGTGTCTAACATTAATAAAAACATAATCAACAATGGCCATCTTAGAATCAGCTAAAGTAGCTTAAACACATATTCAAAAGAAGGAATAAATCCGAGCAAATAATGTTACAAACAATATTCTTTCTCTCGAAAAAGAAAAGTAAGTGAATATATATATATAACAGACCTAAAACTATAAGTATTGAAACAAATAAAAGAAATAAAAAGATTAATACACAACAGGTCCTACACAGACCACTAAAGTACAATACTATAAAGGTTCCCTACAAAACAGTTATATATGTACTAATTATTAATAAGGTAAAAAAAATTAATTCGACCACGTCCCATACCAAAGAATGATAAGATATAGCATGTACTTAACTCAAAAGCTCCATAAACAACTCATACAGCAGATACTTCAAAATTGCCTATTGAATAATCGGTGTAACTTTAATATTTTATTCAGTAGGCTTAACCTTAAGGTTTTTAATATACTCCCATCCCTCCTGAGGAGAATAGATTCTCAATGATTGAGATTTTTCAGGAAAAATTATCAGCTTTGCTGGAAAGCGAAGGGAGGGATTTAAATCTAATTTATACATTTCACTCATAACGTCTCGATATTTCTTTCTTTCGGCAAAGATTTCGGGAGGATAATCTTCAACTATACGAATCTGTGTTGAATTAAAGAATAATTTCCGTTTCTTTCTGGCTTCTCGAAGAATAACTTCTTTAGTCGTATAATAATGCAAAGAAAGTACAACTGCTCGAGGACGTAATTCGGCTGAACGCGGAGAGAATGGAATTCTGTGAGCTCTGTCGATTAAGGGGCTAGCTTTGAGGGTCTCATTGAAAAGTGAGTACAGCATATCTGAAAAGAATTTTAACAGATCGCCAGCTTCAGTATTTTCAGGCAGTCCCAGAATACGCAGATTCCTCCAACGCCCTCTACTATCTAAACCATTCTTTTCTTCGTTTTAGATAGTTCTGAGGTAATTTCATTGATTTTCTTTTCCATTGAAGATATCTTCATTCCTTGATCTTTAATAGTTTGCTTGAATAAATCATGCTCACTCTCGATCCTGTTTGTAGTCTGCTGAAGTGTTCGAAGTTGAGAGTCCAAGTTTTTCGGAGAGTCTTAAATCGTAGAAATAGCTTTTTCGAGCTTCCTGTTTGAACCGGTCAGCTTATCAATTTTAATATTAAGCGATCCGAATTCCGACTTCATGTCTTATATTGAAGAAAATATTCCCGCTAGTGTAACAGATTCCTCCGTTTTCTTGGTTTGTTCCATTTGTTCCATTTCAGGGAAAGTCTTGCCGCTTCTCAATTCAATACCAGAACGACTTTTTTCGGCCATTGTAATTAAGTCGTAAATCCTTCAGTAGAAGTAGTAAGTCATCAAAACTAAAAGGGATCTGTTAGTGGGATATAAAATATATTAAAAGAGAGAGAGCCACTAGAAATGTGACCTACTCCATACGCTGCAAAATGGAGAATCCCCAGCACACTTTCCACCACACATAAGTTCACCAAGGTTTTTGATGACACACTGAAACTCTGCAGACTCCTGAGGAAGAAGAGGCTCTGTCATGCTTTCTTTGCAGTTGTATCTATATGAAGGTGTACCTAATAAAGTAGCCACTGAGTGTACGTATGTTTCAGTTCAGGTGATGAATGTCCACTTTAGGTATTTCTAAAAAAACCTGAAAATGAAAACATACGTATATCATACATTCTCTGCATAACTCAAGTATAATCATAGTTTACGTATAACTTTGTAAACTGAATTACAAAAAATCCTTAAGAATATTTTTACAAACATAATCTACAGCAAAAAAAATGTGTTGAATTGTTGAGCAACACACAAAATGCTGGAGGAACTCAGCAGATCAAGCAGCATCTATGAAGGGGAATAAACAGTCGATATTTCAGGAATGAGATCCTTCATCTGGACTAGAAAGGAATGGGGCAGACATCAGAATACAAAGGTGGGAGGGAGGAGTATGATGTAAGAAGCTGGGGGATGATAGGTGGAAGAAGTAAAGGGCTGAAGGAGAAGGAATCTAATAGGAGAGGACAGTGGATCATTGAAGAAAGTGAAAGCATAGGGAACCACCTTCCCCCTCGCCTGATCTCAACTATCATTTGCTAACATGTACTCCTGCCCTCCCCAACCTTCTTCTTTTGGCTTCTGCACACTTCACTTGCAGTCTGGATGAAGGGTCTGGGCCCAAAATATCAACTGTTTATTCCCTGCCTGACCCACTGAGTTCCTGCAGCATTTTGCTCAATATTTTCAACATCTGCAGATTCATGTGCATGTGCAGATTCATAGTATCTATCGGCTGACAAAAGTTTGTTTCAGTAGATCACAGCGAGGTTGCTGCTCTGCTACTTACGAAATGCTGAGCCCGAATGAGGCTGTCTGCAAATATTTTAGCACCGGGTTCCCCACAAACATTCAGTGTGCTAGACAGGTTTAGAGGCAGTGCTCCAGGCCAGTAGCGACGGCACTTCCTGCCGGCCGCCCGAGGCCAACTGGTGATCCCCGGCGTGAGTGTATCACTGCGTTTAGGCGATTCATGACCTTGAGTGCGGTGAAGTTCAACAGTGGGCTGACAGGGAATGAGGAAAGCTGCAGCTGACTCATATTGTTTCCTCCCGGCCCAGCGGTTGGGGATCACGGAATTACACAGTGTAGTGCTGGGGGTGGGGGGGGGGCGGGGGGGGGAAGCTACACGCATACGCACTGGGCAGAAAGAATTGAACTAAACCCCCGCAACCCGGAAACAATCTCTCAACAGTATTTATGTATTTATTTTTCTTTTTTTTCTCGGGATCTACTGGGAAAGTCTCAAAGATTAACTAGTCGATCGCGATCGATGGGTTGGTGACCACTACTGTAGATCATTGGCTGTTGAAATTTTTTCTGATTGACTGGGATTTCAATAACAGATAATCGTAACATTTATTGTAATTAAACTTAGAGCAACTATTGCAGGTGCTTGTATGGATACATGTTTTTTTATGTCTTACCCAGATGTGAAATGGCCAAATTTAAACAGGTTAAACCAGGGAGCGCTGAAGCTGACGTGAAATGTGAAAAAGTGTCCGCGTTCAACTGGAAAGTTTTTGTTTCCGTTGTGGTCGTTATTTTGCTTGTAATTCTTGGTGGTATCGTGGCATATGTTTTGTGGAAGAAACACAAACATGAAACAGGTATGTGAATGAACTACTGTGTGCATAGAACATAGAATATTACAGCACAGTACAGGCCCTTCGGCCCATGATGTGTCGACATTTTAACCTACTCTAAGATCAATCTAACTCTTCCCTTCTACATAGCTCTTGTTTTTTGTTTCAGATTCTGATGCTGATTTACTTCTTTATTTATCACGTGTACATTGAAACATACAATGAAATACATATTTGCGTTAACAACTGACACACCCAAGGGTGTGCTGGGGGCAGCCTGCAAGTGTCAGACACATTCCAAGGCCAGTACAGCTTGCCCACCACGATCAGCACAACAGCAACATAACACACTCTACAGAGCAACACAAGCAGAAACAACTACCGAACAAAATAAGACAACAACAGCCAAACAAGCCGCTTTCCCAGCCTCCCACTCGTAATACAAACAGGCCTCCAACCCCGGGACAGGTCAGCTCCTGGTCTCCAGATCTTGGTTTGGCTCTGGTCTCTCAAACACACAGATATCAGACTCCCAATCTCCAAACTCTGGCTCAAACTCCCAGACTTGCAGACATCAGGCCTCAACCTTCAATCTCTGGCCAGGACTCACTGTCTGCTTGCTGACCTCTGGACTTCGATCTTCAGCTTCAGCCTCCAGACCACTGACCTCTTGATATCAACCCCAGGACTTGATAATCACAAGTTTGACCTTTGGGCCTCAACGGACCCAATTTCCGTGATTGTTGACTTTCGATCACAGACGTTCGGAGGTGGAGGTGGGGAGGAGAATGGTGAAGGGTTCACTAGCCCTCATAACTCCCTGCCCATACATGCTTCCAACTTGAAATCTAGCAACTTGGGTATTAGTACCTGTCGAACCTGATCTGACCCAACCTCTGGATCACTGACTTTTGACCATAGAGAGTTCCAACCTAAACTCGGAAAACTGGCTCATACCCCTGACTCTTCATTCTCCCTCATCCCTACTGAACCTCTAAATCCCGACGCTATCTCCAAGCTATCTACAAACCCATCCTCTGCTGAAATCCTCAGTCACCTCTCTGCTACTTAAACAACTCTGTTCCACCGCCCTACTTGCTGATTACCAGTAGCTCCTGCTACAAGTGCTCTTCAGCTTTTAAATATTAGTACAGTATTCATTTTCCAAGTCCTTCCCTGGCCTTGGACAACTGCTATTCCTTCCCTTCAACCTTATACAATCTTGCAATCTCAAAATTCCTGATCATCTCTGAACTTAGCATCCACCAGTCCTCTAATCTCTGGAATTTCCCCCTGGAATCTTTCTTTCTTTGACGTTCACCAACAGATTTACCTCTGTGATCCTGCTGATATATGTGATTTATTATTACAAATATCAGTGCCATAGTTTGTCACTGATTCTATTGTATTTCTTTGTTCCACTGTGAATGACTGCAAGAAAATGAATCTCAGGTTAGTATAGATGTACTATGATAATAAATTTACTTTGAACTCACTGTCTTAATTTGCCAGTATTTTTGTCAACACTCTTATTAAATTCTTCAGAATATCATTCCCAGTACATTCATTGGGATAGCATTCCTGCTCTGATTCATCAGCCTTTAATTTTGATGCATATGGAGAAAAGGAGTAGGATGAGATGGAAATGTTGTGCACAAGCCCCATACCAAGAAGAACATGGAAAGAGTCCATGAAGGTGAACACCCATCAATCTTAACAGCACTGGCTGTTTAGGCCTGTTGGGCCCTGCTACTCTGGTTCTGCGTTCAGACTTCAAACATTGCAGACTGTGGAAACCTCACAAATATTTTGTATATCACAGTAGTAATGTGATCAGAACATAGCTGTCCATTTTTAAATGGGTCCCATTGG
The DNA here is from genome assembly GCF_048418815.1 of Hemitrygon akajei. Classification (NCBI taxonomy): domain Eukaryota; kingdom Metazoa; phylum Chordata; class Chondrichthyes; order Myliobatiformes; family Dasyatidae; genus Hemitrygon; species Hemitrygon akajei. Next base: position 51,859,650 of record NC_133152.1, read on the forward strand.
GCAGTGGTAGAATCATCCATCAAACTGATATGAGCCAAACATAACCGTTGTAATGGCAACCGTTGGTGAGGTCACTTTGGTAAAACAACCTCCAACACACCATTCTTGTAGATTGACACTAGAATATGATTTGCGACTTAAACTCCCATTAATTTCTTTTAAAAATATGGCAAAACAAAGTAGAAATATGATAAATCAATTTGAATTTACTTAAATCTTATATCCGTTCCACAATATGAGGGAGTAAAAATCATTGCATAATGACTGTTGCAATGTACAGACATGAATTTATAAGTCTAATGGCTGGTAGAATGAAGCTGTCCCGTAACCTGTTGGCCCTGGCTTTAATGCTGCAGTAGTGTTTGTCAGATGGAAGCAGCTGAAACAGTCTATGGTTGGGGTGACTGGTGTCCCCAATGAGATTCCCAGCCTTCTTTACGTAACCTGCTGCTGTAAATGTCCTCACTGGAGGGAAGTTTGCACCCATAGATGCGCTGGGCTGTCCGTACCACTCTCTGCAGTGCCCAGCGATCGAGGTTGGTGCAGTTCCCGTACCTGGTGGTGATACAGCCAGTCAGGATACTCTCAATGGTGCCCCTGTAGAAGGTCTTGAGGATTTGGTTACCCATGCCGAACGTCTTTGTTCATCTGAGGTGAAAGAGACGCTATTGTGCTTTTTTTTTGCCACACAGCAGTGTGTACAGTCCAGGTGAGATCTTCAGTGATGTGTATCCCGAGGAGCTTGAAACTACTCACTCTCTCAACTATAGTCCCATTGATGTTGATCAGGGCGAGCCTGTTTCCGTTCCTCCTGTAATCCACAATCAGCTATTTTGTTCTTTGGACATTGAGGGACAGGTTGTTATCTTGGCACCATTGTGTCAGGGTGTTATCCTCTCCTCTGTTGGCTGTCTCATCACTACTAGAAATAATTTCACTGTACTTCTTGTGTTTTTGTTTTTGATAGGTAACCAGACCATTCAAAGCCCCAGGGTAAGTACATAATATCTCTCCAATATTTAAAAGGCACATGTATTAAATTATAATAACTGCAGAATTAAAATTGAAATCATAATGTAAACAGACTGCAATTTAATTCAACTAATGTCCTGTTATGTTTTCCATGCACATTATTTTTATCTTGAAACAATGCATAATCTCACCAGTTGCAAAGCATGTTTAACGGTAATATCAGCTGATGGCATCTGAAGCGTTAAGTGTTTAAGTACAGAATTTACTAATAAGGCCTTGAGACTAAGGGAAGAATTAGGCCATTCAGCCCATTGAGTCTGCTTCACTATTCACCATGGTTGACTTATTTTCCATCTCATTGGATGATTGTGAGTAGTTTTGGTCTGCAAATCTCAGAAAACATCCAGGAATGTAAGGGTTAAAATGTGAGGCTAATTTGATGACTCTGGTCCTGTGCTTATTGAGGTTTAGAAGAATGAGGGGAGATCTCATTGAAGCCTACTAAATATTGAAAAGCCCAGGTATAGTGGATGTGGAGAGGATATTTCCTATACTGTAATTGGGGAGTCTAAGACCAGAGGGCATAGCCTCAGAACAGTGGGACATCCCTTTAACAGAGATGAGGAGAAATTTCTTTAGCCAGACGGTAATCTGTAGAGGCAAGTCATTGGGGATATTTAAAATGAAGGTTGATAGGTTCTTGATTAGTAAGGACGTCAAATGTTATAGAGAGAAGGCAGGAGAAAGGGGCTAAGAGGGAAAATAAATAGCTATGATCAAAGGCTTGATGGATATAGGAAATTCTGTTTCTGTGTCTTATGGTCTTATAGAAACTAGTTGAGATGATGTGATGTGTCTGTTGTGGAGGGGAGGAGTAATAACGTGGTGTAATGTTGGGGAGTCAGTGCTGCACAGTGTGGTTGGCAGAACCAGGGATGATGAGGAAAGTATGGATGATAAGACAGGATGCTTTCAGGTAAGCTGTCATTGGTGATATTGATTGATAGATATTTCTATTTTGGGCTGGTGAAATCCCAGATAAACATGATGAGAATGTGGAATGTGGGACAACATTGGGAGTCTAATGTGAAGATGGAGAGTGACGTGGAAGGTGATTTGAGAAGATCATGGAAGTTGTTTCGACTGTCAGTTGCTTCAGGAGGGTTTGTCTCTACTAATGGAGCAATAATAAATATCACAGTAATAGAGACTGATTTAACGATGATATCCATGAAGGAACATTTTTCATAGTTCAGCTGACGGAGGAAGGCAGAGATGTTACCAGCCGATGAATCTGCAGGTGACCAAAGGTGAAATGATGAGAGTTCTCCCCACTTTGGGAATCACAGAGTCCTTGTGCCATTTATGATAATGATGAGAGTCAGTGTAGGACATCATAAGGGAAATACCATGTGCACATTCATTCTCATAGACAGAGTGACAAAACAGTGACAAATCAAATAACACTTACAAAATGTGATTTTCTAAACTGGTGATTACAATAATTTGTTTACCTCTGCAGAATCACAATGGAGATGGGAAGGTGATGCAGCCTCCTACAGATGAGGAAAAGACTCTCAGAGACGAGGAAAGGGCAGAGTAAAGTGGGGGAAGTAAGTACATTCAAGCGACCTCTCATATTTTTCACACAGCCAATTTGGTATCTTTTGCAGTTTTATATTGTATCTGGCTCATGTCAGCTTGCAGTGGCTGCAGTAAGACTGTATCTTGACTGAAATGTTCACATACAGGCAGGTAATTTTTGACCAACCGGTCTACTGGAGAAGGAAATGCTAAGAACATTACTCAGCTCAAACCTTTTCTCTATGTCAGGTTCCCTCCTTGTTGAAAGCTGAATAATTCATCCCAATAGCAATGCGGTTTTGAGAGGACTAGAATGCAAGAGCAAGGACGTGATGCTGAGAATTTATAAGGCATTGATCAGACTGCACTCTCTCTCAATCTCAAAAATACCCAAGAACTCTGCCTCCATAGAGTTCCATAGATCAGTGGTCCCCAACCACCAGGCCGCAAAGCATGTGCTACCGGGCCGTGAGGTAACGATATGATTTGGCGAAATGAAATGATATGAGTCAGCTGCACCTTCCCTCATTCCCTGTCACGCCCACTGTTGAACGCACACGAGGTCATCAGTCACCTAAATGCAGTGATACCCTAACACCAGGGATCAGTGGTTGGGCTCGGGTTACCCGCCGCCTCACGCGGCTGGCGAGAAGTGCCGTTGCTACTGGCCTGGAGCGCGGACAGATGGGCGCCGCCTCCAAACCTGTTTAGCACACCGAATGTTCGTGGGGAACCTAGTGCTAAAATATTCGCAGAATACCTAATTCGGGCTCAGGGTTTCGTAAGTAGCAGAGCAGCTACCTCACTGGATCTACTGAAAGTCATCCCTCGAGCCAAACTTTTGTCGGCCGATAGATGCTACCTACCTATAAGGGGGGTGGGTGGGGGGCGGGCACGTGCCCTGTCGCAGTCTCACTCGCTCAGTCTCTGCAGACTGCGACAGCCACGGCCCAAGCACGGGGACCCCCAACCCTTACCTTGTCCTCTCACCTCACCCACGACCAGCCGCACCTGGCCAAGGCGTCTGACAGCAGGCGGGCGGGAAGCTGGAGTTCAGGCCCGGAGGCTGTCTAATGAGGCAATGAAGCCCTCAAAACTGCTTCAATACCTTGAGTCCAAGCACCATGCACTTAAAGCAAACCCGTTGAGTTTTTTGAGCGGAAAAAATGTGAGTAAGTGGGACAGAAGCAAGTGCTGAGACCCACGAAAACTAAATTGCGGAATAGACTGGACATAAGGAATCCCCTTCAAGTATCGCTGTCTCCCATCACCCCTCGATGGGACCGTCTTGTTGCAGGGAAACAAGCCCAGGGCTCCCACTGATTCAGCGATACAGTATTGGTGTGTTGCAATGATTTTATATGTTCAAACGAGGAAAATATGCGCTGTGTGTTTAATATCCAAATGTTACCTAAAATGTTATGAACCCTTTTGCCCTGCAACTTACCTCCCGTATGTTTTTAATTCTTTGCATATTTGGCTACTGTAGGTTCACAAATTTTTCTCCAACTCCCTAATATGTATTGTGAGCATTTGTGGTTCCATCTCTAACCCTTTTGGGACTCCTAAGGTCACAGGACTTATGACCAAACCATAACACCTTGTGAAACGCCTCCTGCAAATTCCAACTACAACTCATCTTCTGACTTTGCTCACCCGTCTCTGGTTGAGAATTTTTAAAAATTCCATGATGAATTCTTATGTCAGTGGTGGACACTCTTTTGGAGAGGGTTCTTGGGGACAGGATTTAAGAGCATTTGGAAACAAATAGACTTATTAGGGATTGTCAGCGTGGCTTTCTGAGGGCTAGCTCATCACACAAGCCTGATTGAGATTTTGAGGAAGTGACAAAACAAATTGATGAAGGTAGAGCACTGTTGTGGACTTTTAGTAATGCTTTAGACAAGATTCTCCATGTTAGGCTCATCCAGATAGCCATGAGACATGGGATTCATGGAAACTTGGCTGCATGGATTCAGAATTGGCATGTCCACAGAAGGCAGAGAGTTGTAGTAGATGGAATGTATTCTGCCCAGTGGTTGGTGACCAGCATTGTTGTGCAGAGATTCCCTACAATTTGTGTTTTTATAAATGTCTTGGGTAAGAAAGAGGAGAAGTAATTAGTAAGCTTGCAGATGACATGAAGGCTGGAGGTGTTCTGGATAGTGTCAAAGGTTGATGTAGGTTATAAAGGGATGTGAAGTTGGGTGGAGAAGTGCCGGATGAAGTTCAATCAAAGGAAGTATGAAATGATACACTTTGGAAGATTGAACTTGAAGGCACGCTTCGTCTTCTTGGGCCGTTAGTTCCCAGTAGAGCATAGACCGTGAAAACCCTCCCTTGGAATTCATCAATGTTTCTGTAATCTATTGTATTCACTGTATAGGGGATTGGCCTATACAGCTTCACCCTGTTGGCCAGCCTTACCCATTTCCAACTCTCACAATGGGTTGGACTTTCAGAGGCTACTTGAAGACACAGTACAATGTTATTGACAGGGTTCTTAGCAGTGTGGAGGAACAGAGGGATCTTGGGGTCCAGATCCATAGATCCCTCAAAGTTGTAGCTCAAGTTGATAGGTTGATTAAGAAGTCCTGTGGTATGCTGGCTTTCTGTGGTAGGGAGATTGAGTTCAAGAGCCACAAGATAATGTTGCAGCTCTCTAAAACTGGTTAGAACACACTTGAAGTATTGTGCTCAGTTCTGATTGTCTCATTATAGGGAAGGTGTGGAAGCTTTAGAGAGGATGCCAAGGAGGTTGACATTATTTCCCTTCAGGGAGCCTTGCTGAATTTGCTTGTTTAAATTATGATGTTTTTACTGTGCTGCTATTTCTGCCTTAATTAAGTAATTTTGACCATTATTTGCAAAATCAGTTTGTCTCACTTTCTGTTGACAGTCCTTTGGTTCTTCTTCAGAACTTAAGGATTTGTGGGAGATCTATAAACAGCGCATCCACTATACAATAGTCACAACTTTTCAGACCAAGGATACAGGCCATCAGGGTCTTGTCTGTGTGCTCAATAGTTTCATCATGTAAAATCTGTTTAATTCCTTTGCTGTTTCTTCACTGCCCATCATTGTTTTTTTGGGTCTCATTTTCTAACTACTGTCTGTTCACTTGAACCACTGTCTTTCTTTTGTATACCTTTGCGATATACCTTTGAGGAATATGAAATATATTCCTCAATAATTTGCCCTCAGTTTATTTTTTATTGCCAATGTCATCATTCAGATTCAGTTTATTGTCATTTAGAAACCACAAATGCAATGCAGTTAAAAAATGAGACAACGTTCCTCCAGAATGATATCACAAAAGCATATGACAAAACAGACTAAACCAGAAAATCCACATAAAGATTGGTAATCCCGAATCCAGAGTCCGGAGAGACTGCTGCATATTAATATCGCGCTACCGTTTTAGCGCATTCCCCGGAAAGGAGCTCCAAATCCACCAGACAAACAAGACCAAAAACTAAAGCTACAAGACCTGCACAAAACCACATAGTTACAACATATAGTTACAACAGTGCAAACAATAGCATAATTGATAAAAAAAAACAGACCATGGGCACAGTAAAAATAGTCCAACGATGTTAAAGGACTATAAGTTCAAAAGAAATCACCACACAGTTTCTTTGCTGGATTCTGCATTTATCCCAATCTTCAGGTCTACCTATAACTTTTGCTTCCTTGTGCGTTTCTTCCTCCAACTTAATATTCTCCTGAACATTGTTGGTCAGTCATATTCCAATTAGCTCTTCCTTAGAATCTGTCCTCCTTATTGGGAACAGCGTAATGTGTATGTTATGCATCAGCTCAATATTATGAACATGCACAAAATTCATGGGACAACGGGAGAAAGGATTGTCCAAAGCTGTGCAGATTGAAGTCCATCGGAGTCAACATTGGTGAATGTAATTGGCCTTCACTAGACTAATAAAACAGAAAATGTTGGAGAAAACTGCTGGTGAACAATATCTGTGTAAAGAGAGACAGTTAATGTGTTAATGAGAAACTGTTAACACTTCATCAACATGTTAATACACTCAAAATGCTGGAGGAACTCAGCAGGTCCAATAGCATATATGGAAATGAATAAACCCAGGATACAACCTCCACTCAAAATGTTGACAGTTTATTTATTTACATAGATGCTTCCTGACCTGGTGAAATCCTCTAGTATTTTGTGTGTGTTTCTCTGGATTTCCAGCATCTGCAGAATCTCGTGTGTTACCAACATGTTAACCCTGTATCCATGGATGCTGCTATCTGCCAAGTGTTTCTCACAATTTGTGCTTTTGTTTCCAGATATTCAGCATCTGCATTTTGTTTTATTTTGGACATTATGTTTATTTAAAGCTTCAGATATGAATGCATGGTTTGACATTACTTTTTCAGAATATTCGCAGTATCTGACATATGACATTTATTTGCAGATTACCAGAAATAACCTGAAATGGACTATAATTCCAATCCAACCTCCAAGAGGGCCAAATCTTTCATTCTCTGTGAAAAATCCTGACTTCACATAATAGACACAATCCATTGTGCACCAAACTTGGAATTGTAAATAATTAGCTTCACCAGTCACAAATGCCTAAGCACTCATGTGAACCAAGAATATTTATTTTAAGTGAGTGTCGGGAAAAATTTCGATGGACATGTATACCTAATACAATGTAAATGCTATGTAAACAGTTATTATACTGTATTTTTTTTGGGAATAATGACAAGAAAAAATAATCTGTATATGCTCAAGCAATGAGTGCTGGAGAGAGAACTTCTGGGTTTTCCCGATCCGCGGTTGGCTGAATCCGTGCTTACGGAATCTGCGGATAAGGAGGGCCGACTGTATCTCTCTCCCATCGTTTATTATGTGGATCACTGAACTTTTCTATTTTACCATTATAAGACTTCCTGAGCTTGATGGTTATACATACACTATTAAATTTTGGTTATCTCATTTAAGTTTCTATATACTGTGTATATACTACTAAAGGTAGTGGTTTTAACATTAAAACCTGACAGTGGATAATCTATTGCTGCTGGTACGTAACAAGGTCTAGACACAGGCATCATTCCTGATGAAGATCGCAGAGTTTGTCATCGAAACATCAGTTATAATTGAACCCCGTACCTGGCTAGAAGCCCGAGAAGAGTTTATTTGTGACATTGTAGTTATTGAAAGTGTATTGATTCACCAGCTGTTTATATTTGTATGTATGATTACAAAAACTCAATATGCTTTGAGTTCACCACAGAATGTCTCTCTGGTGTTTCCCACTCCATGTCCCTTCCCTTCCCCTTTTCCCAACTGTAATTCCCCTCTCCCCGCTCCCTTCCCACTCAGTCCACAGCAGAGACCCACATCGGAATCAGGTTTATCATATGTCAAGAATATTTTTTTTGCAGCAGTACAGTGCAATACATGAGATTATTACAGTGCCATGCAAAAGTCTTAGGCACTCTATATACATGTGCTTAAGAATTTTTTTATAGTACTGTACATTCACATTGCTTCTTTGAAGGGAGTCCTCCCCTCCTGAATCTGAGATTAGCACTTGGAAAGAAAAAGTTAAATTTGATTCCTCCTTGGTCAATTCTCAAATGTGCGATACAAAATGGGTGTTTGTAAGACAAAATGGTGTTAGTTTAGAATGTGGAAATGTTTTGAGAAAGTACAAGGAACCAGTCCACAGCAGTGTTTGGAGAGTTTAGTGTGAGCACTAGTCTGTAACACATTATCCCAGTAGATAATGGTGGAAAATATGTTTGTCTGGGAAGGGGGAGAAGATTCTGCAGGTGTAAATATGATCTGGCACTTCCCCATGCATTAGAGTAAGGGATCTTGAAGGATATAAAAAGGGGCAATTTTGTTGTGCTAGTGGGAATCTTAAGATGGGTTGTGACTTATTCGAAGAGCTGGGTATAGAGACAAGGACAACAAGAGGGAGACAAAAAGTTGTCGGACACTTGTAGTGCTTTCTATCACTATGTTGTGTGGTTTGGATCAGTGATTGATTTTGCCTTTTTTACAACTTTATTAATCATTAATAATTGCCAATAGGTAAACTTTTTAATACATTATTCATTACATGACATAGAAGCTCTATTTTTACAAAATAACAAAGGCTGAAAATGTAGCACAAATTTATTTTATGATATAAATATAGATAATATGTAACATTGAGCATTGAACCATTGTGTAGAATAGATGTTATGTAATGGAAGATTAATAAAATACTAATAAAATAAAATACTAATTACACTGGACAACGTAGATATTGCTTCCTCAATACTTTATCATGTTTCTTTTGGATTTTGGGCTGCTGATAATGAAAATCACAAAGTTTCCCTATCATGCACCATTTTCTTAAAAATCGACTATATTTATCATTTCAATTCATAATTCATCAGAATAACTGATGCCAACAGTAAGGAAGGCATTATTTGTTGGTCCACAAATTAAACAGGTCACCAATGACAGGCAATTTGAAGAATGTCTAGTGGGACCGGATAAAATCGCCAGGAATGCTTTCAAGCATGTTGAAAATTTCCTTGGCCACTACAGAGCACCAGACTGTGCAACTGGCTGACAACATGCTTCAAGCACACAAAACCATGAGTGTAACATGTCACTCAATTCATTTTTGCATTCGCATTTAGACTTCTTCCTTGCAAATCTTGTTCCGTCAGTAATGAGCTTGGGGGAAGGGTTTCACCGGGACATTGCAGTCATGGGGGATAAACAGTATCAGGGCAACTGGGATCCATCAATGCTGGCTGATTATTGTTGGACACTTCAGCAAGAAACTTCAGACACTGAGTACCAATGCAAATAGTCAATAAAATGTTTTTAGCCGAGTCGAACTATTGCAAAGTGTCAACACCGCTGCGATAAAACACATTATATTCAGTAAATGCTTGTTTCTTGTTTAGCCAAATTCCTACATGATACAAGTAATCTGAAATTATATTTGTTTTCAGCTTCAAGCGGTCAATCATAAACAAAATAACAATTCTGAAGAAGTAACACTTCCAAAAAGATTTGTTGTCCAAGTATAAACGGAGAGGGCCTCCAAGAAAACAATGTGCTTCAAGCATACAAAGAGTGCTTGGGGTTACACGAAGCAAATGCTTTGATAGCATCAGTTAACACTTAACGCCACATTTCATTTTCTGTTTTAATGTGAATTGCTCTGCAACTTTCTGCAGTTTTATTCCATTTAGATAATGCCCTTTTATTTTGTTCCACCTTCCAAAATGAACAAGTTCACTTTTCCTAATTATACTGCCTTTCACAATTTCTCTATAAACTCTTACTACCCTTATTACATGTGATTCCTTAATTAATCCAATCTAATGAATAAAGACATTTTAATATCAACCAGGTTCAGTCTCAGAGAGCCTCATTTCAGCCGTCACAGCACGTGATTGCAGGGGAAAGAACCAGGAGAAGAGGCACATTTGGTGGAGATTGAAGAGTGAATCAGGGAGTCACAGAGAAAACAGCCCCTTTGGAATTCTGAAAGAGAAGATGAAGATGTATCTGATGGTTACAACATGTGGAAAGTGGTGGGATTACAGACCATTATCCATTGAATGTAAAGGGTAGGGATTTATTGGCAGTACTTCTGATGGGCCGGCCTTAAGCATAAGTCACCCACAGACTGATCAGTGGACCTGAAACCCGGACTGAATGTTTTAATCTCTGGAAATAGGGTTAGTTGTGTTATTTCATTGTATGTTGACTGTACTTCTTCCTATTGACTGCTGGATATTGTTTCTACATTCACTCAGCTTAGTCTCTTCAAAACTTCAGTGACTGGATTCTAGTTCATTTGTTTTCATTTTTAAAATCTTTTTATTGATACATAATCTACAGCTATAAAATGATACAGAACCTCAACAGATTAATATATATACAATTAATAAAGCTGATTGTAATTAATAAAAATGGGGAAAAAATTTATATGTAGAAAAAAGAAGGAAAAAAAGAACCCCATCTAACTAGGAATAAAAAACCCACTGACTACAAAAAAAAGGGGGAAAAACCATTAGGAATCAACCCCCCAGAGCAATACGTTTGACCATCATCTAAATATATAAAGAAAAAGAGTCATCAACCGCCAATTCATATCTATAAAAAAAATTGGAAGGAAAACATATAGCGTCATTCAAATTAAATGATAATATTTGGCAAAAAAGCCCCATCTTCTCTCAAAATTTAATCGGGGATCAAAAGTTCTACTTCTAATTTTTTCCAAACTGAGACATAACATTACTTGAGAAAACCTTTCAATTAATGTAGGGGAAGAGATATCTTTCCATTTTAATAAAATAGCCCTTCTTGCCAATAGTGTAACAAATGCAATTACATGTTGATCTGAAGATGAAATACCCTGAATATGATGCGGAACTATTCCAAATAGAACAGTCAGTCTATTAGGTTGTAAATTAATTTTCATAGCTTTAGAAATTGTAGAAAATAAAGATTTCCAAAACGATTTTAATGAAGAACATGACCAGAACATATGTGACAAAGTAGCTTCTTCAGTTTTACATCTATCGCAGTAGTTGTCTATACTAGGAAACATTTTAGATCTCTCCTTTGTTAAATAATAACGGTGAACAATTTTAAATTGAATTAAACAGTGGTGGGCACATATAACTTAGATCAAAATTTTTCCCCATTCTGATGTTTGGTCTGAAGAACAATTAACTTCATGACTACGTCTGCATGCTTTAACGCACTGAGTCGAAGCCACGATTGTCTGATTAGATAGTTGCATCAATGAGCAGGTGTACAGTACCTAATAAAGTGGCTAAATGGATAGCTACATACAGTTGCAAGAAGATGTTTGTGAACACTGCAATTACCTGGTTTTCTGCATTAATTACTCATAAAATGTGATCTGATCTTAATTTAAATGACAATAAAATCTGCCTAAACTAATAAAACTCAAACGATTCTACATCTTCTCGTCATACTGAGTACATCATTTAAACAATGACAGTCTAGGTTCAGAAAAGTATGTGATCTCTGGGGTAATGCCTTCTACAAAGTTATTTGGAGTCAGTTGTTCCAATCAATGAGATGAGATTGGAGGTGTGGGCTGTAGAGGTGACCTGCCCTTTAAAAAAAAAGACACACAAAGTCAGGTTACTGGCAGATGCTGGACTTCTCAAGAAAGATTCCTTTATGTGCACCATGCCTCACTCAAAACAACCTTCAGAGGACCTTAGAAGAAGTATTGTAGAGATGCATGAAGCTGGAAAAGGCTACAAAAGCATTTGTAAAAAAGACCTGACTGGTCATCAGTCCACAGTAAGAGAAATTGTCTCCAAATGGAGGAATTTCAGTGCTGTTGCTACTCTCCCTAGGAGTGGGCGTCCTGCAAAGATCACGAGCACAATGTGCAATGGTGAAGGAGGTTAAACAGAACCCATGGGTAACAGCAAAAGATCTGCAGAAATCTCTACAACTTGCTAAACTCTCTGTTCATATGTCCACTATGAGAAAAACACTGAACAAGAACAGTGTTCATGGAAGGACATCATGGAGGAAACCACTGCTCTCCAAAAACAAAATTGCTGCACATCTCAAGTTTGCAAAGACCACCTAGATGCTCCACAATGCTTCTGGGTCAATATTCTGTGGACAGATGAGACAAAAGTTGAACTCTTTGGCAGAAATGCACACTGTTATGTTTGGTGGAAATTCATTTGCTGCTCCAGGTTGACAAATACAGTGCTGTGCAAAAGTCTCAGGCACCCGAGCTATATAGTATGCATGCCTAAAACAATTGCAGAGTACTGTAGATACTAGATGGATAGCTACTGATAGACGGTGAATGAGATGGTGTGAACAAGGTCCAGTCACTGAAGCTTTGATGAGACTAAGCTTAGTGAATGTGGAAACGATACCCAGCAGTCAATACTGTCCACAATGTTGGACAAAAAATATGACCTTAGTTAATGAAGATTGGCTTCGAGTTTTGAAAAACGTAAATTCAGTGCGTTAAAGCATGCAGACGTAGTCATGAAGTTAATTGTTCTTCAGACCAAACATCAGAATGGGGAAAAATTTTGATCTGAGTGACTTTGACGATGGAATGAATGTTAGTACCAGATGTGATCTGAATATCTCAGAAACTGATCTCCTAGGGTTTCACACACAACAGTCTTTATGAGTTTACAGAGACTGGTGCAGAAGCAAAAATCACCCAGTGAGTGGCATTTCGGTGAGTGAAAACACCTTGTTAATGAGAGAAATGAGAGGAGAAACATCAGACTGGTCCAAGCTGACGGGAAGGTGGGAGTAACTCAAACAACCGCCTGTTATAACAGTGAATTGCAAAAGGGCATCTCTGAAAACATACCACGTCAAAGTAGTTGGGCGACAGCAGCAGAAGGTCACAGACATACATTCAGTGCCCCCTTTATTGCCAGATACAGGAGGTATCTAATAAAATGACCACTGAGAGTCTGTTGCTTTCCATCCAGCTAGCTGTCTGTGTAGCTATTTTTATAGTTACTTACACTAATATTTCATGTCTTCTACTTTTGCCACAAAACAACAAATTTCACAACAGATATTGGTGGTAATGAGTCTGATTCCGAATCGGAAGTCTGGTCCCTCCATCGTTCCCTTGTCCATGTGTCCCATCCCACTATTCTTCCTCCTGCCACTTACCCCAGAAAGCGGCCAAAGTGTTCCTCCTGCTCATTCGCCTTCTCCCTCACCTCCATTCGAGCACCAAACAGTCATTCCAGGTGAAGCAACACTTCACCGATGAAACTGCTGGGGTCATCTATTGCGTCTAGTGTTCCCAATGCGGCCTCCTCTACATTGGTGAGACCCGATTGGGGGCCCGTTTTGTTGAACACCTCTGCTCCATCCACCATAAGCAGAATTTCCCGGTGGCCAACCAGTTCAGTTCCTATTCCCATTCCTGTTCACTGACTCCTCATTTACTACAGTGAGGCCACTGTGATGATAGGGGAGCAACACCTCATATTCTTTCTTGCCTCCAACCTGATGGAATGAACATCGATTTCTTTCTCTGGTAAAATGATTTTCTCCCCCCCCCTTCTTCTATTCCCCACTCTGGCCTCTTATCAGCTGCCCATCACTTCTCCATGGTGCCCCTTTCTCACATGGTCCACTTTCTCCTTTCAGATTCTCTCTTTCTCAGTCATTTGCCTTTCCCACCTACCTGGCTTCACTCATCACTTTCTAGCTAGTCCTCCATCCCCCTTTCCCACCATTTTATTCCAGCATCTTCCCCCTTCCTTTCAAGTCCTGCTGAAGGGTCTTGGTCCAAAAAAGTCAACTGTTTATTGATTTCCCTTTCAGATTATTTGTGAAGCAATACCACCGCCATCCAGGAGGGGGCGCCGGTGTCCATGGGAAAGATTCACATTTGAACTTGAACTTTCATTACAATGCTAAACCCAGTCTGTGTTTTCTGCATTTAATGAAGTTTTGGTGTTGTTCATTTTTAATCTGTCACAGATGATGGATGCTGCGTGATGTGTTGCCCAGTTACAAATCTGCACTGCAAAATATCAGACAGTGCACCATATGCAATTAAATGATTTAACTTTATAAATCTCGATCTGGATTGAGGGTTAGTAAAGAAAATAAAAAGTAAAAGGGCCCATTTTAAGGAAGAAGTCAATTGCGCATCGTTGGAGCTCACTGTTCGGTCATTTTTTCCCGTCGACCTCCAAGCATAGCCGGCACTCGGACCCTCGCTCCTCAGTCCACTGCGTCCGGTGGTCTTCCGACTCTCTCCATTCGCGTCCTCTCTCTCCATCACTCCCTGACGAAAGACAGTGGAAATCTCTCTTCCAGACTCACAAGAAAGAACAACATTTCTCCCATTGGATAACATACATTCCATAGCCCCGTTATCTCTAGTCATTACCCAAACATTGCTGCTACAGAGAAACCATCACATTAGCAGTGAAACATTACATAGAAGCCATTACATTAGCCTTAAGCAGTGAAACCTTACAGTGTGTTATAATTCAATGAAAGAAAATTCACTGACTGGCTCTGTAAATATTGTGGCTTTCAGGGCATCACAGAGGCTGGGTATTCCATGACACCATCTCCAGGACACAGTCCAAGAGTGTGATGGAATACAATCCACCTGCCTAGTCGAGTGCTGTTCCAACAACACTCAACACTCAACACCAGTCGGGGAAATCGCCTCTGTTTCATTGGCATCTCACCACCAAATTATAAGTTTATTCACCCTATTTCTGACACATTACTCCTGCAATATGTTGCATCAATATGATGTATTTCAACAACTTGGTATGTCTTCTTTGACAAGGTCACGCTTATTTTTAACCATCGCAGAGCCAACTAATCAGCCGGTCATGCCGATGCCATCCGTGTTAAAAGCTCCTAATACCGACTTCTGAACTGTTGCATTGATCTCACATATCCCAGACGTCAGCTACCATGGTAGGATTTGATTACAGGGCTCTACAAATCTGTCAATCCAGTAATCTAATTATGACCTTAACAAGGATGAATGAGGCTGAAAGTAGTTAACTAGTCTCAGTGAAGGGTCATGATCCAAAACATCACCTGTTCACTTCCCTCCATAGATGCTGACCAACCTGCTGAGTCCCTCCAGTGCTTTGGATGGCACGGTAGTGTAGTGGTTAGCACAAGACTTCACAGTACATGCTTCACAGGTTCAATTCCCACTGCCGTCTGTAAGGAGTTTCTACGTTCTCCTCATGACCGTGTGAGTTTCCTCTGGGTGCTCCAGTTTCCAACTACAGTCCAAAGACGTACCAGTTGGTACATTAATTGGTCATTGTGAACTGTCCCATGATTAGGTTAGGGTTAAATCGGGGGGTTGCTGGCTGGCACGGGTCAAGGGGCCAGAAGGGCCTGTTCCATGCTGTATCCCAATAAATAAATAAATGTGCGTGTTGAATAGAGATTGTCTAGGGATGGTGGGTGAAATGGATGGGTGAACTAGGATCCAACAACATAAGTTTCGATGAGGCAATGTTTACTGAAAGTAGAAACAATCACAGTTAACTGTGAACACAGTGAAATAGCATTGCAATTTACTTCCCATAAATCAGGGGTCCCCAACCCTTTTTACACCATGGAGCCCCTATCATTAACTGAGGGGTCCTCAGTAAACCCCTACCATAGATTAATTCAGCATCTGCAGAATCTTGTGTGTTTTTAATTTTACAGAACTTTGTTTAGGGTTTGAAGCCCACTTGATCAGTCTGTGGGTGTCTTCTGCTCAATGACAGCCCATCAGAAGCATGGCCAGCAAAATCCTTCAAATCTGTAAAAGACCCATTTATTCTGACTCTTTTCTATCTGATAAGATATGTCTAAATCAATGCTCACATTGTTTTTTCAAGATATTAAGTGGGACCTTATGAAGTGTTTTTCAAAAATCTAGATATACTACATCTGCAGATACCCCTCGATCTGCTCTCCATGTGACATCCTCAAAGAACTTCAGCAAGATGTCAGATGTGGTTTCTGGGAGTACAGTTAGACGAGAAGCTAGACTGGACTGCCAACACAGATGCCTTGTGCAGGAAGGCACAGAGTCGACTGTACTTCCTTAGAAGGTTGGCGTCATTCAATGTCTGTAGTGAGATGCTGAAGATGTTCTATAGGTCAGTTGTGGAGAGCGCCCTCTTCTTTGTGGTGGCGTGTTGGGGAGGCAGCATTAAGAAGAGGGACGCCTCACATCTTAATAAGCTGGTAAGGAAGGCGGGCTCTGTCGTGGGCAAAGTACTGGAGAGTATAACATCGGTAGCAGAGCGAAGGGCGCTGAGTAGGCTACGGTCAATTATGGAAAACCCTGAACATCCTCTACATAGCACCATCCAGAGACAGAGAAGCAGTTTCAGCGACAGGTTGCTATCGATACAATGCTCCTCAGACAGGATGAAGAGATCAATACTCCCCAATGCCATTCGGCTTTACAATTCAACTGCCAGGAGTAAGATGTGTTAAAGTGCCGGGGTTAGGACTCAATGTACTTAAGTAAACTACTTAAGAACTTTTAAAAAGCTATTATTAATGCTTTTTGAGAGAGTGATTTAGATGCATATCATATTTTTACTGAGTTAAGTATTGTATGTAATTAGTTTTGCTACAACAAGTGTATGGGACATTGGAAAAAAATGTTGAATTTCCCCATGGGGATGAATAAAGTATCTATCTATCTGTCTATCTTTCATAAAGCCACATCCTTCCCTTTCACGGTTTAGTCATAATAAGCTTTACAAAATGATTAACTTGTCTCCTCTGGCATATTGCCTGCAATAGATGTGAAACTCATTGGTCTAGAGTTCCCTGTCTTTTGACTTAAATTAAACACTTCAGCTAGCAGGGACACCTGATAATAGCAAATATGTTCTCTTCCAGGACCACAAACGTTCCTTAATCATAGCTTGAAGAAGATGTCAACTCAATGGAAAATCTTTTACACACATGATTTAAAATGATAGAAATAATTTCCTGTAACATAGCACTAAAGTAATTAGCTCTAACCAAGTGGTTTGCCCCATTTATAACACATTGTCCATTGTCACTCCAGGACGATACTAGGTGAACATGGCACGAGCAGCATGCGCAGCAGTATTGTAAATTGCTAGGAAGTCCTTGCTGTCTTCAACATCATTCAAAAGGGTCATGTTTGGTGTTTTCAATTCCTCTGGTACCCTCCTGAAACTGAATAGGTTTTTAAAAAAATAAATCAGCCAATGGGTCCATTAACTCTGCAGCGACTTCCTTTTGAGCTCTTGAATGGAGGCCACTGGGTGCTGCCAACCCGTCTTCCTTTGAGTTTGTCTAACACTTGTTCCACGGGATTGGGATTCTTCCATGTTATTTGAAATTAGTGTATCTTTAATCTGGGCGGTATATGCAGTTTCATTCATAAGGAATACTGATGCAAAAACTGATCTGACATATCTGTCATTTCTTTGTTTACTGAAATCAATTCAAATTTATGAGGAGTACAGGGTGTTGAACTATCAAAGTTAGGCAATTCACGGCACAACTCTTAATTAATCAATGCTTGTACTTTATTGTCTCTGCATAAACATCAATGTATCTATGCTGACCCCAGGCCAATAACTTGAAATATGAATTCTACTGTTCCCCCTGTACCAATACTCACTCAGACCATTTCTCCAATTTAAAACACTTATACAATTTATAACACTGAAATATGGGATCTCATATTTTGCCGAATTATTAATTCTTCTCACAGCCTCTTGCATGGGGGCTTCACTTCATTGTCATACAGTCATAGTCACAGAAAAAGGACAAATGGCCCAACTAGCCGTGCTGAACCTTTAATCTGCCCAGTCCCATCGACCTGCACCTGGACCATAGCCCTCCATATCCCTCCTTTCCACTACTCCTCTCTCGGTGTCATCCGCAAATTTGCTGATCCAGTTTACGTCATCCAGATTGTTGATATAGATGACAAACAACATTGGAGTCAGCACCACTCACTGCGGCAAAGGACAAGTCACAGGCCTCCAGTCAAAGACAGACAGACAGACATACTTTATTGATCCCGAGGGAAACTAGGTAGGCAACCATAAAGAGGCAACCATTTGCAACGCCGAGTCAGATTACAGAGAGGAGGTGCAGCGGCTAACGGACTGGTGCAGAGCCAACAACCTGTCTCTTAATGTGAACAAAACAAAAGAGATGGTTGTTGACTTCAGGAGGGCACAGAGCGACCACTCCCCGCTGAACATCGACGGCTCCTCGGTAGAGATCGTTAAGAGCACCAAATTTCTTGGTGTTCACCTGACGGAGAATCTCACCTGGTCCCTCAACACCAGCTCCGTAGCAAAGAAAGCCCAGCAGTGTCTCTACTTTTTGTGAAAGCTGCGGAAAGTCCATCTCCCACCTCCCCATCCTCATCACATTCTACAGGGGTTGTATTGAGAGCGTCCTGAGCAGCTGCATCACTGCCTGGTTCAGAAATTGCACCATCTTGGATCGCAAGACCCTGCAGGGGATAGTGCGGTCAGCTGAGAAGATCATCGGGGTCTCTCTTCCCCCCCATTACGGACATTTACACTACACGCTGCATCCGCAAAGGAAACATGTTACGTACCCGTGTCACGTGACTGGGGTTGAAGTTATACTGGACTTGAGGTAATGGTCTTGTGATGGTGGTGTTACGTATTCAGGCAACAATAAATATATATGAGTTAGGCAAGGGTTTTTATAACAAATAACACGTTTATTAAACACTGAAAACAAACCCGCTCAAAAGTAAACAAACTCAAACATGACCGGAACTCAGCTGCTGGGCAGCTGCTCAAACAGTTCTTAATAGCTTTGCAGTCCCAAACAGTCTTTAAAGCGGTATTGAAAAAAAACCAGTTCTTTAAAGCGGTATACCGAAAGAAAACAGTTCTTTAGAGCGATATGCCGGAAGTTCAAAAGCTCACAGTACTTTTAAAAGGAGAGAATTTTTAAAGCGATGTAAATTCTCTTCCACGTCGATGTCCTTCGATTCCCCGGCGTCGAACTTTCCCACGTCGAATTTTATTAAATATAACGGCTTAAAGGTACTGACCTTCCTTCCGCACTATTCTCAATCTCCCGCTATTCCCAGCGGAGACTAACACGAGAATAGTCAATGAAATCCTTCCGAACGAGGATCAAATAAGGTCGAGACCAATCCACCGTCGAAAATCGATTCTCCTCGATTTTTATCTTCCAAACTTTTCTTCACTCTCCACCAGCAAAGAAACCGCTGGCTATGACCTTTTAAACTTTAGGCATTATATAAAACTTCATTTTCCAACTAAACTGCGTCATCACATTAAATCACGCAGTGACATGAAGTCATCTTGGCAAATCTAGCCACGAACTGCCCCACCTGACAGGGTGGGTCTTCCTTTTATACCCTGTAAAAAAAAACCTGTCACATGACCTCTACTGGTGGGAAAATGACATCACTCCATCATCACAAGACCATTACCTCAAGTCCAGTATAACTTCAACCCCAGTCACGTGACAAGGGTACCACTGTCACGTGTCACGGGTACGTAACAGTGGAGTGACATCATTTTCCTGCCAGTAGAGGTCATGTGACAGGTTTTTTTTACAGGTTGTAAAAGGAAGACCCACCCTGTGGGGAGGGGCAGTTCGTGGCTGGATTTGCCAAGCTGACTTCATTGCCACTGCGTGATTTAATGTGATGACGCAGTTTAGTTGAAAAATGAAGTTTTATATAATGCCTAAAGTTTGAAAGGTCATTGCCAGCAGTTTCTTTGCTGGTGGAGAGTGAAGATAAGAACTTGGAAGATAAAGATCGAGGAGAATCGATTTTCGACGGTGGATTGGTTTCGACCTTATTTGATCCTCATTCGGAAGGATTTCGTTGACTGTTCTCGTGTTAATCTCCGCTGGGATAGCGGGAGATTGAGGACAGAGTGTGGAAGAAGAGGTTAGTGCCATTAAACCATTACGTTTCATAAAAAATTCGATGTGGGAAGAGTTCGACGCCGGGGATCGAAGGACAACGACGTGGAAGAGAATTTAAATCGCCTTAAAAAGTCTCTCCTTTTAAATGGACTGTGAGCTTTTGAACTTTCGGCATACCACTTTAAAGAACTGTTTTTTTTTCAATACCGCTTTAAGAACTGTTTGAACTGCAACGCTATTAAGAACTGTGAATCTGCCGCACAGCAGCTGATTTCCGGTTACGCTAGTGTTTGTTTACTTTTGGGGGGTTTGTTTTTCAGTGTTTAATAAACGTGTTATTTGTTTATAAAAACCCTTGCCTAACTCATATATATTTATTGTTGCCTGAATACGTAACATAAATATGGGAGCTCGTCCGGGATTGGATCGTTTGAGTTTAAATGCTTGTTAACTTTTAAGTCGGTGTTTTGGTAACGGGGAATACTCGATTCTTTTGTTTGATTGGCTTGTGAGTGGTATTCGGCAACGATGAATATTGATGAGTTTCTGGATTCGCCAGACGCGGACTTGTTAGCAAAGGCGAAAAAAACTGAGGTATCTGAGATAGCTCGTAGGGTGCAACTTAAAGGTATTTTGAAGACTACATCAAAAGCTGTAATACAGAGAAAAATCGCATCACATTTTGTGGATTCGGGTGATTTTGATGAATCGATTTTAGAATCGTTTCCAATATGTAATTTGGAGATGCAGTTGCAAATCGAACAAATGATGTTAGAGAGGTGTAAATTAGAAGCTGAACAGAAGCAGAGAGATTTTGAATATGCAATGGCAAAAATTGAGGTCTGGGAATCAGTCTTCTGATTCTAAAAAACCATTTATTGCTAGCCAAGAAATTAAATTGGTCCCTCCATTTAGTGAAACAGAAGTGGAAAGATATTTTCAACATTTTGAAACTATTGCTGGGATGTCAGAGTGGCCGAAAGATAAATGGTCAGTGTTGTTACAGAGTGTAATTAAAGGCAAAGCACAGCAAATTTACACAGCTTTAACTGCTGCGCAAGCATTAGATTATGATATTGTGAAAATGCATATTCTCAAAGCATATGGATTAGTCCCAGAAGCATATAGAGAAAGATTCAGGAGTTTGAAAAAGTCTGTGGAAAAGACTTATGTGGAATTTGCCTATGATAAAGCTATGTGTTTTGAGAGATGGGTTTCTTCTAAAAATGTAAATGAGGACTATGATACATTGAAAGAGCTGATTTTGATGGAGGAATTTAAAAGAAGCATTCCTGTTGAAGTAAGGACCTACTTAAATGTGAGGGATACTGATAAATTGCAGGACTGTGCTAGATTAGCTGATGAGTTTGTTTTAATCCATAAGAATAAATTTCCTCAGGGTAGAATTTTTAAGAGGAAAAATAACATGGAGACTCAAGGTAAATCAGAAATTAAATCAGAGGTTAATGAGAAAGGTAAGGAGGAAGGAAAACCTGTGAAGGAAAGACAGTTTGGTCTTATTTGTAACTATTGTAAGAAGCCTGGCCATGTAATAGCTAACTGTTTCAAACTGAAAAAGAAAGAGAAGGAAGCAGTTCCAGATGCTTGTGTGCAACATACTGAAGCACCTGTAAAGTTACAGGGTTTGGTAAACACAAAGCCTCATTTGTTAGAGTCTGACCAAGTTAGAAAGGGATATGATCATTTTATAACTGAAGGGTTTGTATCCTTGAAAGAAGGATCTACTCTAGTGCCAATAAAAATCCTTAGGGATACTGGAGCTTCTCAATCACTGATGTTGGACAGCGTGTTGAAGTTTAATGAAGAGAGTGATACTGGTGAGGTAAATTACATAAGAGGTGTTGGAAGTGATTTTATGCCTGTACATTTACATAAAGTAAATTTAAAATCAGGGTTAGTTACAGGATTTGTTAAAGTAGGATTACAGCATAGCTTACCTGTGAAGGGTATTTCTTTATTGTTAGGTAATGACTTGGCAGGTGGACAAGTTTTTCCTGAAGTGCATTTGACAATGGAGTCAGAGGAACCAGAGATGAATTCTAACACAGATTCTTCCTGTGTTGTGACTAGAGCTATGGCTAAAAAGATTGTTGTGCAGAATGAGGTTGTTACTCATGACTTTTCAACTCAGGATTCGAGTTTTGAGGATGTGTCAGAGACTTTCTTACCTTTGTTGTTTGAACAAGATTCTGGGAGTATGTCTGACTATGAAGATTTATCTCTGTCTCGGAAGGAGATGATAGCAGAGCAGAATAGAGATCCTGAGATTATAAAGTTGAGAGAGCAAGCTTTACTAGGTAGTGAAATTGAGAAGGTGTCAGTAGGATATTACTTGGGAAAAGGAGTGTTGATGAGGAAGTGGAGGTCGCCTACAATTCCTGCAAGTGAGGAATGGAATGTTGTTTATCAGGTAGTTGTTCCTAAAGTTTATCGAAATGAGATTTTGACTTTAGCTCATAGTGTGCCTTTAGGTGGACATCAAGGGGTAAGGAAAACTGTGGACAAAATTTTAAAACATTTTTACTGGCCTGGTCTAAGAAAAGATGTGGCGATGTTTTGTAAAATGTGCCATACTTGTCAAATTGTGGGTAAACCAAATCAGGTTACACCAGTAGCTCCATTACAACCTATTCCAGCATTTGGTGAACCGTTTTCTAAAGTTATTGTAGATTGTGTTGGTCCATTACCAAAGACAAAAACTGGTTATCAGTATTTGTTGACTATCATGTGTACTTCGTCTAGGTTTCCAGAGGCAGTACCACTTAGGAATATAAAAGCTAAAACTGTGACAAAGGCTCTTATAAAATTCTTTACTTATTTCGGATTACCTAAGGAAATACAAACTGATCAAGGCAGTAATTTTATGTCTGGATTGTTTCAACAGATAGTTTATAAATTGGGAGCTAAGCAAATCACTTCGTCTGCATACCATCCAGAATCGCAAGGTGCCTTGGAGAGGTTTCATTCTACCCTCAAGAATATGATTAGGACATATTGTGTGGAAAATGAAAGTGACTGGTATGAGAGTATAAACTTACTTTTATTTGCAGTAAGGGAATCGGTACAGGAATCTTTAGGTTTTAGTCCATTTGAACTTGTGTTTGGGCATAGAGTTAGAGGACCTTTAGCTTTATTGAAAGAACAGTGGATTAGTAAGGAAGTACACACTAATTTGTTGGACTATGTTTTGAAATTTAAGGATAGGTTACATAAAGCTTGTAGCTTAGCCAAGGAAAATTTAAAGTTGGCTCAGGAGAAAATGAAAACTTGGTATGATAAGGAAGCTAGGTTGAGGATGTTTAAGCCTGGAGATAAGGTGTTGGTTCTTTTCCCAGTGCAGACAAATCCTTTACAAGCTAGATTTCATGGTCCTTATGAAATTGTGTCTAGAATCAATGATGTGGATTACGTAATAAAAACTCCAGATCGTAGAAGGTCAACACAACTTTGCCATATAAATATGATTAAACCATATTTTGGGAAACAATCTGATACTGTGACTGTTGTGGTTAGTGAGAATGAGTTTGATTTAACTAGGAACATGATAGATGATTCATCTGACTTTCATTCTAAATCCAACATTGTTTCTGTTAGGTTACCTAATTCAACCATTCTGGAAAATATGGATGAGAAATTAGCACATTTACAGCTAGAGCAGAAACAACAGATGAAGGAATTAATTTTTAAATATAAGGATTTGTTTCCAGATGTTCCGAGAAGGACTACTATAGCTTCACATGATGTAGATGTTGGAGATGCCAAACCTATTAAACAACATCCATATAGGATGAACATGGAAAAATGTGAACTTGCTGAGAAAGAAATTGAATACATGTTAGAGAATGATATTATTAGGCATTCTAACTCGAATTGGAGTTCACCATGTGTTATGGTGCCAAAACCTGATGGTAGTATTAGGTTTTGTACGGACTATAGGAAGGTGAATGCTGTAACGAAAACAGATGCATATCCAATTCCTAGAGTAGATGATTGTGTAGATAAGGTTGGGAAAGCAAAGTTCCTTACAAAGATTGACTTATTGAAAGGGTATTGGTGTGTTCCATTAACGGACAGAGGTAGAGAGATTTCTGCATTTGTAACTCCATCTGGGTTATATGAGTATAATGTTCTTCCGTTTGGGATGAAGAATGCCCCAGATACTTTCCAGAGGATGATTAACTCTGTGATTCAGGGATTGAAAGATACTGATGCTTATATTGATGATTTAGTGACAGGAAATGATACTTGGGAAGCACACATTATTGCGGTGGAGAAATTGTTTGATAGGCTTTCAAAAGCTAACTTAACTATTAATTTAGCTAAGAGTGAATTTGGACATGCCACTGTGACTTACCTTGGTTATGTTGTAGGTCAAGGTAAGGTAGTTCCTGTTCAGGCAAAAGTTCAGGCAATTTTAGAGATTCCCACTCCAACGGGAAAAAAAACTCTTAGAAGATTCTTGGGAATGGTAGGATATTATCGGAAATTTTGTAAGAATTTTGCTAATGTTGCCCTTCCATTAACTAACCTTTTGCAGAAGAATGTGAAGTTTATGTGGACAGTGCCTTGTCAAGAAGCATTTGAAAAATTGAAAACAATGATATGTCAACAACCTGTGCTTAAGGCACCTGACTTTGGAAAAACTTTTTCATTAGCTGTAGATGCTAGTGATGAGGCTGTGGGAGCAGTATTGATGCAAAGGAATGAGGGTGATGAGGTTGATCATCCAGTAGCTTACTTTTCTAAGAAATTTAATAAGCATCAAAGAAACTATTCGACAATAGAGAAAGAATTGTTATCTCTTGTTTTAGCTTTAGAATATTTTGAGGTATATGTTGGTACAACTCAAAAACCACTTATTGTTTACACTGATCATAATCCGTTAGTTTTTCTGAGTAAGATGAAAAACAAAAACAGAAGATTATTAAATTGGAGTTTGATGTTACAAGAGTACAATATTGTGATAACATATTAAAGGTAAAGATAATGTGGTTGCTGATTGTCTATCTCGATGTTGAATGTACAATGTCATTTTTTTTATGGAGTGGTTTTTTTTCTGATTGTAACACTCCTGCTGTATTGTGAGTTGTAAGATGTTATATGATGGTATTGTATAGTGTGTATGTTATATAATTTATACATTTGTTTTTCTTGTAAAAATTTTTGAAATTTTTGTTCTTGTCAGACCAAAAATATTTTTTTTTGGAGGGAGGTGTTACGTACCCGTGTCACGTGACTGGGGTTGAAGTTATACTGGACTTGAGGTAAAGGTCTTGTGATGGTGGAGTGATGTCATTTTCCCGCCAGTAGAGGTCATGTGACAGTTTTTTTTTACAGGTTATAAAAGGAAGACCCACCCTGTGGGGAGGGGCAGTTCGTGGCTGGATTTGCCAAGCTGACTTCATTGCCACTGCGTGATTTAATGTGATGACGCAGTTTAGTTGAAAAATGAAGTTTTATATAATGCCTAAAGTTTGAAAGGTCATTGCCAGCAGTTTCTTTGCTGGTGGAGAGTGAAGATAAGAACTTGGAAGATAAAGATAGAGGAGAATCGATTTTCGACGGTGGATTGGTTTCGACCTTATTTGATCCTCATTCGGAAGGATTTTGTAGACTGTTCTCGTGTTAATCTCTGCTGGGATAGCGGGAGATTGAGGACAGAATATGGAAGAAGAGGTTAGTGCCATTAAACCATTACGTTTCATAAAAAATTCGACGTGGGAAGAGTTCGACGCCGGGGATCGAAGGACAACGACGTGGAAGAGAATTTAAATCGCCTTAAAAAGTCTCTCCTTTTAAATGGACTGTGAGCTTTTGAACTTTCGGCATACCACTTTAAAGAACTGTTTTTTTTTTCAATACCGCTTTAAGAACTGTTTGAACTGCAACGCTATTAAGAACTGTGAATCTGCCGCACAGCAGCTGATTTCCGGTTACGCTAGTGTTTGTTTACTTTTGGGGGGGTTTGTTTTTCAGTGTTTAATAAAGGTGTTATTTGTTTGTAAAAACCCTTGCCTAACTCATATATATTTATTGTTGCCTGAATACGTAACAAACAGCATTATGAAGGACCCCATGCACCCCTCATACAACCTCTTCTCCCTCCTGCCGTCTGGGAAAAGGTTCCGAAGCATTCGGGCTCTCTCGACCAGACTATGTAACAGTTTCTTCCCCCAAGCTATCAGACTCCTCAATACCCAGAGCCTAGACTGACACCTTATTACGTAGTTCAGTCTAGTTTTTTGTAATCTGTCATGTAACACGATGGTCCTGAAAAACACTGTCTCATTTTTACTGTGTACTATACCAGCAGTTATGGTCGAAATGACAATAAAAGTGACTTGACTTGACTTGAGTGTCTGTATACCCACAGAGAAAGATCCTACCTCTTGTGCCCTTTTTCAAAACAGAATCCAAAGTGGTCATCTATTCCAGTTGATTATTTAAACTTTGCATGAGCTGAATTGATTTCTCAGTGTTGTCCCCCTTTTCCTGAATCAGAAGGAAAATAAAGAAATGATACAATACAGAAGTTAATTATTTTAATGAAATGATAACACAGAATATGAAACTAAAAAACCACATCCCCAAAATAACAGGTGGTAAACTTCAATAGCAAACCTCAACCAATTTACATTTAGTAATTAGTCAGAAGCAATGGAAAGTTCTGTTAAGTTGATTACATTATTGGTCGTATGACTGTCAACTTTCAACACTCAGCGGTCCTTGATACTTAGAAGTAACTTTTATAGGTCAATGCCCAAAGGCAGAAGAAAACAAGAGAAATGCGAAGTACCTCTACACTTCAAAGTTCAAAGTAAATTTATTATCAAAGTATGTATATGTCCCCATTAGACCTGTTGATCAAAATCACTAGACACGCAGGTGAAAAATGGGACATTGCATTAGGCACTGACTGTACACCTACTACATGAGTTCCCATGTAGGATTCTCTAAAGGTTAACATGCAAGTTGAGATGGTGGTGAGGAAGGCAAATGCAATGAAATCATTCATTTTGAGAGGACTCGAATATAAAAGAACATCACACTGAAGCTTTATGAGACGTTGGTCAGACTACACTTGGAGTATAGTGAGCCGATCGAAACTGGCATGTGACGTGAAATTTGTTAATTTAGCAGCGGCAGTTCATTGCAATACATAATCTAAGAGGAAAAAACAAATAACAAAAAATAAATAAACAAGTAAATCAATTATGAATGTTGATTAGATTTTTTAAAAACATGCAGAAACAGAAATACTGTATATTAAAAGAAAAGTGAGGTCATGTCCAAAGATTAATGTCCATTTAGGAATCGGATGACAGAGGGGAAGAAGCTGTTCCTGAATCGCTGAGTGTGTGCCTTCAGGCTTCTGTACCTCCTTCCCGATGGTAACAGTGAGAAAAGGGCATGCCCTGGGTGCTGAAGGTCCTTGATAATGGACGCTGCCTCTCTGAGACACCACTCCCTAAAGATGTCCTGAATACTTTGTAGGCTAGTACCCAAGATGGAGCCTACTAGATTTAGAACCTTCTGCAGGTTCTTTCAGTCCTGTGCAGTAGCCTCTCCATACCAGACGGTGATGCAGCCTGTCAGAATGCTCTCCATGGTACAACTACAGAGGTTTTTGAGTGTCTCTGTTGGCATGCCAAATCTCTTCAAACTCCTAATAACGTATAGCCGCTGTCTTGCCTTCTTTATAGCTGCATCAATATGTTGGGACCAGGTTAGATCCTCAGAGATCTTGACACCCAGGAACCTGAAGCTGCTCACTCTCTCCATTTCTGAGTCCTCTATGAGGATTGGTATGTGTTCCTTCGTCTTATCCTTGCTGAAGTCCACAATCAGCTCTTTCGTCTTACTGACGTTGAGTGCCAGGTTGTTGTTGTGGCACCATTTCACTAGTTGGCACATCTCACTCCTGTATGCCCTTCATCACCACCTGAGATTCTACCAACAATGGTTGTACTGTCAGTAAATTTATAGATGGTATTTGAGCTATGCCTAGCCACACAGTCATGTGCATACAGAGAGTAGAGCAGTGGCTAAGCACAAACCCCTCAGGTGTGCCAGTGTTGATCATCAGCAAGGAGGATATGTTATCACCAATCCACACAGATTGTGGTCTTCCATTTAGGAAGTCGAGGATCCATTTGCAGATGGAGGTACAGAGGCCCAGGTTCTGCAACTTCTCAATCAGGATTGTGGGAATGGTGGTATTAAATGCTGAGCTTTAGTTGATGAACAGCATCCTGAAGTAGGTGTTTGTGTTGTCCAGGTGGTCTAAAGCCCTGTGGAGAACCATTGAGATTGCGTCTGCCATTGACCTATTGTGGTGATAGGCCCCCATATCTAAGAAATGATTTGTTGACATTGGAGAGAATCCGGAGGAGGTTCATGAAAATGATCCGGGGATTGAAACGTTAATGATGTGGAGCATTTGGAGTTCAGAACGGGGGGAGGGTGGAATCTTATTGAAACCTATTGAATATTGAATGGCCTAGATAGAGTGGATGTGGAGAGGATGTTTTCTAAAGTGAGGGAGTCTAGGAGCAGAAGGTACAGCATCAGAATAGAAAAATCTCCTCTTAGAACTGAGATGAGGAGGAACTTCTTCAGCCAGAGGCTGGTGAATGTGTGGAATTCATTACCACAGACGGCCGTGGAGGCCCAGTCACTGGGTATATTTAAGGCAGAGCTCCTGATTAGCAAGGGAGTCAAAGACTATGAGGTTAAGGTAGAATAACCTAACTCTGCTTCTATGTCTTATGGGCCCTCAGCTCAACTTCCCCCTCCACCTAAAGCATCAGCCATTTCACTTTCATTCTCTCCTGCTGCACTGACTAGAGTTTCCTCCATTTGCCTCTCACCCACTGGCACGGTAGTGCACAGATATCTCCATCCTTGTCTTTCCATTTCACACATTTCACTCTGGTGAAGTGAACGATCATGCTAAAGAAATAAGATCTGTCCTCACTCAACCGCACTTTCTCTTTCAATATTCTTATTAATTTCTACATAGAAGAATACAGAGTACAAGATATATATTACAAGTCAAAAAAGGATAAAATAATACCAAATACATTATATTTGAATCACACTTGCAATCTCATTACCCTATATTCATGTCAATTAAATTAAATCGTAATATTGAAATGTGATAATTTTATTATACAAAAAAGAATCTAAGCCCACTACCAAGATCGAAGCTGTTTGGTAAAGAAAGAAAAAAAGAAAAAAAATCCTCATCATATGGTGCAATATGTTATTAGCCAACATCTGTACCTTAAGAGCAAATCAGAGGTTTTGAAAATAGTTCAAAAATGGTCCCCACAATGTTTGACTAGATTCAGAAATTGAACAACGGATCTTCTCTAAATTTAAGCATGACATAAGATCACGTAACCATTGAGTTGTCAGTAAGCGGAACGACATCGTTCCATTTAAGCAAGAGCGCCCTCCTAGCTATAAGAGAAATAAAAGCCAAAATGTGCACATCAGATGTCTCCAAAATAAAGTCCTTTCCTCCAACAATACCGAATACGGCAGTCAAAGGGTTAGGCTTAAATTTTACTTTGAAAAGTACAGAGAAAGTTTGGAATACTTCCAGTATTTTTCAACACCTGGGCATGTCCAAAACATATGAATTGGTGAAGCTTCTCCATTGTTACATCGATCACAATAGGAAGATATATCCAAATAAAAATGAGATAGCTTATCCTTGGTCATCTGGGCCCTCTGGACCACTTTAAATTGTAGGAGGGAGTGGCAGGCACATAACGATGAAGTGTTAACCAATTTAAAAATTTCATTCCAAGTTTCCTCAGAAATTGAAGACTGTAAATCTTGTTCCTAAAGATTTGTAATTTTGTCTAAAGGAGCATTTCTCATTCCCAGCAACATACCATAAATATTGGATATTGAACCATTATGAAAAGGTTTCAAATTAGAAATTACCTCTATTAAGTTCTTATCGGGACTTTTAGGAAATATATATAATTGAGATCGCAGAAAGTCGCTAATTTGTAGATATCGAGGAAAGTGGGTTTTTGGTAAGCTATATTTAGCTGACAATTGCTCAGACGAAAAGAGACTTCCTCCAACAAAAAGATCCTGAAAGCATTTAATGCCCAAGCTATCCCATTCTTTAAAAACTAGATCGGTCATAGAAGGATTAAAAATAAATTAGAAAAAATGGGACAAGAAAGAGAAAATCTCAATAAACAGAAGTATTTTCTAAATTGTATCCAGATCCTCAAAGTACGTTTAACTACCAAATTGTCAGTTAGTTTAGTTAAAGGTAAAGGAAGTGAGGATCCAAGAAGAGAAATGATAAGAAATTTATTTACAGAATTAGCTTCTAAAGCAGGGGTGTCAAACTCATTTTAGGTCACGGGCCGGATTGAGCAAAATGCAGCTTCATGCGGGCCGGATCAGTCGGACGCGTGCGAACGCAGCTTCCGTTGCCTCCGTTTTTTCAGCCTGCTCTCATGTGTCTCAGTCTCTGCTATAACTACAAAGTGTTTCACTTTACAAATTCCGTTTCTTATGAAGAAGACTGCCGAGCAAGACTGCCGAATAAACACTAAAAACCCTGAAAACCTGGTACCTGAATAAACTCAGCATTAGCCATATCATACGCCATAGGCACTTCGATTACTGGGACCAGCTTTAATAGTAATTAGATATTATCTCGCGGGCCAAAGATAATTCCACCGCGGGCCGGATTTGGCCCACGGGCCTTGAGTTTGACATATATGTTCTAAAGAAACCCACACTGGACAGTACTCACAGTTAATATAATATGACCAAAACGTAAGATTTCGTATATTGACTGCCCAGTAACAAAACCTAAAATTTGGTAAAGCTAAACCTCTTTTCTTTTTAGCTTTTTAAAAGTGAACTTTACTTAGTCAAGAATGTTTGTTTTTCCCATATACAAGAAGATAAAATAGAATCAAAAAAATCAAAAAAGGATTTAGGAATAAAAACAGGTATGGCCTTGAAGGCATCCCATATAATAAGACTAGAAGTCTCTTCCAGCGTGTTCTCTTCAAAAAAAATAATTTGTCTCTCCAGAAACTTTAAAAAATCCTTATCAGATAGCAAAGTTAGATTAAAATTGCCAAAATCTGTTTAGTTGAGGGAGACCAGGGAGATTTAAAGTCAAAAACACAGGAGCATGATCTGAGACAGTAATCTCTTTACATTCACAGGATTGTACTAATGGAATCATTTGGCTATCAATAAATAAAAAACAATCCTACAACAATACAGGTACCCCACGTTTTTCAAACGTTTGCTTTACAACACCTCGCTGTTACAAAAACCCTACATTAGTTACCTGTTTTCGCTAACAGGTGTTTTCACTGTTACAAAAAAAGGCAGCGCACGCGCCGAGCAGCCAACCTCCTCCGCCGGAACTGCATTCTAGCCGGCATTGCTTAAACACGTGCCTGTGAGCATCTGTGCTTTATGTCGATTTATTTTGTGCATCCGTTAGCAAGATGAGTTCTAAGGTATCGGTAAAACCTAAAAGAGTGCGTAGGGGTGTTACACTTAGCGTAAAACTAGACATAATAAAGCATTTCAATCGTGGTGAACGAAGTAAGGATAGAGTGAGTTTGGCAAAGGGTTTGTGGAAGTTGTCGAAGATAATGTCGAAGAGGTTTTGGCATCCCATGACCAAGAACTGACAGGGATCAGTATGGAGAGAAGGCAGATACAGGGTTCTGAGTTGGATGATCAGCCATGATCATACTGAATGGTGGTGCAGGCTCGAAGGGCCGAATAGCCTACTCCTGCACCTATTTTCTATGTTTCTATGAAGAGCTGATGAACAGGAAAGGATAACAATTGAAGCCGAACGCAGTAGCAAACGGCCCGAAAGTGAAGTCGTCCAGGAACTGAATGTGAAGCAACTGCGTGAGATTTTCGCTGTGATTGACAACACTGCAATGATGGCAGAAAAATATGCTTTTAATTTTGAAAGGGTACGTAGGTTTTGGGCATATTTTCAGGATGGTTTGAGTGCTTACAAAGAACTGTATGATAGAAAAATGCACGAGGCTAAGCAGTGAAGCATACTGTCGTTTTTCAAGCCTTCCACATCAGCCACAGCTGGCGATGAAACTCGACCTTCAACATCGAGGCAGGCAGACATAGAAGAAGGTGACCTGCCTGCCCTGATGGAAACAGATGATGATGGGATGACACCCCAGTGTCCCACCACCCCAACCTCCGACGACTCAGCCTAACACACCATCATCAGTGTGCTCACTGTCTACCCGATTCCAGTAAGTGAAACTACACTGGACGTACATTATTTCTACTTTATATAGGCTGGGAATTTTTATGTGTTACTTGGTATGATCTGGCAGCGTCATAGCTGAAAGGTTACTGGAAAGAGTGTTTCTGCCGTGAGCGCTTGTGTGAGATTTTCGCTACGGTGGACAGTGCCGCAATAATTGCAGAAAAGTATTCCTGCTTTATATAGGCTGTGTATTTATCAGATCATTCCTGCTTTTACTATTTGTTACTATTATTTTAGGTTTTATGTGTCATTTGGCATGATTTGGTAGGTTATTTTTTGGGTCTGCGAACGCTCACAAATTTTTCCCATATAAAAAATGGTAATTGCTTCTTCACTTTACGACATTCCGGCTTACAAACCATTTCGTAGGAATGCTCTACCTTTGAATAGCAGGGGAACCTGTACCACATTTCACTAGGAAAGACTGAATGAACAAAGCTGACTTATTGAGTGTCGCTGGTTTAGAAGATGACCGATCTAAAACTGGATCTAATCAGCAATTAAAATCTCCTCCCTTTACCAATGAGTAAAGACTCAAATCTGGCAAATATGAAAAAAAATGCTCAAAGAATCCAGGATCATCTATTTTCGGGGTATATAGATTAGCAAATAGCATTACTTCATTATCTAATTTTCCTGACACTATAACAAAACGCCCATTAGTATCAGACGCTACTTTATGTTGGACAAAGGGAACTGTGCTATCTATAAAGATTGAAACTCCCCTAGACCTATGCTGAAAAGATGAATAAAAATGAAGTTCTCTCCATCGGCTAAAGAGGCGTAAATTGTCACATTTATGTATGTGAGTTTCTTGTAAAAAAATAATTGGGACCTCAAGTTTTTTAATATAAGCAAAAATCTTACTCCGTTTCAAAGGGTGATTTAATGCTTTCACGTTAAGATTAAGTAAGTTAATAGTTTCATCCATTTTTAATACTATTTAAAAGAAAGGTACAGTAATAACCACTGGAATGTATATTAAAACCAAACAATGAACCTTGAGATAGGGTAACCAAGGAACAGTTTTGGCTGAGAGTCCAAAACAGCTTCCAGAAAAAAAACCCATTTCCACCCCCCCGGCAAAGTGAGAAGGTCGACCAATAGACAGCTGACAACTACAACTAATAACAACATCCCCCCCAAAAAAAAACTACTGGTTTAGCTCCAAATTGATTTCAAGGTTAGCTGTATTCCAACCTAGACAACACAGAGACAAAACTTAATCCTTGTAACAAGAAAACATATAGATTAATTATTACAATTTCAAAATGATAAAGTGAAAGATACCCATACTAAGTCTTATTGATAGAAACAAACCTCAAGAATAAGAATAATATAATAATAAAAAACCTATCAAAATTCAAAACATGAACACACAAGGTATTAACTCGTTAAAACCTTATTCTCTAAGTAAAGCATTAAAAGGTTCAAAAAGGGAGTTAGCTACAAAGGTTTACCAAAAGTAAAAGAAGCAATGATTCATGTAGAAAGATACTGAACAGTTAATCTCCTGATTCTAAGAATTCCTGGTCTTCTTCAGTCGAACAGAACCATTTCTTAGAGCCATCCCTCAGTATAATTCTGAGCCGAGCAGGATACCGAAGAGAAGGCTTGAAACCTTTGTTAAAAAGTCACGACATAACCTTTTTGAACTTAGCATGCTCATTCATGACCTCGGGTGAAAAATCCTCGACGATTCTAATCTTCTGGCCATTATAATCAATCATTCCTCTTCGATGGGATTCACAAATTAGAAGTTCCTTTGTTTGAAATTCATGAAAACAGATTATTACTGATCTGGGTCTTGCTCCTGGAGCTGGTCTGGGCACAGGCGATCTATGAACTCGATCAATCATAGGTAAAGATGGTACAATTTTAGGAAATAATTGTGCCAAAACACTTGCAAAGAATTCCATAGGCTGATCACCTTCCATTAACTCTTCAAGGCCCAGAATTCGTAGCTTATTTCTTCTGCTTCTACTTTCTAAATCGATAATCTTCTGTCTTAATTTTTCATTAGACTTTGACTGTTTTTCACAAAGCTTTTGCCGGTCATCAATTTTCGCATCCAAAATCGTCAGAGTTGCCTCATTCTCTTCTATCCGTTTATCATGTTCAGTTAATGTTTTTTGAATAGAATCCAATTTTGTATCTATTTGTTTAATTTCAGCGGAAGATTCCTTTCTGTGTTTTCGAAGCAACTCCATAATAGATTCCAAAGATGCAGGAGGATCATTTTCGTTTTCAGTACCTTCAGCACCACTTGTACTCATAGTAAAACAGTATCACGTTTAAAAGTAAGGTTTCAAAACAGGTTGGAAACAGTAAAGTAAGTAAAATAGGAGCAATTACAAAAAACTTCTACTCCATCTGAGACTACCGCAACCACACTTTCAACCATCCTTTTGTCTTTTCTCTACTCATCAGCCAGGGAGGTACCAGATGAAGCATTTTCCCAATTCAACAGACTGTGTTCGCTTTTCGAATAGCTGTCTTCTGTACACTGGAGGGACAAAATACAGATTGGATAACTATTTTCAGTGTGCAAGGGCAACGCTTAACTTCCTGTCATCTGACACTTGAACTCTTCATCTCAACCTTGACCCACTGTAATTTGCTTACCACTGGACAGATTAATGGCAGATGCTATTGCCCTGGCCCTTCACTCATTTGGAGCATCAGGACAGTCAGACTATTGCTCTTTCACCACAACTCTGCCTTCAATACTAAAATACCAAGCAAATTCATCTCCAGACTCCAGACCCAGGAAGTCAACACCTCCCTCTACAAATGGATCCTCAATTTCCTGACCAACAGAATGCACTCAGTAAGGATAGGCAGAAAGATTTTTGCCACAATTACTCTAAACACTGGTGCTCCACAAGGTTGTGTCCTTAGCCCATACTCTACTCCCTGTACACTCATAACTGTGCGGCCAAATCTGTCCTAACTCCATCTACAAGTTTGTAGATAATACCATTGTAGGGACCATATTCCAAATGATGGTGAGTCAGTACAGGAAGGAAATAGAGAGCTTAGTGAAATGGTGTTATGACACCAATCTTTACCTCAATGTCAATGAACACAAAAGAACAGGTCACTGATTTTGGAAAGAGGGTAGTATACATGCCATTGTCTACATCAATGGTCTTGAGATTAAGAGGGCTGAGAGCTTCAATTCCCAAGATGAATATCACCAATAGCCTCAACCTCCATGTGGTCATGATGCAATATTCCAGACTCAACAAGAATTCACCAGATTCAGGTAACTCCTTTTCTGTCTTCGAATCAGCTCTGACCATTTCAAAATCTTGACCTGCGCTTTTGTGTTTTTAAACTCTATGACCAATTATTCAGAAAGCTATTGAAGGTCAGTTTTATGTCAGTACATCCAAAATGGTGATGATAATAAATTGCTCTTCCTTGGATCAAGTTAAGCACATACATACTGTATATAGATAGATAGATACTTTATTCATCCCCATGGGGAAATTCAACTTTTTTCCAATGTCCCATACACTTGTTGTAGCAAAACTAATTACATACAATACTTAACTCAGTAAGAAAATATGATATGCATCTAAATCACTATCTCAAAAAGCATTAATAATAGCTTTTAAAAAGTTCTTAAGTCCTGGCGGTAGAATTGTAAAGCCTAATGGCATTGGGGAGTATTGACCTCTTCATCCTGTCTGAGGAGCATTGCATCGATAGTAACCTGTCGCTGAAACTGCTTCTCTGACTCTGGATGGTGCTATGTAGAGGATGTTCAGAGTTTTCCATAATTGACCGTAGCCTACTCAGCGCCCTTCGCTCAGCTACTGATGTTAAACTCTCCAGTACTTTGCCCACGACAGAGCCCGCCTTCCTTACCAGCTTATTAAGACGTGAGGCGTCCCTCTTCTTAATGCTTCCTCCCCAATAGCATGTGGACTGAAGAACAGAAAGATTACAATTGCAACAAAGTACAATTACTCAGCACTCTGACTCATCAACCACTTCCCTCAAGTTCTTGTGTGAGTTAGCACACAAAATAAATGAATTTCATGAAACGTTTCAAACAAAACTACTATAGTATTTCAACTAAACCGCAATCTACAGAAAACAGAATTAACACACATGACTTGTAAATAATGGAGAGATATGTACTTACTGCATTCTGTGGTCTGTTCCTGCAAACTATCAAAAAACAAGAATTAGCAGGGTTTACACAAGTACTGTGCAAGTGATTTTGTTTTATCCTGCCATATTTTGACACAAAATTAATGAGCATTTTAGAAACATATGACATTCTAGCTTCAATCTACAAGAATGGTGTGTGGGAGGTTGTTTTATCACAGTGATCTGATGATCACTGAAACAGCCCGAAACGTCGACTGTTTGCTCTTTTTCGTAGACGCTGCCTGGCCTGCCAAATTCCTCCACCATTTCAGGTATAATTTTAAGATGATGCTTGGAAAGTATAGGAGAGATTTCAGAGGTAAGATTTCTTTTATATAAAGTACAGAGAGTGGGGAGGACATGGAATGCATTACGAATCAAAAATCAGGTTTAATATCTCTGGCGTATGCTGTGGAATTGTTAACCTTGCAGTAGCAGTACTATGATAATAAAGTGAAAAAGAAAATTGTGAATTACAGATATATATTATATATATATTTACTAAATTAACTAAGTAGTGCAAAAATAGAAAATTAAATAAAGTAGTGAGGTAATGTTCATGGGTTCAATGCCATTCAGAAATCTGATGGCAGAGGGGAAGAATCCTCGGTCAAAACAACTTTCAGAGGACCTTAGAAGAATTGTAGAGATCCATGAAGCTGGAAAAGGCCACAAAAGCATTTCTAAAGACCTGAGTGTTCATCAGTCCCAGTCCACAGTAAGAGAAATTGTCTCCAAATGGAGAAAGTTCAGTACCGTTGCTACTCTCCCTCGGAGTGGGCATCCTGCAAAGATCACAAGAGCACAATGTGCAATGGTGAAGGAGGTTAATCAGAACCCAAGGGTAACAGCAAAAGATCTGCAGAAATCTCTACAACTTGCTAAACTCTGTTCATGTGTCCACTACAAGAATAACACTGAACAAGAACAGTGTCCATGGAAGAACACCATGGAGGAAACCACTGCTCTCCAAAAAAAACATTGCTGCACGTCTCAAGTTTGCAGAGACCACCTGGATGTTCCATAATGCTTCTGGGACAATCATCTGTGGACAGCTGAGACGAAAGTTGAACTATTTGGCAGAAGTGCACACTCTATGCTTGTTGGAAAAAGGATACTGCATATCAATACCAAAACCTCATAACAACTGTGAAGCATGGTGGAAGGAGCATCGTGCCTCAGGGACTGGACAGCTTGTGATCGTTGAGGGAAGAATGAATTCAAAAGTGTATCAAGACATTTTACAGGAGAATGTCAGGGTAGTGGCCTGTCACCTAAAGCTCAATAGAAGTTGGATATTGCAACAAAACAATGATTCAAAACACAAGAGTAAATCAACAATGGAATGGTTTAAAGAGAAGAAAATTCATGTTTTGAAATGCCAAGTCAGAGTCCAGATCTTAACCCAACTGAGATGCTATGGCATGACCTGAAGAGGGATTTCACTAAGGTATCCCGGAAATATTGATGAACTGAAATCGCTTTGTATGGAGGAATGGTCTAAAAATCCTCCAAGCTGATCAACGGTAACTGGAAATGTTTGGTTGAAGTTATTGCTGTACAAGGTGGTCACACTAGTTATTGAAAGCAAAGGTTCACATACTTTTTCTAACAAATACATGTAATATTGGATCATTTTTCTCAATAAATAAATGAACAAGTCTAATGATTTTGTGTTATTTACTTAAGTGGGTTCACGTTATCTAGTATAGGACTTAAGTGAAGATCTGATCACATTTTAGATCATATTTATTCAGACACAGAAAGAATTTTTAAGGGTTCACAAACATTCTATCACCGCTGAACATACTGTGCAAAGGTGTAAGGTGCATATATATAGCTAGAGTGCCTAAAATATTTGCCTAATACTGTGGCAATTTTATATATTGCACAGGCAAGGAGAGGGGAATCATGGTTGGGAAAAGGGGAAGGGAGAGGAAAGGTAGCAGGAAATACCATAAAGATATTCTTTAATAATCAATAAACCAATTGTTTGGAAACAAATGACCTTGCTTGATTTCTCAGGGCTGGGTACATCTGCACCCGTACCATCCTCCACCCCAGCAGTCCTTCTCTGCCACGTGTTCCACACCCCTCCTGCAGCACAACACCATCACCATTCCCAGCATATTTGCTCCTGCCAGATTAACAAACACATCCTCTGCTCCATGTCGACAAATTCAGTGCTGTGCTAAAGTCTTAAGCACCCTAGATGTATACATGTACCTAAGACAATGGCAGAGCACTGTAGATACTAGATGGATACCTACCGACAGAGGGTGAATGAGATGTTGTGAACTAGGATCCAGTCACTGAAGCTTTGAAGAGATTGAGCTGAGTGAAGGTGGAAACAATATCCAGCAGTCAATAGGAAGAAGTACAGTCAACATACAATGAAACAACACAACTAACCCTATTTCCACAGATTAAAACATTCAGTCCGGGTTTCAGGTCCACTGATCAGTCTGTGGGTGACTTCTGCTTAAGGGCAGCCCATCAGAAGCACTGCCGATAAATCCCTACCCTTTACATTCAATGGATAATGGTCTGTAATCCCACCACTTTCCACATGTTGTAACCATCAGATACATCTTCATCTTCTCTTTCAGAATTCCAAAGGGGCTCTTTACTCTGTGACTCCCTGATTCCCTCTTCAATCTCTACCAAATGTCCCTCTTCTCCTGGTTCTTTCCCCTGCAATCACGTGCTGTGACGGCTGAAATGAGGCTGAGACTGAACCTGGTTGATATTAAAAAGTCTTTATTCATTAAATTGGATTAATTAAGGAATCATATGCAATAAGGATAGTAAGAGTTTATAGAGAAATTGTGAAAGGCAGTATAATTAGGAAAAGTGAACTTGTTCATTTTGGAAGGTGGAACAAAATAAAAGGGAAGTGTTACTTCTTCAGAATTGTTATTTTACTTTTGTTTATGATTGACTGCTTGAAGCTGAAAACAAATATAATTTCAGATTACTTGTATCATGTAGGAATTTGGCTAAACAAGAAACAAGCATTTATTGAATATAATGTGTTTTTTCGCAGCGGTGCTGACATTTTGCAATAGTTCGACTCAGCTAAAAACATTTTATTGACTATTTGCATTGGTACTCAGTGTCTGAAGTTTCTTGCTGAAGTGTCCAACAATAATCAGCCAGCATTGATGGAGTCCAGTTGCCCTGATACTGTTTATCCCCCATGACTGCAATGTCTCGGTGAAACCCTTCCCCATGCTCATTACTGACTGGAACAAGATTTGCAAGGAAGAAGTCTAAATGCCAATGCAAAAACGAATTGAGTGACATGTTACACTCATGGTTTTGTGTGCTTGAAGCATGTTGTCAGCCAGTTGCACAGTCTGGTGCTCTGTAGTGGCCAAGGAAATTTTCAACATGCTTGAATGCATTCCTGGCGATTTTCTCTGGTCCCACTAGACGTTCTTCAAATTGCCTGTCATTGGTGACCTGTTTAATTTGTGGACCAACAAATAATGCCTTCCTTACTGTTGGCATCAGTTATTCTGATGAATTATGAATTGAAATGATAAATATAGTCGATTTTTAAGAAAATGGTGCATGATAGGGAAACTTTGTGGTTCAAGATCGGCAACCCAAAATCCAAAAGATGCATGATAAAGTATTGAGGAAGCAATATCTTCGTTGTCCAATGTAATTAGTATTTAATTTTCCTTCCTGTTGATGGAGTCCTACATTAATCTTCCATTACATAACATCTATTCTACACAATGGTTCAATGCTCAATGTTACATATTATCTATGTTTGTATCATAATAAATTTGCAATACATTTTCAGCCTTTGTTATTTTGTAAAAATAGAGCTCCTATGTCACGTAATGAACAATGTAATAAAAGGTTTACTTATTGGCAATTATTCATGATTAATAAAGTAGTAAAAAAGACAAAACTAATCACTGATCCAAACCACACAACGTAGTGATAGAAAGCACTACAAGTGTCCAATGACTTTTTGTCTCCCTCTCTCTCCCTCTTGTTGTCCTTGTCTCTATACCCAGCTCTTCGAATAAGTCACAACCCATCCTAATATTCCCACTAGCACAACAAAATTGCCCCTTTTTATATCCTTCAAGATCCCTTACTCTAATGCATGGGGAAGTGCCAGATCATATTTACACCTGCAGAAGCTTCTCCCCCTTCCCAGACAAACATATTTTCCACCATTATCTACTGGGATAATGTGTTACAGACTAGTGCTCACACTAAACTCTCCAAACACTGCTGTGGACTGGTTCCTTGTACTTTCTCCAAACATTCCCACATTCTAAACAAACACCATTTTGTCTTACAGACACCCATTTTGTATTGCACATTTGAGAATTGACTAAGGAGGAATCAAATTTAACTTTTTCTTTCCAAGTGCTAATCTCAGATTCAGGAGGGGAGGACTCCCTTCAAAGAAGCAATGTGAATGTACAGTACTATAAAAAAATTCTTAAGCACATGTATATAGAGTGCCTAAGACTTTTGCATGGCACTGTAATAATTTCATGTATTGCACTGTACTGCTGCAAAAAAAAATTCTTGACATATGATAAACCTGATTCTGATGTGGGTCTCTGCTGTGGACTGAGTGGGAAGGGAGCGGGGAGAGGGGAATTACGGTTGGGAAAAGGGGAAGGGAAGGGACATGGAGTGGGAAACACCAGAGAGACATTCTGTGGTGAACTCAAAGCATATTGAGTTTTTGTAATCATACATACAAATATAAACAGCTGGTGAATCAATACACTTTCAATAACTACAATGTCACGAATAAACTCTTCTCGGGCTTCTAGCCAGGTACAGGGTTCAATTGATAACTGATGTTTCGATGACAAACTCTGCGATCTTCTTCAGGAATGATGTCTGTGTACGTCTAAACCTTGTTACGTACCAGCAGCAATAGATTATACACTGAGTCAGGTTTTAATGTTAAAACCACTACCTTTAGTAGTATATACACAGTATATAGAAACTTAAACGAGATAAACAAAATTTAATAGCGTATGTATAACCATCAAGCTCAGGAAGTCTTAAAATGGTAAAGTAGAAAAGTTCAGTGATCCACGTAATAAACGATGGGAGAGAGATACAGTCAGCCCTCCTTATCCGCAGATTCCGTAAGCGTGGATTCAACCAACCGTGGATCGGGAAAACCCAGAAGTTCTCTCTCCAGCACTCATTGCTTGAGCATATACAGATTATTTTTTCTTGTCATTATTCCCATAAAAATACAGTATAACTATTTACATTGTATTAGGTATTATAATCTAGAA
The DNA here is from genome assembly GCF_048418815.1 of Hemitrygon akajei. Taxonomy (NCBI): domain Eukaryota; kingdom Metazoa; phylum Chordata; class Chondrichthyes; order Myliobatiformes; family Dasyatidae; genus Hemitrygon; species Hemitrygon akajei. Next base: position 51,901,471 of record NC_133152.1, read on the forward strand.
ATGACTTAAAAGTACAGGCAGTCCCCAGGCTATGAATGAGTTCCATTGTTGAGTCAGTCTTTAAGTCGGCTTTGAAATCAGAACAGGTACATCCGGTATTATTTAGCATCAGTTTTCTTAGTACCGGTATAGAGTATATATTTTACCTTTCTATGCATATAAAACACTTAAACATACGTATTTCAATAATTTAACCACTGTGTTGCTTAGTAATAATTGTAGCTTTCATCGGGGCAGGGCCTTTCACATGCTCCATTAAAATTACTCCGATTGTTGACCAACTGTAGCCTAACGCTTTTCCAATGACTGATGGCGTATCACCTCTTTCCGATCGCTTTATTACTTTCATCTTATTTTCAATCGCGATAATGATTATTTTCGTGAACAGAAACACTGCGGATTCAGAGCTGCACCGCCGGGTCCTAATGTTCACTGCACGGAGAAATGTGAAATAAAGTCCGGGGTTCTGCTGGGTCCTAAAAACCACCACACTAATCCATGTTAAATGATGGACTTGAGCATCTGCAAATTTTGGTATCCGCAGGGGATCCTGGAACCAATCCCCCACAGATAAGGAGGGCTGACTGTATTTGTAATCCACGCTGTAATGTAGAGAAAAGGTAAATACGAAGTATTCCACAGGTTCCACGTCCGCAGCAGCCTGTGACTGACGTCACAGTCCCACCTCACTCAGCTACTCTTAAAGTAACACTCACAGTACAACCGCAGGCTCGTAACAACCTGTATTCCGTCCCTGATTGGTTAGTCCTCATCCAATCAGTTTTCTGCTGTCCCACCCTGCTTACAATCAAATTCCAGTTCTTACTTTGAGGGAGACATTTGTCTTTGCTGAAATTCTTTTCCTCCAGCTTTACCTCAATGGCTTCTCTCACCAAATCATCCCAAAAGCCATTGGCATGGCAGAGTAGTTTTGTGTATAACTCAATCTTATAGTGAATATAATGATCTGCTACCGCCAATTTCTCCAGATAACCCAAATGGATCCACCTTCTATGCTCGTTGATGTGGGTTTCCACCATGTGTCCCGTCTGACCAATATACGATGCTCCATATTCACAAGGAATCCTGTAAACGGCAATTGTCCTGAGTCCCAGATCATCTTTGATGTGCATAAACTGTGATTTGAGCTTCCCTGGGGGTTTTTGGGTGGTATTAAACCGGTATTTCTTCAGGACCCTGACAGTTATTAGCTTTAGTTGTCACATGCACCAGGAAACATCAAAACCATCTCCTTCCTTTTTACATGTCCATCGAAATTCTTCCCGACACTCACTTAAAATAAATGTTCTTGGTTCAGGTGAGTGCTCAGACATTTGCGACTGGTGAAGCTAATTATTTATAATTCCAAGTTTGGTGCACAATGGATTGTGTCTATTATGTGAAGTCAGGATTTTTCACAGAGAATGAAACATTTGAGCCCTCTTGGAGGTTGGATTGGAATTATAGTCCATTTCAGGTTATTTCTGGTAATCTGCAAATAAATGTCATATGTCAGATACTGCGAATATTCTGAAAAAGTAATGTCAAACCATGCATTCATATCTGAAGCTTTAAATAAACATAATGTCCAAAATAAAACAAAATGCAGATGCTGAAACAAAAGCACAAATTGCGAGAAACACTTGGCAGATAGCAGCATCCATGGATACAAGGTTAACATGTTGGTAACACATGAGATTCTGCAGATGCTGGAAATCCAGAGAAACTCACACAAAATACTAGAGGATTTCACCAGGTCAGGGAGCATCTATGTAAATGAATAAACTGTCAACATCTTGAGTGGAGATTGTATCCTGGGTTTATTCATTTCCATATATGCTGTCGGACCTGCTGAGTTCCTCCAGCATTTTGAGTGTATTAACATGTTGATGAAGTGTTAACAGTTTCTCATTAACACATTAACTGTCTCTCTTTACACAGATATTGTTCACCAGCAGTTTTCTCCAACATTTTCTGTTTTATTAGTCTAGTGAAGGCCAATTACATTCACCAATGTTGACTCTGATGGACTTCAATCTGCACAGCTTTGGACAATCCTTTCTCCGGTTGTTCCATGAATTTTGTGCATCTTGATAATATTGAGCTGATGCATAACATACACATTACAATGTTCCCAATAAGGAGGACAGATTCTAAGGAAGAGCTAATTGGAATATGACTGGCCAACAATGTTCAGGAGAATATTAAGTTGGAGGAAGAAACACAGAAGGAAGCAAAAATTATAGGTAGACCTGAAGATTGGGATAAATGCAGAATCCAGCAAAGAAACTGTGTGGTGATTTCTTTTGAACTTATAGTCCTTTAACAATCTTTGGACTATTTTTACTGTGCCCATGGTCTTTTTTTTTTATCAATTATGCTATTGTTTGCACTGTTGTAACTAAATGTTGTAACTATGTGGTTTTGTGCAGGTCTTGTAGCTTTAGTTTTTGGTCTTGTTTGTCTGGTGGATTTGGAGCTCCTTTCCGGGGAACGCGCTAAAACGGTAGTGCGATATTAGTACGCAGCAGTCTCTCCAGACTCTGGACTGGGGATTGCCAAACGTTATGTGGATTTTCTGGTGTGGTCTGTTTTGTCATATGCTTTTGTGACATCATTCTGGAGGAACGTTGTCTCATTTTTTAACTGCATTGCATTTGTGGTTTCTAAATGACAATAAACTGAATCTGAATGATGACATTGGCAATAAAAAATAAACTGAGGGCAAATTATTGAGGAATATATTTCATATTCCTCAAAGGTATATCGCAAAGGTATACAAAAGAAAGACAGTGGTTCAAGTGAACAGACAGTAGTTAGAAAATGAGACCCAAAAAAACAATGATGGGCAGTGAAGAAACAGCAAAGGAATTAAACAGATTTTACATGATGAAACTATTGAGCACACAGACAAGACCCTGATGGCCTGTATCCTCGGTCCGAAAAGCTGTGGCTATTGTATAGTGGATGCGCTGTTTATAGATCTCCCACAAATCCTTAAGTTCTGAAGAACCAAAGGACTGTCAACAGAAAGGGAGACAAATTGGTTTTGCAAATAATGGTCAAAATTACTTAATTAAAGATGAAATAGCAGCACAGTAGAAACATCACAATTTAAACAAGCAAATTCAACAACCTCCTTGGCACCCTCTCTAAAGCTTCCACACCTTCCCTAGAATGAGACAATCAGAACTGAACACAATACTTCAAGTGTGTTTGAACCAGTTTTAGAGAGCTGCAACATTATCTTGTGGCTCTTGAACTCAATCTCCCTACCACAGAAAGCCAGCTTACCACAGGACTTCTTAATCAACCTATCAACTTGAGCTACAACTTTGAGGGATCTATGGATCTGGACCCCAAGATCCCTCTGTTCCTCCACACTGCTAAGAACCCTGTCAATAACCTTGTACTGTGTCTTCAAGTAGCCTCTGACAGTCCAACCCATTGTGAGAGTTGGAAATGGGTAAGGCTGGCCAACAGGGTGAAGCTACCTATACAGTGAATACAATAGATTACAGAAACATTGATGAATTCCAAGGGAGGGTTTTCACGGTCTACGCTCTACTGGGAACTAACGGCCCAATAAGAAGAAGGAATGCCTTCAAGTTCAATCTTCCAAAATGTATCATTTCATACTTCCCTTGATTGAACTTCATCTGGCACTGCTCCACCCAACTTCACATCCCTTTATAACCTACATCAACCTTTGACACCATCCAGAACACCTCCAGCCTTCATGTCATCTGCAAGCTTACTAATTCACTTCTCCTCTTTCTTACCCAAGACATTTATAAAAACACAAATTGTAGGGAATCTCTGCACAACAATGCTGGTCACCAACCACTGGGCAGAATACATTCCATCTACTACAACTCTCTGCCTTCTGTGGACATGCCAATTCTGAATCCATGCAGCCAAGTTTCCATGAATCCCATGTCTCATGGCTATCTGGATGAGCCTAACATGGAGAATCTTGTCTAAAGCATTACTAAAAGTCCACAACAGTGCTCTACCTTCATCAATTTGTTTTGTCACTTCCTCAAAATCTCAATCAGGCTTGTGTGGCATGAGCTGGCCCTCAGAAAGCCACGCTGACAATCCCTAATAAGTCTATTTGTTTCCAAATGCTCTTAAGTCCTGTCCTCAAGAACCCTCTCCAAAAGAGCGTCCACCACTGACGTAAGAATTCATCATGGAAATTGAAAAATTCTCAACCAGAGACGGGTGGAGCAAAATCATAAGGTAAGTTGTAGTTGGAATTTGCAGGAGGCATTTCACAAGGCGTTATGGTTTAGTCATAAGTCCTGTGACCTTAGGAGTCCCAAAAAAGGTTCATAACATTTTAAGTAAAGTTTGGATATTAAACACACAGTGCATATTTTCCTCGTATGAACATATACAATCATTGCAACACACCAATACTGTATCGCTGTATCAGTGGGAGCCCTGGGCTTGTTTCCCTGCAACAAGACGGTCCCATTGAAGGAAGATGGGAGACAGCAATATGTTCCTTATGTCCAGTCTATTCTGCAATTTAGTTTTCGTTGTTCTCAGCACTTGCTTCTGTCCTGCTTACTCACGTTTTCTCCGCTCAAAAAAACTCAACGGGTTTGTCTCTAAGTGCAGGGTGCTTGGACTCAAGGTACCAAAGTAGATTTGAGGGCTTCAATGCCTCATCAGACAGCCTCCAGGCCCGACCTCCAGATTCCCGCCCGCCTGCTACCAGATGCCCTGGCCAGGTGCGGCTGGTCGTGGGTGGGGTGAGAGGACAAGGTAAGGGTCGGATGTCCCCGTGCCGGGGCCGTGGTGGTCGCAGTCTGGAGAGAGTGACCGAGCGAGTGAGAGTGCGACAGGGCACACGCCCCCACCCCCCCCCCCTTATAGGTAGGTAACATCTATCAGCTGACAAAAGTTTGGCTCGAGGGATGACTTACAGTAGATCGCAGTCAGGTAGCTGCTCTGCTACTTACGAAACCCTGAGCCCGAATTAGGTTGTCTGCGAATATTTTAGCACCGGGTTCCCCACGAACATCCAGTGTGCTAAACAGGTTTAGAGGCGGCGCCCATCTGTCCGCATCCCAGGCCAGTAACAACAGAACTTCTCGCCGGCTGCGCGAGGTAGCCAGTTACCCGAGGCCAACCAGTGATCCCTGGCACTGGGGTATCACTGCGTTTAGGTGACTGATGACCACGTGTGTGTTCCAGTTCAACAGTGGGCGTGTCAGGGAATGAGGAAAGGTGCAGCTGACTCATCGTTTCATATCGCCAAATCATATTGTTTCCTCGCGGCCCAGTGGTTGGGGACCACCGATCTATGGAACTCTATGGAGGCAGAGTTCTTGGCTATTTTTAAGATTGAGTGAGAGTGCAGTCTGACCAATGCCTTATAAATTCTCAGCATCACGTCCTTGCTCTTGCATTCTAGTCCTCTCAAAACCGCATTGCTTTTGGGATGAATTGATGAATTATTTAGCTTTCAACAAGGAGAGAACCTGACATAGAGAAAAGGTTTGAGCTGACTAATGTTCTAAACTGAGCATCTCCTTCTCCAGTAGACCGGTTGGTCAAAAGTTACCTGCCTGTATGTGAAAATTTCAGTTAAGATTAGTTGTGTGAAATATATGAGAGGTTGCTTGAATGTACTCACTTCTCCCACTTTACTCTGCCCTTTCCTGGTCTCTGAGACGTTCCGTGACCTTCTCATCTCCATTGTGATACTGCAGAGGTAAACAAGTTATTATAATCACTAGTTTAGAAAATCAAATTTTGTAAGTGGTATTTGTTTTGTCACTCTGTCTATGAGAATGAATGTAACATGATATTTCCCTTATGATGTCCTACACCGACTCTCGTCATTATCATAAATGGCACAAGGACTCTGTGGTTCCCAACATGGGCAGAACTCTCATCATTTCACCTTCAGTTAACTACAGGCCCATTAGCTGGTACCATCTCTGCCTTCCTCCGTCAGCTGAACTATGAAAAATGTTCCTTCATGGATATCATCGTTAAATCAGCTTCAATTACTGTGATATTTATTATTGCTCCATTAGTAGAGACAAACCATCCTGAAGCAACTGACAGTCAAAACAAATTTCATGATCTTCTCAAATCACCTTCCATGTCACTCTCCATCTTCACATTAGACTCCCAATGTTGTCCCATATTCCACATTCTCATCATGTTTATCTGGGATTTCACCAGCCCAAAATAGAAATATCTATCAATCAATATCACCAGTGACAGCTTACCTGAAAGCATCCTGTCTTATCATCCCTACTCTTCCTCATCAGCCCTGGTTCTGCCAACCACACTGTGCAGCACTGACTCCCCAACATTACACCACGTTATTACTCCTCCCCTCCACAACAGACACATCACATCATCTCAACTAGTTTCTATAACACCATAGGACACAGGCACAGAATTTCCTATATCCATCAAGCCTTTGATCTTGGCTATTTATTTTCCCTCTCAACCCCATTCTCCTGCCTTCTCTCTATAACATTTGACGTCCTTACTAATCAAGAACCTATCAACCTTCATTTTAAATATCCCCAATGACTTGCCTCTACAGATTACCGTCTGGCTAAAGAAATTTCTCCTCATCTCTGTTAAAGGGATGTCCCACTGTTCTGAGGCTATGCCCTCTGGTCTTAGACTCCCCAATTACAGTATAGGAAATATCCTCTCCACATCCACTATATCTGGGCCTTTCAATATTCAGTAGGCTTCAATGAGATCTCCCCTCATTCTTCTAAACCCCAATAAGCACAGGACCAGAGTCATCAAATTAGCCTCACATTTTAACCCTTACATTCCTGGATGTTTTCTGAGATTTGGGGACCAAAACTACTTACAATCATCCAATGAGATGGAAAATAAGTCAACCATGGTGAATGCTGAAACAGACTCAATGAGCTGAAAGGCCTAATTCTTCCCTTTGTCTCAAGGACTTATTAGTAACCTCAGTACTTAAACACTTAACGCTTCAGATGCCATCAGCTGATATTACCGTTAAACATGCTTTGCAACTGGTGAAATTATGCATTGTTTCAAGATAAAAATAATGTGCATGGAAAACATAACAGGACATTAGTTGAATTAAATTGCAGTCTGTTTACATTATGATGTCAATTTTAATTCTGCAGTCATTACAATTTAATACATGTGCCTTTTAAATATTGGAGAGATATTATGTACTTACCCTGGTGTCTCCATTGTTCCGGTTACCTATCAAAAACAAAAACACAAGAAGTACTGTGAAATTATTTCTACTAGCGATGAGACAGCCAACAGAGGAGAGGATAACACCCTGACACAATGGTGCCAAGATAACAACCTGTCCCTCAATGTCCAAAGAACAAAATAGCTGATTGTGGATTACAGGAGGAACGGAAACAGGCTCGCCCTGATCAACATCAATGGGACTATAGTTGAGAGAGTGAGTAGTTTCAAGCTCCTCGGGATACACATCACTGAAGATCTCACCTGGACTGTACACACTGCTGTGTGGCAAAAAAAAAGCACAATAGCGTCTCTTTCATCTCAGATGAACGAAGAAGTTCGGCATGGGTAACCAAATCCTCAAGACCTCCTACAGGGGCACCATTGAGAGTATCCTGACTGGCTGTATCACCACCAGGTACGGGAACTGCACCAACCTCGATCGCTGGGCACTGCAGAGAGTGGTACGGACAGCCCAGCGCATCTATGGGTGCAAACTTCCCTCCACTGAGGACATTTACAGCAGCAGGTACGTAAAGAAGGCTGGGAATCTCATTGGGGACACCAGTCACCCCAACCATAGACCGTTTCAGCTGCTTCCGTCTGACAAACACTACTGCAGCATTAAAGCCAGGGCCAACAGGTTACGGGACAGCTTCATTCTACCAGCCATTAGACTTATAAATTCATGTCTGTACATTGCAACAGTCATTACGCAATGATTTTTACTCCCTCATATTGTGGGACGGATATAAGATTTAAGTAAATTCAAATTGATTTATCATATTTCTACTTTGTTTTGCCATATTTTTTAAAAGAAATTAATGGGAGTTTAAGTCGCAAATCATATTCTAGTGTCAATCTACAAGAATGGTGTGTGGGAGGTTGTTTTACCAAAGTGACCTCACCAACGGTTGCCATCACAACGGTTATGTTTGGCTCATATCAGTTTGATGGATGATTCTACCACTGCCCAATGGGACCCATTTAAAAATGGACAGCTGTGTTCTGATCACATTACTACTGTGATATACAAAATATTTGTGAGGTTTCCACAGTCTGCAATGTTTGAAGTCTGAACGCAGAACCAGAGTAGCAGGGCCCAACAGGCCTAAACAGCCAGTGCTGTTAAGATTGATGGGTGTTCACCTTCATGGACTCTCTCCATATTCTTCTTGGTATGGGGCTTGTGCACAACATTTCCATCTCATCCTACTCCTTTTCTCCATATGCATCAAAATTAAAGGCTGATGAATCAGAGCAGGAATGCTATCCCAATGAATGTACTGGGAATGATATTCTGAAGAACTTAATAGGAGTGTTGACAAAAATACTGGCAAATTAAGACAGTGAGTTCAAAGTAAATTTATTATCATAGTACATCTATACTAACCTGAGATTCATTTTCTTGCAGTCATTCACAGTGGAACAAAGAAATACAATAGAATCAGTGACAAACTATGGCACTGATATTTGTAATAATAAATCACATATATCAGCAGGATCACAGAGGTAAATCTGTTGGAGAACGTCAAAGAAAGAAAGATTCCAGGAGGAAATTCCAGAGATTAGAGGACCGGTGGATGCTAAGTTCAGAGATGATCAGGAATTTTGAGATTGCAAGATTGTATAAGGTTGAAGGGAAGGAATAGCAGTTGTCCAAGGCCAGGGAAGGACTTGGAAAATGAATACTGTACTAATATTTAAAAGCTGAAGAGCACTTGTAGCAGGAGCTACTGGTAATCAGCAAGTAGGGCGGTGGAACAGACAGTTGTTTAAGTAGCAGAGAGGTGACTGAGGATTTCAGCAGAGGATGGGTTTGTAGATAGCTTGGAGATAGCGTCGGGATTTAGAGGTTCAGTAGGGATGAGGGAGAATGAAGAGTCAGGGGTATGAGCCAGTTTTCCGAGTTTAGGTTGGAACGCTCTATGGTCAAAAGTCAGTGATCCAGAGGTTGGGTCAGATCAGGTTCGACAGGTACTAATACCCAAGTTGCTAGATTTCAAGTTGGAAGCATGTATGGGCAGGGAGTTATGAGGGCTAGTGAACCCTTCACCATTCTCCTCCCCACCTCCACCTCCGAACCTCTGTGATCAAAAGTCAACAATCACGGAAATTGGGTCCGTTGAGGCCCAAAGGTCAAACTTGTGATTATCAAGTCCTGGGGTTGATATCAAGAGGTCAGTGGTCTGGAGGCTGAAGCTGAAGATCAAAGTCCAGAGGTCAGCAAGCAGACAGTGAGTCCTGGCCAGAGACTGAAGGTTGAGGCCTGATGTCTGCAAGTCTGGGAGTTTGAGCCAGAGTTTGGAGATTGGGAGTCTGATATCTGTGTGTTTGAGAGACCAGAGCCAAACCAAGATCTGGAGGCCAGCAGCTGACCTGTCCCGGGGTTGGAGGCCTGTTTGTATTACGAGTGGGAGGCTGGGAAAGCGGCTTGTTTGGCTGTTGTTGTCTTATTTTGTTCGGTAGTTGTTTCTGCTTGTGTTGCTCTGTAGAGTGTGTTATGATGCTGTTGTGCTGATCGTGGTGGGCAAGCTGTGCTGGCCTTGGAATGTGTCTGACACTTGCAGGCTGCCCCCAGCACACCCTTGGGTGTGTCAGTTGTTAACGCAAACATGTATTTCATTGTATGTTTCAATGTACACGTGATAAATAGAGAAGTAAATCGGAATCAGAATCTGAAAAGAAAACAAGAGCTATGTAGAAGGGAAGAGTTAGATTGATCATAGAGTAGGTTAAAATGTCGACACATCATGGGCCGAAGGGCCTGTACTGTGCTGTAATATTCTATGTTCTATGCACACAGTAATTCATTCACATACCTGTTTCACATTTGTGATTCTTCCGCAAAACATATGCCACGATACCACCAAGAATTACAAGCAAAATAACGACCACAACGGAAACAACAACTTTCCAGTTGAACGCGGACACTTTTTCACATTTCACGTCAGCTTCAGCGCTCCCTGGTTCAACCTGTTTCAATTTGGCCATTTCACATCTGGGGAAGACATAAAAAAACATGTATCCATACAAGCACCTGCAATAGTTGCTCTAAGTTTAATTACAATAAATGTTACGATTATCTGTTATTGAAATCCCAGTCAATCAGAAAAAATTTCAACAGCCAATGATCTACAGTAGTGGTCACGAATCCATCGATCGCGATCGACTAGTCAATCTTTGAGACTTTCCCAGTAGATCCCGAGAAAAAAATGAAAAATAAATACATAAATACTGTTGACAGATTGTTTCCGGGTTGCGGGGGTTTAGTTCAATTTTTTCTGCCCAGTGCGTATGCGTGTAGCTCCCCCCCCCTCCCCCCAGCACTACACTGTGTAATTCAGTGATCCCCAACCGCTGGGCCGGGAGGAAACAATATGAGTCAGCTGCAGCTTTCCTCATTCCCTGTCAGCCCACTGTTGAACTTGACCGCACGGGGATCACTGGTTGGCCTCGGGCGGCCGGCGGGAAGTGCCGTCGCTACTGGCCTGGAGCACTGCCTCTAAACCTGTTTAGCACACTGAATGTTCCTGGGGAACCCAGTGCTAAAATATTTGCAGACAGCCTCATTCGGGCTCAGCGTTTCGTAAGTAGCAAAGCAGCTACCTCGCTGTGATCTACTGAAACAAACTTTTGTCAGCCGATAGATACTATGAATCTGCACATGCACATGAATCTGCAGATGTTGAAAATATTCAGCAAAATGCTGCAGGAACTCAGTGGGTCAGGCAGGGAATAAACAGTTGATATTTTGGGCCCAGACCCTTCATCCAGACTGCAAATGAAGTGTGCAGAAGCCAAAAGAAGAAGGTCGGGGAGGGCAGGAGTACATGTTAGCAAATGATAGTTGAGATCAGGCGAGGAGGAAGGTGGTTCCCTACGCTTTCACTTTCTTCAATGATCCACTGTCCTCTTCTATTAGATTCCTTCTCCTTCAGCCCTTTACTTCTTCCACCTATCATCCCCCAGCTTCTTACATCATACTCTCCCCTCCCACCTTTGTATTCTGACTTCTGCCCCATTCCTTTCTAGTCCAGATGAAGGATCTCATTCCCAAAATATTGACTGTTTATTCCCCTTCATAGATGCTGCTTGATCTGCTGAGTTCCTCCCACATTTTGTGTGTTGCTCAACAATTCAACACATTTTTTTTGCTGTAGATTATGTTTGTAAAAATATACTTAAGGATTTTTTGTAATTCAGTTTACAAAGTTATACGTTAACTATGATTATACTTGAGTTATGCAGAGAATGTACGATTTACATATGTTTTCATTTTTAGATTTTTTTTATTAGAAATACCTAAAGTGGAAATGCATCACCTGAACTGAAACATACGTACACTCAGTGGCTACTTTATTAGGTACACCTTCATATAAATACAACTGCAAAGAAAGCATGACAGAGCCTCTTCTTCCTCAGGAGTCTGCAGAGTTTCAGCGTGTCATCAAAAACCTTGGTAAACTTCTGCAGATGTGTGGTGGAGAGTGTGCTGAACGGCTGAATTCCAGCCTGGTATGGGAATACCAGTGTCGTTGAGTGGAAAATCCTACGAAAGGTAGAGGACTCGGTCCAGTACATCACGAGTAAAACCCTCCCAACAATTCAGCACATCCACATGAAACGTTGTCATAGAAAAGCAGCATCCACCATCAAAGATCCTCACCATCCAGGCAGAAAGTATAAGAGCCTCAGGGCTCACACCACAATGTTCAACAACAGTTACCACCCCTCAACCATCAGGCTCTTGGACAGAAGAGGATAGTTACACTCAGTTAAGGACTCTTTTATCTTGTTACGTCATGCTCATTATTTATTGGTATTTATTTATATCTACAGTGGCAGATTACAGTTCCTGATGTTCACAGTTAGTTACAGTTACAGTCTGTAGATTTGCTCAGTATGCCCACAAAAGAATTTCGGGGTTGTATGTGGTGACATATATGTACTCTTACAATAAATTTTACTTTGAACTTTGAACTGCATCAGTACACCTGCTCGTTAATTCAAATATCTAATCAGACAATCGTGTGGCAGCAACTGAATGCCTAAAAGCATGCAGACAAGGTCAAGAGGTTCAGTTGCCGTTCAGACCAAACCTCAGAATGGGGAAGAATGATGAAGAAATGTCACCCAAGTGACTTTCACCATGGAGTGATTGTTGGTATCAGGCGGGGTGATTTGAACATCTCGGAAACTGTCAATCTCTTGGGATTTTTAGGCAAATCAGTCTCTAGAGTTCACAGGGAATAGTGTGAAAAACAAAAAAAAATCACCTGAGTGGCAGTTCTGTGGGCAAAAAACATCTTGTGAGAGAGATCAGAGGAGAAAGGCCAGACTGGTTCACGCTGACAGAAACTCAATTAACCATGTTTTACTACAGTGATGTGCAGGGGAGCATCGCTGAATACACAACACATCCAACCTTGAAGTAGATCGGGTAGAGCCGCAGAAAACCATGACCATACTCTCAGTGGTGTCGTCATTAGGCAAAGAGGTACTGGAATAAAGTGGCCACTGAGTGTCTATGACAAGTACAATGTAAAATTTACTTGTAACAGCATCACAGACACGGAGCATCAGAGACACCACATTTACAATAAAAAACATCAATTAAGCACATTCCACACAGGGTTTACTGGAATGAACACAATTAGTACAAAGACAGATCAGCATTGTTTCTGTACTGTGGTTACATAAGGATGAAGAAAAGTACTTCTCATCTTTTGCAGACCTGTAAGGAACTCCACACTCTCCAAATTAAATGAGTCTGCTAATTTTTTTCATCTGGGAGTTGCTGCCTAAGTGCAAAAGCTCCCAGTTATTCCTGAAATGAGAGACTTTCATTTGGGGTACAGAAAGGAAGATCCAGAGAATGAGACAATTCACTGAAAGATCTCCCACCCAGGACAAGGCAAAAGGACGGAAATACTTTCCAAATGTACATCAATGGGCCAGGCAGTTTCTTTAATTCCCTCTAATTAAAGAAGTGAGAAACATAGAAGAGTGTTTTGAACCAGGTTCTATCTTGTTAACAGTACATTAGTGCAAATGATTAATTGTTTCTGAAAGGCAGATTGTGAAAGATTCAAGATTGAGGTTGGGGCAACTTGGGATCAATTCCTGAGCTGACAGTTAGGAGTTTGTACGATCTTCTCGTGACTGCGGAGGTTTCCTCCGAGTGCTCTGGTTTCTTCCCACAGTCCAAAGATGTATCGGTTGGTAGGTTCATTGGTCATTACAAGTTGTCCCGTGATTAGGCTGGGATTAAATAGGAAACTGTTGGGCAGCGCAGCTCAAAGGGCCAGAAGGGTCTACTCCACGCTGTACTTCAGTAAATAAATAAAAATGGCTTGTCATTCTTTAGTGCACAAATGTGAAGGAGGTCTTTTTTTCTGCAGTCCTGCTGAAGGGTCTCGGCCTGAAACATCGCATATACTCTTTTCTATAGATGCTACCTGGCCTGCTGAGTTTCTCCAGCATTTTGTGCGTTGCTTAGAGTTCCAGCATCTGCAGATTTTCTCGTTTGTGAAAGGAGAACAAAATGATTGTTACTCCAGATTCGAAGTAGCTTGAAAAAAAAACAACAGGCATAAATTCTGCCTCAATGCCTTATGGTCATGTGGTAGGTTTTGGGGAGAATTGGGTTGCAAGGGATAATAAATCAGCCATGACTGACTGGAAGAGCAGACTTGATAGACCGATTTATCTAATTCTCCTCTTACGTCTTATGTTCTTAAAGAACATAATAAAGAAATAAAAACACAATAAATATAAAAGCAATCCTACAAAACACACAGACTGATTATGTGTACATAAAGTGATGCTGGGTGACGTGTATGTAGTCGTGTGGGGAGTGGTGGGTTGGGTTAATGTGGGGAGGTGTTCATCAGACTGACAGCTTGGGGGAAATAACTGTTCGTGAGTCTAGTGGTCCTGGCATGGTCGCTGTGTCGCCTCTTCCCTGGTGGGTTAGGGCAAAAAGAAAGGAGGTATTGAGAAAAATCAACAAGAGGTGGTACTTTCTGGACATGGACACCGTGGAGTTTAAAGTACTTACACTGTCCATTTCTTACACTCTTCAGTTGTTGAAGCTTCACTTGAAAATGTTCCGTCAGGACATTTCTCACACACTGTATCTTTGAAAGGTGTTCCTAAAACACACAATTAATGTTATTGTGGGTAACTTATAAAGCTGTAATACCAGTGTCAGAGAGATCTTGTTACTTCTTTCCACATTCCTCTTCAAATAGTTAAATAAATGTGCAATTCCACTTTCAACTGTTATGAAGTTGTCACCTGCAGCATGTTGAAAATATCAAAGAATCCACTTCACTCAGTAGTTCTCAGTGTTTAAGAACAGAATTTTTGAACCCGTTTTAACATCCACAAATACCGTCAGTCAATTACTAGGGTCTACAAATATACCCATGCTTTTCGGTCACACCACTGTACAAATAACACTCCCAACTCCGAGCAGCACAGGAGAGGAATAAATTATTGTGTATTCCTTTCCTCATGGTGGATTAGCGTGTGGGCCTCTGTCAGCTGAAGAATTTGCTCAGACTTAGGAATAGCAGCATGAGAAGAGGCCAGATAAAGCACTACCAAAATACTAATGATATCAGAGATGAGGAGGAATTTATTTAGCCAGAGGGTGGTAAATCCATGGAATTCATTGTCACAGATGACTCTGGAGGCCAAGTCATTGGGTATATTTAATAGGTCTTTGTTTAGTAAGGGCATTGAAAGCTACAGGGAGAAGGCAGGAGAATGGGATAATAAATCAACCATGATGGAATAGTGGAGCAGACCCGCTCGGCCAAATGGCCTAATTCTGCTCTTACCTTTTATGTCTTATGGTCTTACATCAAGCTGTTTAACAAAGAACTGGAGTAGAACCTTAGACTTTCTGTGGTCAGGAGCACGCAGTCATGCAATAAGATGGGCAATAGAGGCTGAAGGTTGGTTCCCTAAGGTTGTTATAGCCAGGGGTGGTAATGGGGACAAACTCCCACTACCTATTAAATGCTCCCAATGCTGTGTGAACCAAAAAGCCTCTGAAAACCAAGTCTAGCTCCTGGCCTTCACTTGTGATTTAGTTACTAAAACTAGCAGAACTGTTTCTACTAACAGAAGGTGCAAAGGCGGGTTATAGGCAATTTAAATCCAGTCGCTTAGAGCAGATGGGGCTAGTCAGCCGAGACTGGCAGCTCATCTAGGAGAAGGAAAACTCTGATCTCAAGCTTCCACTGCTTTGTGACCATACCCAGTCATGGGGGAAGGCCTCGGGAGTAAATCCAGAGCTGGAGCACTTAGGGCAGACCAACATTAAGTTCAATGCAGACTGGCAACTCCTGTGATGCTGCTGGTACCAAACTGTATCAGTCTCTGCCGTTCCTTTAGATTCATCAGATGCATGGAGATGGGGAGCTTGCTACATGGACAACAGCTTGCTCTCCATGTTGTACTGCCCAGGCTTGTATACCTAGACAGCTAGGACACAATATCCATGGTCAACTCTGATCGACTGAGGCCTCAGGCTCGGTGGCTAAAACTCAAGACTGGCCAATAGTGGGTAAAATGGGAAGTGGGATGAATTAGCTTCTTAAAATACAAATCCAAAGACCATTCCAGTTACACTCAAAGAACTAACAGCAAGCTGCCGTTGCCAGTAGGGAGCCTCAGGCAGCCATCCTCAGAGCAAACTCCAGTTGGTGCCAGTGATTTCAATTTCCCCTGTCCTGCCCAGGGCACATCACTTAGTAACGGCACTCCATCAACCTACCTTTCTTTTTAACTCCTTCACCAGGTGAGCATGCTGTGTGCTTTCTGGCCATCTGACAGCTGTCAATGCAATAATACCCCTCCCTGGGCTTACATATCGTATTGTGAGTGTAAGTACAATTCTGTTTAACTTGAAGTCCCAACTCTGTAAATACAAAAACATTTATGAGATCCACGATGAATTAAAGTATACTGCTTTCTGTCTGAAGTTAGACAGAAGACTAAATCAGGATTTGGCTGCTAAATCCCTTGTGTCTGTGCCACCATTCAAAAAGATCTTGTAGCTCAAAACCTCTCTCTTGTAATTAGCTCATATCGCTGAAAATCTAAAAATATATCACACTTGGTCTTAAACACGCACAGCTGGTGAGCCTCTCAAAGTAGCTGTGCTCTTACTCTGAGACTGTGACCCCATGTTCCTGATAATCCCAGCCAGGGAAAATATTATTCCTGTTAATCCCACTAAGAATTTTTAAAGTGTTGTGTGATCATCTCTCATGCTTCTTCTAAACTCCAGAACAAGGTTTCCCAACCAAGCATCCATGGGCCCCTCAGTTAATAATAGGGGTCCATGGCATAAAAAAGGTTGGGTTGTAGAGTCTACAATAATATGATCCAGTTAATCTTTCCTTATGAGACAATTCCTTATCCCAGGAATTCTTCTTGTCCTCCTCTATCAAAAATATGTCCATCTTTAGGCCAAGACACCAGACGTGTACACAACATCCAGGTACAATCCCACTAGAGCTCTGCAAGCACACCATTCTGCCATTATCAATCAAAGTGGATAAAGAACTTAATATTCCATCTACCATATGTCACCCATTCACTTATCCTGTCCATATTCTCCCATGAACTCACACTGCAACCTGCTTTGTATCAGTAGCAAACTTAACAAATCACTCAAAAAGCAAAAATTGCAGATGTTGGAAAATTGAAATAGGAATTGCTATAAATATTAAGCAGCTGCATAACAACAAATTTCAAGATGTATGCCAGTGATAATAAACCTGATTCTGATCCTCAGAATGAGCTGATCTGTTGCGTGAGAGTCAATCCCGTCCTATTACTCCTTCCTGTTACCATTTCCTTTTAACAGGTTATAACATTTCCTGATTGACTCATTCTGTGCTACCTGGTCTCTGTGACAACCAGTGCACCCACTACATCTATAGACAACTCTTTAAAACAGTAATGTGGAATGTAGGTCATCAGATCCTAATGATTTGTTGGTTATCAGTGTCATTAATTTCTCCACTGCTATGTTTCATTAATCTATTTCAGCTCCCTATTCACCCCAGACGAACATTCATCACTATTACTGGGAGTTTTCTGTGTTTTCCTCTCTGAAAGCAGGTACAGAATATCAATTTCTCTAACACTTCCATATTCACCAATATATCGTGTCTCAAGGATCACAAAGATTGACGTTATTCACCATCTATATTTACACTGCTGTGGTGTGTTGGGTCAACATGTAAGAAAAAGGCATGCACATGAATCAGATTATCATTTGCCATTTTATGTTATTTTCTGCTTCTGACTGTATTGGTCTAGTATTCTGCTTGCCTTTTTCTTGTCAATTTCTCAATCATTCTCCGTTAAATCTGATAAGAGAATCTAATCCTCACCTTCACAGCTTTCAGGCAACAGTATAAGTCCATTCCTTACACATTATAATCAATTTAAATGGCTGACATAAAAATGGGGGAATTGTGGATGGTGAAGTAGGTTGTTAAAGGATACAATAAGATATAGATCAGCTGGAAAAAAATGGCAGATGGAGTTTAATCCAAGCAATTCTCAGGCGTTGCACTTTGGGAGGTCAGAATCATATTTGTAACATTGACATGTCTTGAAATATGTTGTCTTGTGGCAATAGTACAGTACAATACATAAAAAATACTATAAATTACCATAAGAATATACAAAAACTAAATAAATAGTATATCAAGAGAACAAAACAGTGAGGTAGCATTCATGCATTCATCAACCATTCATAAATTTAATGGCCGAGGGGAAGAAGCTGTCCCTAAAATGTACGTCAATCGAAAGGGGGAAAGTATGCAGTAAAAGGCAGGATACTTAAGAGCAATTACCAATAGATGGATATTGAGGTGGAAGTCCACAGGTCCCCGAAAATGACCACGCAGGTAGATAGGATGGTGAAGAAGGCCATATGGCACGCTTGCCTTAATCAGTTAAGGCATCGAGCACAACAGTCATAAAGTCATGTTGTACACATAAAAAAACATTTGTGAAGCCATATTTGGAATATAGTGTGGAATTCTGAATCCCACATTACAGGCAGTATGTGGAAGATTTGGAGAAGGTCCAGAAGAGGTTCATCACAATGCTGCCTGGATTGGAGAATCATATCTACAGTGCCTATAAAAAGTATTCACCCCCCTTGGAAGTTTTCATGTTTTTACAACATTGAATCTCAGTGGATTTAATTTGGCTATTTTACACTGATCAACAGAAGAAGACGCTTTTGTGTCAAAGTGAAAACAGATCTCTACAAAGTGACCTAAATTAATTACAAATATAAAGCACAAAATAATTGCGTAAGTATTCACCCCGTTCAAGTCAGTATTTAGTGGATACTCCTTTGGCAGCAACTGCAGCCTTGAGTCTGTATGGATTGGTCTCTATCAGCTTTACATATCTGGACATTGCATTTTTCCCCATTCTTCTTTACAAAACTGCTCAAGCTCTGTCAGACTGCAGGAGGATTGTGAGTGAACAGCTTTTTTGAAGTACCAGCCACAAATTCTCAATTGGATTGTGGGCTGGACTCTGACTTGGCCACTCCAGGACATTAAATTTGTTCTTTTTACGCCTTTCCGGTGTAGCTTTGGCTTTATGTTTCAGGTCATTGTCTTGCTGAAAACAATTCTTCTCCTAAGTTGCAGTTCTCCTGCAGACTGCAGCAGCTTTTCCTACAGGATTTCCCTGTATTTTGCTGCATTCATTTTACCCTCTACTTTCACAAGCCTTCCAGGGCCTGCAGCAGTGAAGCATTCCCACTGCATGATGCAGCCACCACCATGCTTCACAGTAGGGGGGTTTGTTTTTGATGATGTGCGGTGTTAGGCTTACGCCAAACATAGCGTTTAGTCTGATGGCCAAAAAGCTCAATTTTGGTTTCATCAGAGCATAGAACCTTTTTCCAGCTGACTTCAAAGTCTCCCACGTCTTCTGGCAAACTCTAACCGAGATTTCATGTGAGCTTTTGTTTCCAACAATGGCTTTCTCTTTGCCACTCTCCCATAAAGCTGCGATTGGTGAAGAACCTGGGCAACAGCTGTTGAATGCGCAGTCTCTCGTATCTCAGCCACTGAAGCTTGTAACTCCTCCAAGGTTGTCACACATCTCTTGGTGGCCTCCCTCACTCGTCCCCTTCTTGTACAGTCACTCAGCTCTAGGCAGATTTACAGCTCTGCCATATTCTTTCCATTCCATAGATTGTCTTAACTGTACTCCAAGGGATATTAGGTGACTTGGAAATTTTCTTGCATCTATCTCCTGACTTATGCTTTTCAAGAACTTTTTTGCAAAGTTGCATGGAGTGTTCTTGTGTCTTCATGGTGTAGTTTTTGCCAGGATACTGACTCACCAACATCTGGACCTTCCAGATACAGGTGTGTTTTTACTACAATCAATTGAAACACTTTGACTGCACACAGGTCTCCATTTAACTAATTATGTGACTTCTAAAACCAATAGGTAGCACCAGTGATGATCTGGTGTGTCATATTAAATGGGGGTGAATACTTATGCAATCAATTATTTTGTGTTTTATATTTGTAATTAATTTAGATCACTTTGTAGAGATCTGTTTTCATTTTGACAGTAAAGAGTCTTTTTCTGTTGATCAGTGTCAAAAAAGCCACATTAAATCCACTGAGATTCAGTATTGAAAAATAATAAAAATATGAAAACTTCCCGGGGGGGGGGGGGGGGGGGTTGAATACTTTTTATAGGCACTGTTTAAGAAGAAGTTGGACAAACTTGGGATTGTTTTCCCTGGAATATTTAATACTCAGTGGAGATGTGATAGAGGTTTATAAAATTATGAGACACATAGATAGGGCATATAGTCTAAACCGGAGTGTCTGTACATAACAAAATGATAAGCAGTGGTAGTTGGGGATGTGGAGGGAAGGTGAGTGGGTAGAGGTGTTGATCAAACTTACTGCTTTTTGAGTCTGGTGGTCCTGGTGTGGATGCTATGTAGCCTCCTCCCTGATGGGAGTGGGACTAACAGTCCATGAGTAGGGTGGGTGGGATCCTTCATGTTACTGGCCCTTTTCTTGCATCTTTGTGTATTTATATCCTTGTTGGTGAACAGACTGGTGCCAGTGATGCATTGGGCAGTTTTGACTACCTGTTGTAAAGTCTTCCCATCCACGACAGTGCTGTTTCCATGCCATGCAGTGATGCAGTTTGTTACGATGCTCTCTACTGCGCATATAGGCAGTCCCCGAGTTACGAACATCCGACTTACGGAGAACTGACAACTCATACTTATGAACCGAGGAAGAAGAACACCGTCCGACATTTTAAGTCAGATCGCGACGCCGTCTGCCATTTTAAGTCATTGCCGTTGATACAGTGTTGAGTGTTTAACTTTGTATTTGGATTAAATTTTTCTTAGTAAGATTCACCCTGACCCCCCTCCCCTGTTCCGGTCGGCTGGTGGCGCAGTCAGATCAGCACCGGGCTAGAGAACGGAGGTTCCTCAGTTCGATTTAGTGACAGATCACTCCCTTGCCGGGTTGATGTTGATTCAGTGACTCCCGTACCATCCATGCCGGGTTGATGACGAGCTCGCAACTCGACCTCGTAAAAAAAACCACTGACACCACCAGTTTAAATTCCCACACGGAATATTGTGGAGGATCTAATACCCAAACCCAGCACAGACCCCACTTGTACCATTTAACCTGTCTCAGTGTGGTGCATATTAGGACCCGGGGAATTCAGTGTGGTGGTCCTAAGCCAGCGGACTTCGGGAGCTGGCGCAGGTCGGGACCTGCCGCCCGCAGTGTTTCTGCTCCATTGATGGAAAGTGATCGCGATTGTAAATAAAATGGAAATAATAGTGTTTGGAAAGAGGTGAAACGCCATGGGTCATTGGAAAAGCGTTAGGCTACAGTCGGTCAACGATTGGAACAATTTTAAAGGAAAATGGATAAAGTGAAAATAATGGAGCATGTGAAAGGTGCTGCCCCGATAAAAGCTACAATTATTACTAAGCAACGCAGTGGTTTAATTATTGGAATACATACGTTTCTTAAGTGTTTTATATGGATAGAAAGGTAAAATATATACTATATACTAAGACAAACGTTTGACTAACTGACGCTAAATAATACCGGATGTATTTGGTCCGACTTCCGTACAAATCCGACTTAAAGACGGACTCAGGAACGGAACTCGTACGTAACCCGGGGACTGCCTGTATATAGAATGATATGAGTATGACTGTGCAAAGTCCAGCTGTCTTCAGAGGATTTATAAGAGCAGAGTGGTAGATGTCGCCTACAAAGACTTTAATAAAGCTTTTGATCAGGTCCTGTATGGTAAGATGGTACAGAAGGCCAGAACATATAGGATTTGGGTGAAGAACCCAAACAGATATAAAACTGACTGGGGAATATTGTTTTCCAGATTAGAGGCCTGCGCGCAGTGGGGCATGAAAGTGATTGTTGCTGGGTATCATGCATATTAAAGATATGAATGAAAATACAGGCGGCACCACCGGAAAGTTTGCAGTCGATATCAAAATTGGGATGGGTAGCGAACACTGCAGAGGGATCATCTAAGTTTACAATAGGACATAGAACAACTGGGAAGATGGGAAGGGGATAGCAGATGGAATTTAACTTGGATAACTGGAAAGTGGTGGACTTTGTGAAGTTGAAACAAGGCTTACACAGTGAATGGTAGGGCTTTGAGGAATCCTGTTGAAGAGAGAAACCTGGGGGAATACATGTACACAGTTTCTTGAAAATGAGAACACAGATAAACAGGGTGCTGAAGAAAGCTGAGGCTTCAAGTGCAAGAGTTGAGATGCTGTGTTACAGTCGTACAAAATAGTAGACAGACTGCACTTGGAATACTGTATGCAGTTCTAGTTACCAGACACTAGGAAGAATATAATTATGCTGGAGATGGCACAGGAAACATTTACAAGGGTGTGACCTTGATGGGAAGGCTTAAGTTATCAGATAAGATTGGAGAGGCTAGGTCTGTTTTCTTTGGAGCGAAGAAGGCTGACAGCCGAATGATATAGATATATGGAGGCACTAATGCACAGATTAAAAAAAAGCTGCAGAGAGTTGTAAACTCAGCCAATTCCATCATGGGCACTAGCCTTCACAGCATTAGACATATCTTCAAAAGGCAGTACCTCAAAAAAGGCAGTATCCACCTTTAAGGATCCCTATCACTCAGGACATACCCTCTTCTCATTACTACCACCAGGAAGAAGGTACAGGAGCCTGAAGAGCTTCACTCAATGTTTTAGAAGCAGCTTCTTCACCTCTAATTGCTGAGTGGTCTATGAACTCATGAACTCTACTTTTTTTGCTCTCTTTTTGTAGTACTTTGTTTTTATTTCTTATTGCAATGCATAGGATTTGTTTTAATGCAATGCACTATTCTTCTGCTGCAAAGCAACAAATTCCATGATACATATCAGCGATAGTTGATAGGGTAGATAGCCAGTGTTTCCTTTCTCTGGTAAGAGTATCTAAAACTAAAGAGCATGTGTATACTTGCATGAGGGAGGTGGTTGTGGGGGCAGGAACAGTAACAACAGTTAAGAGGAATCTGAACATATTTGAATGAACAAGTATGTATGGATATGAAATTAATGCATGTAAATGGAACTTGATTGGCATGATGGCCAGCATAGACCATGTGCTGTACAACTCTATGACTCTAAATGTATGTCAAGGCTATGCCTTCCTGCCAGCAGTGACTGGTCAATATATCAAGATGGCTTTTTGCAAGAGTAAGACCTGTTTCATTGATGAAAAAGAGGTTTTGGCACCTGGGAAAGGAGAAACGTTCTTTCCTATATAGAAGTTTAACTCCTAATCTTTGGACTGGAATGTTGACTTCTTAGTACCACTGTTTTCCTAGTGTTAACTATTCGAAATGACAGCAGTTGTAATTCCACTGGAGATGTTGAAATTCATTGTTGTGTAAAATGAGTTATTTCCTCAGAGAACAACCAAGTTTTACTAATCATTTCTCTGCAATTATACCGTTTAATACAGGGGCCACCAGCCTTTCTTGCAACACGGACTGGTTTAATATTGACAATATTCTTGCTGACCGGCCGATGGGGGGTGGGGAGTGTTAATCACGACTGGAATATAGGTGATAAGTCAATTATAAGTCACTTATAAGTGGCTAATACACTCAATTTCATTTCTAAAAGGGTTTATCTAATGAATTTAATATTAAACACACAGTGCATATTTTCCTCGCATGAATATAGTGATAAGTCAATTATAATTCACTTATAAGTCAATAGCATCATAACGTTTTAAGTAACGTTTGGATATTAAACACACAGCGCATATTTTCCTCGTTTAAACATATAAAATCATTGCAACACACCAATATCGCTGAATCAGTGGGAGCCCTGGGCTTGTTTCCCTGCAACAAGACGGTCCCATCGAAGGGTGATGGGAGACAGCGATACTTGAACAGGGTTCCTTATGTCCAGTCTATTCCACAATTTAGTTTTCGTTGCATTAATTGCAGAAAACCCCACTTCTCAGAGATATGATGTTGAAAATGGAAGCAACGTTTTCAGTGCTTTTGTGGCTGTCTCAGGATATTTAGCCTTGACTTTGATCCAGAATGCTGGCAGAGATGTTATGTCAAACATACTTTTCAGCCCACCGTCATTTGCAAGCTCGAGGAGTTGATCTTCTTCCCACGCTGACATGGATGATTCACCAGGGACAGTCACAAATGGGTCACGGACCCATTCCTTTGCACACCTTGGATCATTTGCGGTTGGGAAGTAACACTCGAATTCTGTTGACAGCAAAGATAGGTGATCGCACACCAGCTGTGAGAAGGACGGTGCAGCCTCAGTCTCTCCCAAAATCCCAGCTAATGTTGGGAACATGTCAAATATGCCCCTGTCCTCTCGCCATCCCCACAGTTCCAGTTTGGCTTTGAAAGCAGACACTTCATCTGCCAACTTGAAGACAGTTGTCATTCTCCCCCGAAGTGACAAATTGAGTTCATTGAGCAGGTTGAAGATGTCACACAGATAAGTGAGTTTTATATCCATTCCTCATCACTGAAGTGTGCTGCCAGTGGTGATTTTTTTCCTGAAAGAAATCTCTGCAGCGGCTCTCTTAACTCAAAAACCCTGGCCAGGGCTCTCCCCCTTGATAGCCACCTGACTTCAGTGAAGAAGAGAAGGCGAGCTGTCTCTGTGTTATTATTATCGTTAGGCCTTTTATGTCCCCTACCACCTCTTCCAAAGAAACTCTCAAGTGACATTTGTTTTTTACTCATCGAGTAGTTGTAGGTTAATGACCGACTGATGGCATCGAGTGGGTAATGACCTCGTGTGCATTCAAGTTCAACAGTGGGCGTGATGGAATGAGGAAAGGTGCAGCTGACTCATATTGTTTCATATCACCAAATCATATCGTTTCCTCGTGGCCTGAAACCGGTCCGCAGCTCGGTGGTTGGGGACCACTGATGTATTGGGCTGAAATTGCACTATCCTCAATAACATCAATGAGCTGCTGCAACCTCAACTATTGTCTCCATATATTGCATTCACTACTTCTGGAGATCATTCTTTGCTTTGTGCACTCAAAGTCATTCCACGTTGCCATCATTGACTGCTGCCCCATTTCAGATTGAGTTGTTTGTTGAATTATTACCCAGGTCACACAAAGCCAAACTAAAGGAGAGAAATTTCAGCCAATTTTCCTTCAACCTGTAGGAGGAAGAGGCATGGGTTGAAGATTTCTCAAGTACAGGCATTCATGTCCATGCAGAGATCTTCCTGGCAACTCCCACTGCCAAGAGTATGTCTGTAGTCCAGAAAAGGTGCAGTGGCTCCCTTGTACAAAGATCATGCCTCCTGCTAGTTCTGTTTTCCACCACCTTGCCCAGCTCCTAGTAACTCTTGTGAGCACTCTCCCAACTCCATATTCTTAGTGTATTCATTCTTTAGGTGAAGGCTCACCTGTAGCCTGATCAATGCTGCTTATATTAGGCAATATGCCCTTTTGACAACTGGTTTCATGGCTCAACTCAGCTGGGCTAAAATATGACAGATCAAAACATGTCAACTTTCACAAAAACAGGGTGACAAGAGATGCTGTTTTAAAATCCCGGAAAGAAAGTGAAGCAACTTCTGCCCCGGGATATTTTCACTGAGATTTAAGCTCATCATAATTTGTCCTACAGCAAGAATCTGATGGCAGAAAATGGCACATCAGGTTTGAAGTTAAGCTCAGGTTTTCACTACGATGCAGTCATGACATTGTTTGGTACAATAGCAGCAAGTGGTGTCAGTAATACTTTGTAAATGAATTTCAGAAAACCCTGATGGGTTGATAAAATCAGCATAACTTCAATCAATATTATAATAAATACCTGCATCGCATATTTTACACTTAAAACATTTCTCTAGTCCATTTGGATGCTCCATATACTCTCCACTTGTACAGGGATTACATGTTGTGCCCGTCATCAAGGTGCAGTGTTTGGATACTCTAGAGCCTGCAATAAAACAAAAATCTGCATTGGAAAAGTGACAAGGAATCACAATGCTTATTCTGCTCTCAAAGAATCAATTCGAATGCATTTTTGCCAAAAAAAACGCTACCTGAGAACCATTATTACTTCTGAGCAGAAATAGTATTTCAGCGATGCCATGTATTCAGAGACGCTGTATGCATAAGCACTATCATGGATACACCCTATTTTTTGCAGCCCCTTGGAATTGTGGATGACTTGGTTAAGCTCCAGCTCTGTGGTTGCGAGGTGGACGATAAGGCTAATGTAAACCTCAGAGACTCAGCCTCAACTCTGGCAGGATGTTTGTAATTGGGCAGGTGGGTACATGGCTTGACGGCTGATGTGTTCAATCTTCCAATGACAGAGTGTTCGTAATTCATGAACATGAGGCTCTGCATGCACACTTCAATATTCCTTCCCCATATCGAGCAAATTCAAATCTGGGATGCCCATTAATCAGTAAGTCTTCACAATTTTATAACAAGCTTCTTTTATCCCTCAGCCATCAGACTCCTGAACCAGAGTGGGTAACTACACCCACTCCAATACTAAATTGATTCCACAACTTATGACTTCCCTTTCAAAGACTTCGTAAATCACATTCTCAATATTTATTTAGATTTTTTCTTTTTTGTTGTATTTGCACAATTTGTTGTCTCTTGCACATTGGTTGTCTGTGTGTAATTTTTTATTGATTCTATTGGGTTTCTTTGTACTGTGAATGCCTGCAAGAAAATGTACCTCAGGGTCGTATATGGTGACATATGTGTACTTTGATAATAAATTTTCTTTGAACTTTTTTGTCTGTCCACCTGGTAAATGTTTACTGTCACTTAGCTCAAAACAATTTGTTTCAGGTCCTGCAAATAATATGGCCGTCCATCAGGCCTAGGAAAGGAAGCTGATGTTGGTTTGCTTATTTGGAGGGAATGCAGAGACTTGTCTTGCTATGATTTTCTTGCTGCATATCGTCCATGCCACAGAAACATACAGGGGTGCAGTGAACCACTGCGACCCTGTGCAGCGTGAGCTTTGTGACAGATGTGTGGTCTTGATCTTCAAACACTCCCTTCCTCAGATTACCCAGGTACACTGGAGGAGATAGTGAATATAACTACTGATAAGTGGATTCTGGTTAATTGGGTCATCAGATAACCAGGGCAGCCATTTATTTGGGACAGCCTTCAAAAGACAAAAACAAATCAAGAAAATAGCCAGGATTCCCTTTGTTTATTTGGGACACTATGCTGCTTAATTGGGACATGAGACCATCAGTCACATGCACTTGTGTAGCCATTAGACACTACACGGTGCAGACAGATGTGTGTGCTTGTGTTATGTTATCCATTTGGAACAACAGACGCTGATTCAAAAAGAAGAGATGTTTTTGATCATTTTGTACTTGAGTTCCTTGCCAAGATGCCATGAGAAGATTTGACACTAGCTGAAAAATTACCCTAATAGACGGAATTGAAAGCTATCCGCCAAACACCACTCAGCTGGCAGAAGTAACTGATGTGCCGAAATGCTGATGAGACAGGCCTTTTTTTAATCGTGCCACAGCAGATGGTTTCTTTTGATACAAACATGCAACACTATCAGGGTCAAAGAAAGCAAAGGATTGCAAAGCTGTGTTGCATTGTTCAAATATGTCAGGAACTGATTAAAAAAAACTGTTGATTACTGGGGAAAAGTATTAAACCTCAGAGCTTTAAGAGGCGAAGAACGGATAGTTTACCAATTGGGTTCTATGCTAATAAGAATGCGTGGATGACTTACGAAATTTTTAAGAAATGACTAATGAATTGGGATACAGAGCTACAAGCAAAATTCCTCTGCTTGTTGACAATCATACTGCACACTCTAATGTAGAATATTTGAGAAATATTCTTCTGGAAGTTCTGTCTGCCAAGATAATATTCTTGGTGCAGCCAATGGATATAGGTATCAGGAAATTTATTGTTGGCTAACGACATTACTTCATGCAGGAAGGCAATGAAGTCAGTCCATTATCTGCACTAGGTCTGTGGACTGACTTTGTTCATTTAAAGTCAATCAAAAGAACACACCAGTGTACACTTGATGAATTCCTCTACTGGTAACTATTACAAACAAATGCACAGTTTCTTTGTACTGTAGCGGTGTGCTACACGCAGCGCTGAAATAATGACACGGAGTCGGTAAACTGCAGTTAAAGAAGATTTTATTCGAACTTCACAGCCTTGCTTTAAAGCCTCCCTGATCCCGCCTTCCCCGGGCGCGGATGCTGTAAGGGGCACGTACTCACAAACCCCCGCAGGCTTTTCCCTTTGTTGGTGAAGCAGACCTGGCGCCCTTTTGGGACTGGCCTTTGTGCCGGCGCGCTGGCTATTTGTGAGCCAGTTCGAGTGCGCTAGGAAGTGGGTCGCCACAGTACTGTAGTAATGTTGGTAGTTCTAATTTGTTCTATATTTCATTTAAATACAGGCAGTCCCCGGGTTATGAACAAGTTCCGTTCCTGAGTCTGTCTTTTAAGTCAGATTTGTACGTAATTCAGAACAAGTACATCTCGTATTATTTAGCATCAGTTAGTGAAATGTTTTTCTTAGTATATAGTATATGCATATAAATATATGTAT